>NW_026607026.1:0-350000 GCF_029890125.1 Rhinichthys klamathensis goyatoka
GCTTAAGTTTAAAGCCTGTGCTGACCTCTACTTCAGGCACATAACTTGTAAAATTTCAGCAATTATTAAATGACTTCTGTAGAGCTGTTTTACAGTTGAAATAGAATTGAGCTGAATAATGACACTATTGTCTTCAGTTCCATCTTTGGTTCTCTCTGATAGTCAATCAATCAAATACAGTCAAATGAATAATATTTCTGAATGTTAATTGTCATTCCCCAACTGAGCAGTGAAGGACACTTCATCTCAAGCTACAAATCAGACAAAAATGTTGGCTACCCATTTTCTGTGATCTTGACGAAATAAAAATAAAAATAAAAAACTGTTTACTCACTAAATATATACCATCTCAACAAAGTCCTGATATTATACCTTTACCAGAATCTGTGTATCACCATGGTCCTCAAAGTATGACTTAACCAGAGTCTGTGTATCACCATGGTCCTCAAAGTATGACTTGATCAGAGTTTGTGTTTAATGTCCCCAAAATGGACATAAAAAATACTGTCCCTAAAGTGAAGGCAAAATGTCAGGTCTTTAAGGAAGACTTTTATTAATAAAATCAAGTGATAAGTGTGATGACAGCTTCTCCAGAAGTGCAGTCATGTCTTTCTTTTGTCTCTAGACCCTTCAGAAAGGGGTGTCCCTAAAGGTAGGGTTCCCAGTCATACGTCCTCACATTGTGGTTAAGTAGGTATGTGTGTGTGTGTGTGTGTGTGTGTGTGTGTGTGAGTGTGAGAGTGTGTGTGTGTGTGTGTGTGTGTGTGTGTGTGTGTGTGTGTGTGTGTGTGTGTGTGTGTGTGTGTGTGTATGTGTGTGTGTGTGTGTGTGTGTGTGTGTGTGTGTGTGTGTGTGTGTGTGTGTGTGTGTGTGTGATAAGATGATAAGAACTCCTTTTTTTTCTACAGCCGTTTTCAGGTAAATTGGGACAGTTCAAATGGTAAAGTGGGAACATTTTCATCTAGTTTGTGCTTTGATATTACTATTGCTTACAACAGGATATTTAAAAATATATATATTTTTTTAAATGTAAGAGAATAACTAAAAACAGACACACTTGTGGATTAATGATGATGATGATTATGATGATGCTGATGTTTCAAGCTCAGCGCTGTGTTCCTTTTTAAATGTATTTAATGTATTATTTATTTAATAGGATGTCCCTCTTGTGGTAAATTAGGACAGTAACAAAACGTTACTTTTTTTTTATCGAACGAATAAACTTGCACATCATTGCATAAATCTGAATTATCACATGAACAGATGTAATACAAATTTATATTGTAGATTGAAATAGTTTGTTTTAGGATTTAAACTTTAACAATTTGATTAGACTTACAGCCACAGAACATGCGTTTCTCAGACATTATAGCTCTTGAGCGGTGACCACGTCCACATGACCTACATTTGACCAATCAGTTTGGAGTTAAACTCAGCCCTGTAGAGAGAACTGTCTTTACTGCACCTTTTTTTCTCTCTCCTCACTGCAACCTCTTTTTCACATTTACTTTCAAGCAGGAGGTATTTGGCATCTCAAATGATCACGTGGTCTCTTACAGGATTACATAATCATTGCTGTATTTAAGCAAAGCTGGTCCATTCATTTAAAATATCAAAGCACGTTTGAGAGGAAACATGGAGACAAAGAAGTTTGTTTATTTGTTCACAGTTTCTGCATTCCTCATGCATGGTAAGACATTTATTTATTTCTCTTTAGCTCAACGATAGAAAAAAATGAGTTTATAGAGTTCCCTGCTCAAACCAGAGATTTATTCAAGACCCAGATCCAGACAAAGATCTGTCAGTCCAAGAACTAGGTAGCCTAAATATTAATGAACCAACAACAAAAAAAAATCAATACATTTTCATTTTAAAGTTCACAGTAGCCTCACTTTTTCTTTACACTCTAAAAAATGCTGGGTTGTTTCAACCCAAATTTGGGTCAAATACGGACAAACCCAAATGTTGGGTTAAAAATGTAATTAAAAAAATTACAGTTGAAAGTGAAAGTTGAAGTTGGGTTAAAATTTTAAATTGCATTTTTAACCCAACATTTGGGTTTGTCCATATTTGACCCAAATTTGGGTTAAAACAACCCAGCATTGTTTAGAGTGTAGGCTACTGAACAAAGATCAACAAGACAGCTAACAAACATTTTAATTGTTCCAAAGATAAAAACTATAAAAGTGTAAATAAAAAAACAAATTGGGCCTTTTTTTGTAGTAAATTTATGTCAAGTTGTTATGCCAATGCGAATAAAATGAACCAAACTTCGAGTGTCTTTTTCTTAATACTAACGGATAGAACAGCCAATCAGAATCCATCTGCTTTACAGAGCGCAACAAAACTAGAGTATTATCGTATGTTGGACTCTAATATAGTTATCTTTATAGTAACTTAGTAAATTCTTGGTGTGAATGGGCCTTAGTTCAAGAATCCATTCTCAATTTGTTGTTTGGGATGAAGCTACACAAGGCAGGCAAGACATTCATATTATATAAAATGTATGCAGTTGATCGGGAGTGAATGGGTGCCGATCACTCGCGCGCCCACGGAAAAACACAAGATATTCTCCATTCATTATTGTAGGTTTCAGACATGACTTTGTTCTCGATTTTATAGTTAATTTGAGGCAGTTTCTCTATGGCGTTATTTTACTAACAAATGTCGAAAGAGCATTCTTGTAACGTAAGAGCGCATCCATGTAAAGCACGAGCATGAATCTCTCCGCTCACAGGAGGATTTCTTCAAGTGGTCCTGAAGAGTCAAAACTCAAATGACGTCCAGCTCCTTCTCTCTGGACGTCTAATGGGGTGGAGGGATAGAGTTGTGGGTAGGGTTGGACAGGGTTAGGGTGTGATTGGATATGATAGCTCCACCCATTCGATTGTTACATTACAATTACATTGTTAAATGTCTGTTTTATTACAATACAAGACAATTCATAATATCTTTGCTAAAAAAGAACAGATATTCTAGCAGGTTACAGAAATCAGACTTTATGCAATCTAACTCCACTGTTGCGTGACGTCCACATACGTGGACAGTTAGTTTTTGGTGTATAAAAACTACATTTTACTCAATTTTTGTTTATAAAATATTAACATATTCATCAAACTTTACTGTACATACTTATATTGTTTTATTTTTTTACTTCCTTGTATAAAAGTTTTCCACAGATATGCCTTGGGCATTTGGCACATGGCTACTGCTGTCAGCCATCTTGGATTAATTATGTAATTATGATGGCAAATACAATTATATCACTGAATAAGAGACAAACATTTCCCAATTGTTCATTTTCTTGCAAGAAAGGTCAGCAGTCGTACAGTCACACAGAGTGTGACAGTGAAGGGAGGGCATCTTTCCTCCTTAGAAATAAAAACATATATTCAAAATATGCATTTCTCAGTCCTTTACAAGTCTCTAGTGCCAATGTCTGATGATATGCAGTTACAACTCAAATAAATGATCACTTTCTTAAATTTGTGAAAGAAGAAAGTTTCGGCTGTTTCTGTGGGGATAGTCCCTGCAAGCTAGTAAAGCCGAGCTAAATGAATAAACACTGTTATTGCACTCCTGACACTATAGGTCGGACCCTCAGTCAACACAGTAAAAACAAGAAATATAGATGTTCAGATCTTAACTCTATGAATACATTTCACTTTAACGTCCGCTAGTCGTGTCATCATCAAATTTCTGTGGTTTTGGACATAGGCCTACATCATTGAATTGATGCTCATAACCCATTATAGCCCGCATAACAAAAGAAGAAGAAAAAAAAAGAGAAGATAAATGAACATAAACCTAAAATTTGTAAAATATTCATTAGCCTTGTCACTACACCAAAATTGTTATCATTTATAACAAGAACGGTCAGTTTTTCATTATCCTCTTATCACTTCATAAATCTCCCTGTTTGATGTCATGCAGTGGTGTATCAGCTTCGTGCAGTGGTGACTTGCTTTCGCCTAAACATAAATGTTCATACGGGTGCTGCCCACGCAAGGTCTCTCGCTCGCTCTACGCGGTTTGGAGCACAATCTCTGTCTCGCATGCACGCTCGCTCTAGATTGCGGGAGATTTTTAACGAATTTGCGGTATAACTAGTCGATCACGAGTGGCTCAACAGTTAGATCTGTAAATAAACTCATCTTTCAGGCATTTGACCGGCCGGGTTGACACTTCAGCGTGAGAAATCGGGAGTGTGGCGTGTGAGCGTGTGAAACCAATCAAATGCGGCCAATGCGTGAGAGTTGGCAGCTCTGATGTTAGATAGGAGAGAAGACATATCATAAGATCTCATGTTCACACACACACAACTCGGTTGATTGTCTGGAGTCAATCCAAACTATACAAAGCTTTTTTTTCCCCAAATAAAAGTTACCATCCCCCCTTTTGATGTATGGTCCAACCCATGCATCAATTTATCATAGTGGTTGAAGAAATGTTTCAGTAAACAAGGTTTGCCATCAACACTTAACCAAACGCCGTCTTTAATACTGCAGTCAATCCCCCAAGCCTTCTCTGTGTCTTAATCAAAAGACTGATGCTCTGTACGGAGTCAGGAAAATCAAGGTTACTTTCAGATAACATTGTACACACAATCACCCCGAAAAACTGAAAGTGTCATTATTTACTCTCTCAAGTTGTTTTAAACTGAATAAGTTTCTTTCTTCTGTTGAAAATAAAAGTTATTTTAAAGAATGTCAATAATCAAACAGTTGCTGGTGACTTCTATAGTATTTTATTTTCCTACTATGGAAGTAAATGGAGACCAGCAACTGTTTGGTTACATTATTCAAAATATCTTATTTTGTGTAATTAATACAGGTTTGGAACAACTTTAGAGCGAGTAAATAATGAGTGAATTTTCATTTTTGTGTGAACTATCCATTTAAGGATAATCGGCAGCATTTACTATTAGACAACTGTCACTTTAAGACCGGCACGCATCTAAAATACACTTATATGAAACAAGCACCCGTAAACCTTGTGTGTATTTGACAGTATCAGCGCAATAAGACTCGAAAGATAACTTGGTCCAGTAATCAGATGCTGTTTGACAGGCTTTTAGTGCCTGTGAGCTTCGGATGAAAAGCACATTAGCATGTTGTTATATTCCGGCTCAAGGAAGTAACAAAAGAAAGGGATCAGAGTCAAAAAATATATTAAACAATATATTTATTTAAGTCTAGGGGTTAAAGATAAAGGTAATAACAGAACACTCCTCCCACAAAGGACAGGCATCTTAACATTCCCAAATTCGAGACAGGTGTGGATCCTTGTCTGGCAACCTATAAAGAGAAAGAGAAGAAAACAGAAAAGAGCAGAATACCTTCGTTTACACTAGTTTTTGCCCACTATCAAAAATCATGATATCGCACACCTCTACTCTGAAGGCAGAGCCAGCTACAAACAACACGTTATCAAAGTTATCTAGTGTTGTGTCTACCAGGGAGGTCAACAGATCAGTCAAAGATAGTCAAACAACTGTGACGTTCCCTTCGTCCTTCTTTCTTCACCCACTAGCCTCTCATAAAAGTAACAGGGCTCCAGGCTGCCAACTGACTTATGCATTCAGTGTGAGACTCACGCAATTGAAAGTTTTGACACGCCACACATCCATTTTCTCACGCAGAAAAAAATCGCGAACCAAAGAGGAAAATGACCTTGGGGTGGGGGGGTTAGTACGTTACATAGTATTTTATTATGTAATATATATATATATATATATATTAGCAAAGTATTATGCTGCCACTCCCATAAGAAGCTACTCCAAATTAGATTTGCGTCTGAAAATACACTAAATTCTGAACGAATTTACAGACAGCGATGTCGCTGTGTGACTGGCCAACATGATCACATGAAAGTGCATATCTAAAGCACAAATTTTATTTCTCGTCTCATTTATACAGCAAAAAATAGTTTTTACTTGGAAATGATATACTATGGAGTTTCCTTTGTATCTTTTTTATTTCAATCAAACAAACTGTGTTTTAGAGTAAAACTAATTATTTAGTAATTAAAAAGATTAAAAGATTGCAAAAAATTATTTGCAGTGCATGTAAATATTTAAAACCATTTATTTTTCTTTGCGCATTACTAACACTTTTCATCACAAACGCACGCATTTTACTCGCTGAATTTGACGTAATTACGCATTAACGCGTAAACGACTTGTTAACGTAAATTTCTGAAGACGTAATTACGTGTTTACACGACAGTTTCACACGTTTTGGCCCTTTTGGCCTTCCATAGTACAGCCGCGACCCGCAGCTCCTTACCATACACTCCAGCGCCACGCCGGAAACAGATGACGTCACCCGTGACCAGTGTTGGGGGTAACTCATTACAAGCAACTTGAGTTACGTAATCAGATTACTTTTGCAAGTAACTAGTAAAGTAACGCATTACTTTTTCAATTGGGAATAAAATATCTGAGTTACGTTTTCAAATAGTTACTTTTTCACATGTATTGACTGACAACTCTCCTGTCCTCATGTTGAGAGAAATAAAGTGAGGAGGTGTTGTGTGTGTGTGCGCGCGCGGTGTAAACATCATGGTTATTGTAGTTCTAGATTAAATATGAATATGCATTTACTCATTCACTTGCACGAAAACATTCAGCATTCCTCAAAATGAATAAAAACAGTCAATTTTATCAGAATTTTATGCAAAACTTTTATAATTAACTATCTTAAATTACACAAATATATTTTATGTGTTTAATCTCACTTTATTAACCAATGCTGCTAACCTTCAATGATCTAATTCAACTATACTAATAGGCAAAAATTACTCAAGATTAGATGTAGAAATAAGCGTGTTGAACTTCCTTCTCCTGTATCCTATTGTTCTGTAATCCAGAACGGCTGAACGGTTTGTTTGAGCGGCACCCTCTACTGTACAGGAGTAAACATGCATTTCCTTGCATTTATCACTTTTGGTGTGAAAGGGCCTTAACATTTGCCAAACATATAACTTTTTTTGTTGTTATTAAAAAACAAACAAGCAAGACCAGCCCAGATGAGAAAAAGTAATGCAAAAGTAATTTAACGCATTACTTTTCATAAAAAGTAACTAAGAAACGCAATAAGTTACTTTTTTGGGAGTAACGCAATATTGTAATGCATTACTTTTAAAAGTAACTTTCCCCAACACTGCCCATGACTGTGAGACGCACCTTTCTAAAACACCTGTCTACAGCCTTTATAGGCCACAAAAAACACGTGAAATAAGGCAATGACCACTTCTTGGTTGTGTGAATGCAAATTAGCAATATTAATATGTAAAATATTCATTTAAGATGTGTTGTAGGCTATGTGTGTTGTATGGTGTATATATAATGATGTGCAATAAACACCATATAACCTACAACATAACATGTACGTTTGTCTGATGAGTGAATGTGTGAATTCATTGTGTTTTTATGCTGCTTGTTTGATCTGTAGAGAAACGTTCACAGCACTTCCTTTTGTATGATTTTGTTTGTCTGTCATAGACATTACATTATTTTCTGTTCATTTCTTCTCCAGGTGTTTTAGGTTTTAATTCAATTGAAGTGTTAGTGATGGAGGGAGATTCAGTCACTCTATGCACTGGTGTTCAAATGAACCAACAAGAAAATATTAAATGGTATTTTAATAACACTCGCATCGCTTGCATCAGTGGAGATCTCTGCTATATCTGTACAGATGTTCAGTGTAACAAAGGTAATGAGAGATTCAGAGACAGACTGAAGCTGGATCATCAGACTGGATCTCTGACCATCATGAACATCAGAAACACAGACTGTGGAGAATATAAACTAGAGATCATCAAAGGCAGCGACACTGAAACAATCTTCAAAGTTTCTGTTCATGGTGAGTCATGTCTGAAAGCAGGTTATGTTTAAATCATATCATTGTGTTCATTATAGCAGTGACATTCAGAGCTTTTCTCTTTATCTGCATCACTGAACTGAATTACTTTCAGCTGGGTTTTTTTGATGATCCAGTAGTTTTTAAGTTAGTTTTGTTCTGTTCCATTTCTTTCCATCTGTTTAAATGCATACTCTTTTTTTTTTTTAGTTCACTATAGAGTCCAAAGAAATTGTAAATGTGTAAAAATCTTTTTATCTCCTATAATGGTCAGAAGTGTTTGGAAATCATAAATACTTTAGATTTATAATGTACTTTTTTTTTTATAGTGCAGTAATTATACATTTATATTAAAATGCAATGTAGTAATACATTGTTCTAAACATGTACGTGTGTAATACATGTGTGGGTCAATACAAAAAAAAATAATATTTTAAATGCAGCAGAGTTGACATATAAACAATAAGCCTACGAAAAAAGACATCCACGATTAACTTGATATTTAGCAATCTTACTGTCCATATTGTTCCTACTGAATTTGTCAAGATCCAGGAATTGAATATGCACCAGATTATTTACACATTTAATTGTTGTTGTGGAGTTTTTCCTCAAAAAGATCCTCCAATCAGCTGTTGGTTTGTGTTTCAGGTGTTTGTGCTGCTGAACGAGATAAAATGAAGAGAAAGACAGTGAAGGAGGGAGAATCTGTAACTTTAGATCCTGGTGTAAGAAACCCAGATGATTTGATCAAATGGTATTATAATGGCATGCTTATCACTGGAGATCAGTGTCAGTGTAAAGAGAGACTGACGGTGAATCAAGGATATCTGACCATCACAAACACCAGAATCACAGACTCTGGACTCTTCAAACTACAGATCAGCAGCAGCAGATTCAGCATTTGTAGGAGCTTCTGGGTTTGTGTCACTGCACGGTGAGTATCATTTACTCTTTAGAATTAAAGTAGCTTTGTGCCGGCCCACATCTGGCACATGTGGAAAGATGATCTGGGTCACATGGAGTGTGGAATGATGGCACTTGGATGCCACAGTTTGAGTGCTGGTTCAGAGCCAGAGCTTAGTTTCAAATCAGTTATTTGTCTTTCGACACCCAAATCACCAGGAAAAGTAGTACTTAAGTAGCACCAAAACTATGGAAGGTGAACGGGGCCAAAAGTCTTTAAATGAAACATGTGAATTTTGACCGCATCGTTTGTCCGCGTTAACGCGACAACACACAGCAGCCATTGAAATTGTTGTATTTGAGACTACATTTGCATAAGTGACGCAATGTTACGTTGGTATATACAAACATCAGACGTCATGTTTATTCATGAGGGATAATGCATTGGTAAGTTGCGAGTGAGTCCGTCTTATGTCATGATTTGTCATGCCCCTTTAAGTTGTTTGTTTAACGTTCTTTCTCAAGGTAGAAAAGTCAACAGCTTAAACGATGGCTGTTAGAATGGCTCTTTTGTTTTTTATTTTAGCAAACTGCCAAAAAACCCTTTTAAAAAAACGAGAAAATTATTTTAATGCAAGCAATAAAAAAATGCTGTGAGAACACATCAGCCGTGGAATAAAATAAAATAAAACAAAATGCATGATCAACTAGATTAAGGCCTAGTCCTCTCTTAATTTAAACCCTGTCCGGGAAACCACCACCGCCAAAGGTTTCACAAAGTTATTCTTGCCACTATAACTTTTGGCTTCCCCAAAGACAAGTTTATGGGTAAATAAATGAATAATAATAAAATATATATATATATCAGGGCTCATCATTAAGCCTATTCATTTGATTGTCCTTCGGTCGGTCATTCACTTGTCCGAGTAAAAACGTTTCGTTTGTCCAGGATTTTTTATTTATTTTGATTGTGTGTTGTAAATATAATTTATTCCGCATCCATATTCTCATCACTGTTCAGTCAGCTTTGACATATATAAATCGGCATATTTATTATAAATGGCATTTTTCCCTAATCATTTTAAATATATTCTTCATCTTTCATTTAAAATTCTTACATTTTATCAATAAATTAAAATAGAATAACAAGATGATAAAGGATTGTTACCAATCCAATTAAACTGCATTAAATAATGTAATGAGATTATTTAAAATAGTTTTTGAATATACAAATAAGAAATTTTGTAAAGAATGATACTTTTAAACACGAAACTAAACCACCAGTAGGAGGCGGCAGGTGACCGTTATTGAGTCATTTATTCAAACATTCATTATCATAATAATATTATCCAAAAATATTCATATCAAATAATCATATCCAGACGCGGTGGAATTTGGAAAAGTGTGACTCGTCGCACACAAACTATAGCTCTCGCGACCCATGAACGACCCAGAAACACTGCTCTATAGGACCCTCAGTCTCTCCACTCGAAAGCCACAACGCAAGGCCTTTATTTTACTCCCCCTACCCTTCAAGAAAGAAGAAAATGAAGGATAAACGTGGTTTGCAGAGGGGTAGGCGCCTGAAGTCTGATGAATGCGACTTGCGAGGATTACGACAACTGACGATTTTGTTGGGTCAGACCAAGCGTGCCGCACGCGATATTTTTTTTCACAGGATGGTAGGGGAAGACTCATGAATATTCATTAGGGAACTCATCCCTGATTGGTCTGATGACCTACCCCTAACCCCGCCCCTAAACCTACCCGTCACTGGGGGTCTGATGACTTACCCCTAAACCCGCCCCTAAACCTACCCGTCACTGGGGTTAAGACCAATCAGGGATGAGTTCCCTAATGAATATTCATGAGTCTTCCCCTACCATCCTGTGAAAAAAAATATCGCGTGCCGCACAAGCCCTCAAAAGTGAAGCCAAAACGTCTCGATCGCCCCCCAGTGGCCGGTCCTTGTATAGGTCATAAGCCCCGCCTCCCCATGTTATTCAACTGGACGTGAGACCAACTAAACAATTAAATTACACTTCACATATCTTTTTTCTAAAGATAGTTTCTGTCATTTGTAGTTTCTATCACGTTGATGAAATTTCAAGTGTTTGTTTTTAAAATAAGTTTGTTTTTAGTTAGTTATTTGATGCTATAAAACGGTGCTGTGACATCATGATTGACAGCTGTGATTGACAGCTTCTCTGTGCGAAGTAGTCACTGAAGCACCAACGGACTTTTTTTCATAATGTTGACTATGTGTTTAGTAGTTGTATTTACCTTATTTTAACGAGGTACTGCAATCAGCAGACATCATTGGAGAGGAAGGGAGCAGACAGAGGCCACTTAAGAAAAGTGCAGGGCGTGTGCTTGGGATTGATTCAGCGAGAGTGGGGGCGGGGCCTAGATTTCACGGCTTTACTTCCTGCTCACGACTGCTCATGACTGGTCCCGAAAACGCTACTGCGCAGACACAAGTTCCAATATGTCAGCGTCATATCGGGACACTGGCGGCTTCAGTTCTCTCCAATGGAAAAGAGCGAAGGGGCGTCGTCCATCTTTTTTTACAGTCAATGGGTCGGACCCATCTGCTAGCGATGGGGGGCCGAGACTGAGAGAGCTAAATGGAAAAATATGCACCAAACAAGCCACTTTAAAAATTTGCTGTTTTCATGAATACACAAGTTTGGTGGCCCTCCCCCTAGACTAAAAAAAGATGGATGACCCTCCCCTCAACAAAGAATAAAAATAATAAAAATACATGACCCTCCCTTATTTTCCTCCGGTGGTCCATTCCATAAATAACGAACGGTCTCTAATTTCATTATAGCACTCATCATCCTGCAGCATCCAAGACAATGTTCACTGTGAACAACACAGAGACAGAACAGCACAAACAAACAAACTATAGGGTCATAGCAGAACTCATGTCTCCATTTGTGTCTTTAGACTTTAAAAACATTTGTCACCACTGTGATTCATTCACAAAGTGAAGATTAATTTTAAGAAGTTTGTTTCTTTCCAGTTAGCTGGAAGACTATTAAAGCCCCCGATCGCCTTCCATACACAACATTGCTGGTCTAGATGTAAGAACCGCTTGTGGGTTCCGGCAAGATGGCGGACCGGGTGCATTGCATGTCTTGAGCTCTTTAGGCCTGTCCCAGATGTTAACAAATATTTCGCTATCCAAATTGCCATAATGTACTCCTTTTGAAATGACAAAACTTTTTTTTTTAAACCAAAAATTGTGCACCATGATAAAAAAAAAAATTTAAAAAAGAATCTGGCTTTATCCCGCAGCAACGACGCAACTGACCACCATGAGTATGCTAAAAGGATGGATACGGCAACAGAAGGGAAAGAAGGTATGGATGCGGTCCTGGAAGCAATAAAGCAGCTAACTGATAAGGTGGATACACTAGGCACCCAGCTGCAACAGAACTCCATCATGTTGACTAGCATAGCTAAGGCTGTCAAGTTCAACGTGGCAGAAATTAAAGATTGCAAACTGCCGTATGAAACGTTAGTGGTAAAATTTGTTACCGCCATGTTGACGAGTATAACATAGGTTAAACTGGGATGCACAAACTTGTCAACACACACAGAATGTGTTTTTTTACCTTGCTTTCTGCCAACAGGATCAGTGTGAATCTTCAGCATTATTCTCATTTAGGTGAATCAGCAAAATTACATAATTTAGGACAATTAGATGAACTTTACTTACATTATCTGACAGTTTCATCTTATAAACCTGAAATAGATTAACATTTATCATTTATGCTTATTATAATAAGTGCCTTGTTTGAGATGATGTATTAGTGGAAGAGGTGTGTGTTCAGCGGTTTGTTGAAGGTTGAGAAGGAGTTCAGTGTTTTTGCAGTGAAGCTTCTGATAGAGACTCATTATGATGGAAACACTAGATGGCGCTTATTTACTGTAGTTACTTCAATATTATTCAATTCAACAATAACCTACTTATTATCTTGATACATTCATAGAAAAAAAAATGATGTGTGATATTTAGGAAAATGGAAACACTCAAATCAGCATTTAACACTATATTTGCACTGTGACAACTTAAACCTGCAACTTAAACATCATTATTTCATTTACAAATGTATTAAATGCACAAATGTGAAGATTTGCACTACACATATTGTACTGTCAGTTTTTACTTGTCTTGTTATCAATGTACTGTATTTGCATAATACAATGTGCGAAGAAGATTTATACACATTATTTTGCTTAAAAACACTGTTTGTATTGTGATTCAGCGCAGAATTTATTTGTTCATTAGAACTCAGAATCTGAAATGTCACTTTTGCTCTCACATGTTTGTAGGTGTATAATTTTTACTGTTGCTTTTAATTAAAAAATGTGAATAAATGCAACATTTTCAATAAACTGTTTAATTGTTATAAATGATCATTATTTAAGAAATTTATATTTTCAGTGAAAGGATTGTGCTGGTCTTGTTTTATATTATTTCTCTTATAATAGTTGTTTCTTATTTTTTGAATTAAATTAATTTTTTCTGTATTCATTTTAATTTAGTTAAAGTTTTAGTCATTTTAATTTTGTGATTTTTATATATACTTTTAAATATATGCCTAGTTTTATTATTTTTTATTTATACATGTGTACAGCTTTACTTCAACATAAACTAAACTAAATGTTGCCCTGGCAACTAACTGATGAAAAATAAGTTTATTATTATTATTATATTTCAGTAAACACTTTCAACACTTCACACTGAACTACACACAGACTTAAAGGTTTTGCTAAATTAATTTCAATAATTAAAGGACACAATTACATGATCACAGTTCTCTGATGTCTGTAACTGGTCACGTGATGTGCGAAACATAAAATATTTATAAATGTTTGTATAGATCTTTATATAGATTTTCTTATAATGTAAAAAAATTATAAAATACAATTTTACCATAATAAATTATTTGATTATTGTAAGAATTATTTTATTTTCTCTAATATTTAGCTATGTCTTAAATTCTTAGAAACGTTCAAACCCTCAATCTTTTCTTCACATTATTAATGTTTCATACTCATATTTGACACAATGTATGATTTAAGACTGTAAATATGAGAGACTTTAACAGTCACTGAGTCTGTTCTGGAACAATCTAGAAACACACTTTAAAAACATATTCACATTGTGTCAACTTCAACTTTTCTGGACGATCTGAGAACATTTACATTTATTCAGCTTTTATCCAAAGCGACTTACAATTGACCTATGGTTAAGCCACGCCCCCTACACTCACTCGGACAAACAGTCAACATTCGGTGACGGCGCTATATTTAGTTATGTTGGAGAGGAGTGAAAAGGCTCCATGTTTCGCACTGTGATTGGCTCATCGCGTTTGGGGGCGTGGCTTAGCCATAGGTCAATTGATATGTCAGAGGTCGCACGCCTCTGGAGCAACTAGGGGTTAAGTGTCTTGCTCAGGGACACATTGTTGTCTCACAGTGGATTCGAACTCGGGTCTCGTATCTCACATCCACTGTAAAACGTTTATTGCTGAAATAATCTGCATGTTTCAGGTATTTACTGTTTATTTGGTGGTTCAATCCTCGGTTCCACCTGACCAAGTGTCGAGGTGTCCATGAGCAAGACACCTAACCCCAGCTGCTCCCGACGAGCTGGATGGCGCCTTGCATGGCTGCCGTCGCCCGTCGGTGTATGAATGAGTGAGTGAATGGGTGAATGTGAGGCAAATTGTAAAGCGCTTTGGTGGCCATTGGGTCTGTGAAAGCGCTATATAAATGCGGTCCATTTACCATTTACCATTTATTTATTTTACAATAATATCTGATCTTTTTTTTTTTTTTTTCAAATGAATATTTAATGTAATTTTACCTCTGATCTGCTATTCTAAAAATCTAAATAATGTGTTCATTCATTATATATCACTGTTGGTCTCTAGTTTGATCTGAATTGTTTGACATATATAATTATTTCTCTGTCACTTTAATAGACTCTTTTTGAATCACATATAGTTAATATTATGTGCAGTCTATAGATGATGGTCAAACAGCATCAGTGTATAATGATGAATCTACAGTTCCTCAAACTCACCGCTAGAGGTCATCACACATCATAGATTACGCCATAATATTTACAGATTACACCATAATACACTATTCATATCAGATATCGAAATACAATTTATATAAAATATATAAACCATAAACAACAGTATAGTATATGATGAGAATAAAACTGTTATACAAAGTTAAATTTAAAGCATATGATATTTGAATATCACATCAAACAGTGATTTATTTTTCCATTAAAAAAAAACACAAAATATATTTTATAAACTTGATAATTGCATTTGCATATTTACAGATTAAAACTCCGAGATATGTCACAATATTTATGATATCAGTTTCTTGATCTTCTGGATCTGATGTCATAAAACAGAACAGCGACAGTAGCCACGCCCACCAGAGCAGAGACGACCAATCGGATCACAGCTTCAGTAGGACCACAGCAGTGAACATGGACTTGTGAGAGAGAGACAAAATAGCAATGATAAAATAGGATTGTTATTGTCAACAAGTTGACTTTGTTCGTGGAAAAAAATACAGATTCTGTCAATATGCCGAAAATGAAATGGATAATAATGATGATGAATGATGGATAATAATAAAATTAAAACAAGCATGTTACGACCACAAATGGAGGGAAATTAGCGCAGTAACGTACAGATACATCACTTAAAATGTACTCATGTGAAAGTAGAAGTACAGAGTAAAATCTTTTATAAAATCTACTTAAAGGAGAACTCCGGCGCAAAATGAACCTTTGGTCTAATTACACATTGTTACCTAGTCAACCGTTATCTGAGATTTGTTTTCATGATTATCGAATGTAAATAGTTTTATCTCTAAAAACAGTTTAGCCTATAAAGCTAGTATAACGCTAGTATATTGGGCATAGTGTAATGACAAATAAAAATCGCTTGTTAATACCACTAACAAGGCTCAAAATAGCCCCACTCTAACACGGTAGCATAATGAGGGTCCCTACCTTCAAACCGAAGCATTGAGAACTTTGTAAGTGTACAGACAGTTTAATGAGAAGATATTTTAAACATACAGTCAACTTCGCGTATACAGACAGAAGCCATCTTTGAAATACAGCCTTTACCAGTCGATCTACGAACGCCGATCCAAGTGCGCTGGTGAGAATGTGAACGAGCTATAAGTTGTGAGAAGGTGAGCGCGAACAGCAGGCTTGGATCGGCGTTCGTATATCGACTGGTAAAGACTGTATTTCAAAGATGGCTTCTGTCTGTATACGCGAAGTTGACTGTATGTTTAAAATATCTTCTTATTAAACTGTCTGTACACTGACAAAGTTCTCAATGCTTCGGTTTGAAGGTAGGGACCCTCATTATGCTACCGTGTTAGTGTGGGTCTATTTTCAGCCTTGTTAGTGGTATTAACAAGCGATTTTTATTTGTCATTACACTATGCCCAATATACTAGCGTTATACTAGCTTTATAGGCTAAACTGTTTTTAGAGATAAAACCATTTACATTCGATAATCATGAAAACAAATCTCAGATAACGGTTGACTAGGTAACAATGTGTAATTAGACCAAAGGTTCATTTTGCGCCGGAGTTCTCCTTTAACTACAGTGACGTGAGTATTTGTAGTAGCCTACGTTTCTTCAAACCCCTGCAAATTGACCCTTCGCTAAGCCCCGCCCTCCCTAGTTACTGTTGCTACGCCTGTCAAGCTTTCGCGCCTGGCACGTCTATTACAGTGTGTTTGCACCGGTGTCAGACAGTCCCAATCAGATAATTAGTCATTTTTGGCGAACATGTGAAATATCTGAGAGCAAGACAAAATGGACTGCAGTAGCCTATGCATTCGAGGGATATATCCACGACATAATAAACGATTAGAGAATAATTTCATAAAAATTTAAGCTAAAGCCCCAGCGCAAGCAGCAGCGCCTCATACGCTGACCATTCACATGGGAAACACACAAAGTGAGGAACAGCTATGTTCGTGCACAACAGGGTAAGTGAAATGTGAATATAATCTAATAATTATAAATCAAACAGCTTATCCATAAATCTTGTGGAATAACACTAACACCGGGAGAGCCGCGATCGCATTGGGTTAAAGTTACTCAGTCAGGGGTAACTTAGTAGGTCGTAGATTTACAAAATGCTGAAATATATTGTAAAGTATGTCAGTGAGCCTCCATCTTGTCTTTAATCGTCTTATTTTACGTTAATGCTATATGCATTATGAACAAAGAACCGTTATTATTTCCAACTTAAAAGGAATAGGTGTTTTTGTTAATCCTGTGGACATGTAGTTGTGAATGGGGTCTCCCGCACTGCTTGATCACGCCCGTCATTTCTCCCCTTGGCTTTTAGATTTTCGGGAAGGAAAAAAAATTCCACTCCCCTGTCCAAACTTTTAGGATACCGGGTATCAGATTTGCACAATCCATACGCACAACGCTTCGGCATGTTTCCCTCGCTCGACAGCTTGCCAGACCTCCCGCGCCTAGTTACGGTTGCTAAGACACGATTGGCCAGTGGCGGTTTTCGGGCGTGGCTTAGCGAAGGGTCAATTATACTTACACTGGAAAGTTTTCCTACATATGACTTGAAATCGGGTCACGTAAGTTCCTGAACAGGAATAACGTGATAGCCTAAGCTAGTGTTCAAGGCTCACACGTAATTTTGTTTGAGCGTATTTGTTTGCAATGCGCTTTAAATTTGTTTTGCACTAATGAGTTGTTCCACAAGGTGGAAACATGGCCGTTGTTTCACAGTAGAAAACGAAAGTAGAGGCAGAACAACAAAACACCAGAGACGACAACATCATCAGACGCCCGCTTTGACAAGTGCTTGTGTGAGGACGTTATGAGAGACGCAACTTTAGCGCAAAATACAAAGACATTTTTATCGGTCAAAACTTCTGGAGTAAAATAGCGCCTTCGCTGGACTAAGATGAAACTTTCTAGAGCGTACGTGTCGATTCTCTGCGTTCGCACATGCTATCAAATGGAGTATAGTTTGAAAGGCTATGCGTTTGAATGTACACATGCACTAGTGTACACACACACACAAAAAAACTAAGTTTGGGCTTTAGCTTCAAAGACCGCTCTAAAGGAGAATCAGGCCCTGTCCCAAATAGCACCCTAACCCCTCGCGGTCTTCCTCTGAGTCCACACTTTCATGACGTAACGCCGCTTTGACTGTCAGGTAGGGTAGAAGTCTGTGGAGTTCACTTCAGTGTGGGCTCTGCAAAAGTGTGCATTGAGGGCGTATATCGACCGCAAAGAAGAAACTAAACTGACAAATGGGACAATCTATAGGGTCTTGTGGACTTAACGGACACATGAACCAGATGACCATTGTTAGACCGCAAGTACACATGAAGTGTGCTATTTGTGACAGGGCCTTAGTGAGTGTGGATTTAGCGTGTGTTAAGTGTACTGCACTTTGACACTTTTCAGAGCTGAGACAGTTTTACACACTTAGGCCTACTTCATGTCGCATAAACCCGGTGTCAAGTGGCTAAAACCTCAAGTGTGGTATTTGGAAAGACCCTGACATCACTTCAGCAACTAGTAAGTCAGATTGTAAACATGTCTGTTGGCAGAGGGATGTGTGGAGTAGCGTAACAAGTGAACATATATATCCCTTAGTTTTAAATGAGCTCATATGAATGTTGTTGCACGTGCTGTCTTTAAAACACTCTTGTGTATACGACTAATTTCTTATGCATCTAATCCCAAGCCTCTGTTGCTGATTCCAAAACCTCATTTTAGAGCTTGTAACGGAGGTTTGAGCCACTGATAGCAGACTAATGCAGTTATTAGAGAGAGAGAGAGAGAGAGAGAGAGAGAGAGAGAGAGAGAGAGAGAGAGAGAGAGAGAGAGAGAGAGAGAGAGAGAGAGAGAGAGAGAGAGATTAAGCATGTGTGATATGCCTGCCTGAGTCTGTGTGTTTCTCAACAGCGTTCGGCAGCAGCGTCTCATACTGTAAGTTTATCTGCTTCAAAAACAGCACCCTCGCTAGTGAGAAAGTCATGTAGCTTTTTACTAATTTTACTAATAAAATCATTAAAGCAATGCTGACAACACGTTTATTTGTGATTGTGTGTGTCACGTTGTGTGTGTGCGTTTGAGTGGGAGAGAGAGAGAGAGCGGAAAAAAGAGAGTATGTGCTGTCTGGACATAATAAAACAATTTTGTCTAAAAATATATATATATTGAAATAATATGTAGTTTTTATCCTATTGTTAACTTTAGTCATTTGCTTGTCCGGTGTCGCTGTGGGTTTAGATTATTTTGCTGTTGAGGATTGTAAGGACCTTTGAAATAACTGAAATCATCATTTGGCAAAGTGATATGGAACGGTAATCCGCACACAGTGAACATGTAAGTGCACATGAAGTGTGCTATTTGTGACAGGGCATCAGAGAG
Source organism: Rhinichthys klamathensis goyatoka (assembly GCF_029890125.1). Taxonomy (NCBI): domain Eukaryota; kingdom Metazoa; phylum Chordata; class Actinopteri; order Cypriniformes; family Leuciscidae; genus Rhinichthys; species Rhinichthys klamathensis. The sequence continues at coordinate 19,257 of NW_026607026.1, forward strand.
TGTGTATTTACCGTGTGTTAAGTGTACTGCGCTTTGGCACTTTTCAGAGCTGAGACAGTCTTACACACTTACTTCCTGTCACATACAACAAGTCCTTGTACCTTAAAATCAACATTTAAATGTAGTAAATGCTACATCAAGGTAATTCTGAACATTATATTCTATGTGTATTTAGGGCCTGTCAATCAACATTAGAGAACCGCCCTCAGGCTGAATTACACAAATACACTAGACATCTACTAAAGTGTGTCTGCATGTTCAGCGATTATGTAAAAATACCGGCTAATCATATACTAGCGCTACGACACAGAATCTGCCTCACTTTCATTTATGGATAGAGTTTTTACTGTCAATAAATGTGAAGAATGTAAAAAATGATCTGTACTCACCATTGACAGTAACACTGAATGTTTTTGATGACAGTTCAGATGCGATTATCTTTACTTCATAGAGTCCAGCATGTTCAGTTGTGGTGTTTCTGATGGTCAGAGATCCAGTTTGATCGTCCAGCTTCAGTCTGTCTCTGAATCTCCCATCAAGAACATCATATGTGGAGAAGATTCCCGAATCTCTGTTTATTTTAGCTATCAGAGACTTTTCTGCTCCAAATTTCCACAGTATGTCGTCGTGTGTGTGTATTTCAGTAACATCAGTGTGTAGAAGCACAGATTCTCCCTCCATCACTGACACTGACTGTATGTCATTTGTTTCAACAGCAAACACACCTGAAGAACACAAACACGATCAGATTGAGTCTTCTGTTGGTTTACAAAGCCTGACGCCAGTTTTGTAAAGTTTAAATGTGAACTGATACAAAAAGTGAAGAGAAATGCAAATTCATTATAGTAATTTCCATTATTCAGATCTCACAGTAAGTTGAATTTGATTAATCTGCGAAGAACTCCAATTTAAAAAACAAACTAGCTTGTTACTGATATTAAGCCATAAAAATGTTTCATAACTTACAGATCATATGCCGCCAACACAAACAGAACAAAACAAGCATTTGGACCATTTTCTTCGGTTGTTCAGTGAGAAGATCATCCACTGAAAACACTCTCAAGCTCTTCGTTTGATGTGTGAATCCTCCCACGACAGAGTTTGACGCACCAAGCACACACACACACACACACACACACACACACACACGCGCGCACACACACACACACACACACACACACACTTAAACACACTTCCACTGAACGCATGTTATTTGCTAGGCAACCTATAAATGTTCTTCTGACTCTTATTATATGGAACTGAAACCTCCTGAACATCCTGATTTTCTTCAGAATTTTTTTTTTTTTTAATCTGTTGGATGGACAAACATCTTGTGCAGGATAGTGACCAATGACCATTTATGTTTGTCTTTTGTAGGTGAAGGTCTTCTTCCTGTCCTGCTATTTATGAACATCACAGTCTGACAGAAACCACAAAGCATCTTTGGCAAACACCTAAATAAAAGCCAGAGGTTAAACTCTGAACAGAAATATATCAATGGATGCTTTATCGGAAGATACAAACTGCAAAAGTTGTTCTTTTTCCATATTCTGTTCTTGCATATCTCAAAAACACTGCTGTTTTGTGATGAGTTATTAACTGATTAGAAATGTGTCCAAGTGTGGGTTTGACTTATGATGTCATGTTAACTTAACTCTTGAAATAGCCTGAGACGACGGCTGCTTTCCATTGACTGTGAAGACTGATGATGATGACACAGCTCAATGCTCATTTGCTTAAACAACCGTGATGTATTGATTTTATCTATTAAAAAAAAAAAAAAAAAAAAAAAAAAGTTTGTAAACTCTATCATTTTCTTTGTGTATAAATTATGTGTGAATATTCCCAAACACTAACACTGTGATCTAGGATTGTTCTATAGCAACCATCTAAAATAAGTGTCTTTAATTTATTAAACTAAGAATACATTAAAAACATGTATTTTGAATAACTGAAAGTATCCCAGACAGCAACACAGTGTCGGCCAGGATCCGGCCCACATCTGGTACACATGGATTCCACACGTACCAGATGTGGGCCGGATCTGGGCCGACACTGTGTTGCTGTCTGGGATACTTTCAGTTATTCGTTCATTAGAGACCCGGTGTCACACAGAGACTCACATCGGCCGAGTTACGTGGCTCTCACGAATACAAACTCGTCTGATCTTTGAGTCGAACACATTTGAGTCAAACCGCTCCATGCTTGTTTCGGCCGTTTTAGTCTGGACAGGAGGTGCATTCGTAGCAAAAGATCTCCGTTTCTAAACTAAGACGTAGTAGTGTGGATGGGGCCTTAGTCACGATCCTGCAACTTGCTAAGTCAGTGATAGACTGATACCAAAAGGTCCCACGTGATGTGCCTCCTTTCATCGGGCCTTTAGTTTGATCTATGATGCAGATTTGCAGAAACACCAGATTTAACTTAATCTATACTGGTCATGATGATTTCAGAAGAATACAGAATAAATCAAGTATAACATTTGAATTCGTCAGGTATAAATTAATTTGTCACCCATAAACCCTTTGGGTGTGAGAGACCCGGGTTCGAATCCACTGTGAGACACCAATGTGTCCCTGAGCAAGACACTTAACCCCTAGTTGCTCCAGAGGCGTGCGACCTCTGACATATATAGCAATTGTAAGTCGCTTTGGATAAAAGCGTCAGCTGAATGGAAACGCCACCACAGATGTCTTTTTCTGCAGCTCAGAGCGTCTTTTTAAGCTGAATAAAGTTCAACTTTTTTGAAAAACACGCTTTACGTCAAGCGTCTTTTTGACAGCTGACCAATGACAAGCGAGTAACGAGATCTGTCGTTTCCATAACAACAAGAAAAAATGGTGAAGGTCGCAGTAGATGGACTTATTTTTCCAGTTTTTGAGCACAAGGAGGACTTTTTTGAAAACATGGTTTACTCCATAGGATATAATGTAAAACAGACGCTGGCAGCTTGAAAAAAGACGTCAAGTTGAACAGGCCTAAGCCAATTCAAAAATGATAATGCAATTGTGAATCGCATTGTGGTACTGCAGCTATTTGGGAAATAGCAGTGTTTCATGTACAAGACCAACAAATTCAACATAGTCACACATGTAACTTTAAATGAATTCCATTTATTCTAATTTACACAAGACACATGGTCTAGAATGCGTATAGTTTGTGCTACTACATAGACTAGTTGAGTTTATTCTTTAAAACACACGACTGCTTTACTGTGTTGTATACAATACTTACACTCGTTAGTCCATATTTGACCCAAATTTGGGTTGAAACAACCCAGCATTTTTAACCAATTTGTAACCAATAAGACCTGTCAGTCCAATATGCAATATAAAACTTAATTTATTGAAGAACAACAAGCTAACAAACTTTAACTTTAAGCTCACAAAATAAAACAATTACATAAAAGTGTAAATAAAAAAGTAAATACACTTTAATGAACACTTAAATATTGTTTTTGTTGTATATTTATGTCAGGTTGCAAATGAAACACGACTGTCGCATCGAACAGCTGATCAGAATCCATCCATGCTTTAAAGAGAATGCATCTACAACATTCAACCAACATGTTTATAGGTTAAAAATGATGGATTTTTTTCAACAAACCCAACAGTTGGGTAAAAATTTTAATAAAGAAAAAAATTGTTGGGTTTGTCCATGTTTTACCCAAATTTGGGTTGAAAACAACCTGGCATTTTTTAGAGTGTAAGTATTGCATACAACACAGTAAAGCAGTCGTGTGTTTTAAAGTTTTTAAACTATAGTGTGTTTTCTATGAGAACAATGTGTGTAACACAATTCCAAATGTGAAAATACAAGGAAATGTATACCTGACAGTGGAGAGACACATCAGCGTGAGTTCTGACACAAGAAACTGAAACGGCACTGCGAAGGGGTTTTCTGATACAGAATCAATTTCCCTTAATACCCAGACCAGAACAAAAGAGGGTTTCACTTTATTTTGATGGTCGCTTTAACACATTCTGTTGACTATAAGCAAAGTCCTTTTAGGCAAGTCATGCCACTCGGCCGCCATCTTGGCAACGCCTCCGGGCAGCTGTTTCGGACTAACAAGACCAGGCTCCTATCTAAATGAATGGGCAGAGAGTCAGAACTGCACTTTCACTGGTCACCGGGACATACAAACTGCATGTAGAGAAACAGCAGTAAAATATGATAAAAATCGCTGACAAAGTTTGATGACTTTGCCCCAAAATAAGGTTTAAAATGCCTTTTCCCCCACAGGTTATACTTTTACTACGCATGCGAAAGGGTTCTCTCCCTCGGTCGCGCGCGCTACACAGTTTGAAGCACAGTATGTGTGAGCTCTTGCTCGCTCGCTCTAGATTCCGGGAGATTTTAACTAATTTGTGGGCCTCAGGGAGCCGCTATCAATCTGCGGGAGACTTCTGATGTCTGATATTTACACAACTCACACATACACTGCATATCAAATCTGCCGCCTTTTCAAACAGTAACGTATTTTGGGCTGTCGCAAACCTCAACTGTGCGCATGCGTCAGTGGAACCAGACGATAGGCTTAAATGTTTCCCGGCTTGACTGTTAAAAGCAGACGATTGGCTTTCCAGCGGGAGGGGCGGGACATGTGCATACAACCGCCATCTTTGGCGTCACGGGTTTTCCCTTTATAGTTGTATTGAGGATTGAGGAAGTGGCATGTCTCTATATAAATAGTCTCTGCTATAAGTAATCTTGCACCCATACACTCACTGTATTTCATTTGTTTCATCATCAAATACACCTGAAGAACATGAACAAGAACAGAGGCTTGTATAAATTTTGTAGTTTAAATGTGCACTCAAAAAAATTATATGCTGGCTTAAATTAACTTTTTTTATGTCAACAGGTTCCACATAACTGGGTTACGTTAAACAAACATAATTTGTTCATGTAACTTCAACATCATGGAATTAAGTCACTTTAAGCGACCCAATTACAGTAGTCTCAAAGTGAATTTTTAAAGGCTTCCTACACATAATTAAATTTATCAACTATAGCTAGCTATTTGCTAGCAGTAGCACATATTAACATCTTAAATGCTAAGATTTACATGTTCCTTCAACCAAAGCAATAGAAAATAATTAAATCAGTCCACACACAGTCAAACAAAATGCTCCACTCTTCTCCACAATGGTAACCACTGTAATTTAAATGGTTCTAATAATTCCAATGTAATTGAACATTAAACACAATTACACACTCAGTCTTCCCCTTTTCTCATTTTCTCAAAAAAATATAAAATAACACTTAATTTTACATTTATTCTCTCTTAATTCAACCATATGCAAAGAATACTGGGAACTAACCAGCACAGCCCAGTTTCAGTTAATGCAACACAAATCATTCATGTAATCCAACACAAACGGATAAAGTAAACTTACATTTTACATATATATTTAAGCAGATTGAACACAATCAAATTAAGTTAGGGCAAAATAGCAGTTGGCGTCGCACTATACTGCCACCCTCTGGATGTAAGAATCTTTTACTTAACATTAATGGTTTGTATGGAAGCTTGTTTCCGTCACAGAATGAAAAATAAAAAAGGTAATAGCGACTTTTTATCTCACAATTCGGACTTTTTTATCACAATTGCGAGTTTACATCTCGCAATTCTGACTTTATTTTTCAGAATTGCAAGATATAAAGTCAGAATTGAGAGAAATAAAGTCGCAATTGCGTGTTATAAAGTCAGAATTGCGAGATATAAAGTCAGAATTAATTGACATAAAGTCACAATTGCAGGTTATAAAGGCAGAATTGCATGTTTATATCTCGCAATTATGACTTTATAATACGCAATTGGGAGATATCAAATCACTGCCTGTGATTCTGCCTCTCTGCCTCTCTGCATCACTGACTGTGGAAGAGGAAAAATATTTTGTAAAAATAGGCTAACGATTGCGTCATAACCACGTGACTTTCTGTTGCGCAATAGAGACATTACCGTATAGACAGGAGGAGAAGCTCGCAGGCAATCTTTTACTGTCTATGAGGCAATCGGGGGGACATGGAGGCATAAAGTCAAGGGAGAACCCCATAGATAGAGAGTCCATAAAAGCAACGGGACAAAATATTCCAACAGCGTTTTTGAGGAAATAGGTGATTCAGATTTGTCTTGGCACAGCTACTAGAAGATTTACAACTGTCAGAACGGTTGCTCACGTCACATCTACGTCGTCACGCTCAGTTTGAGCCTGCGCAGTCGCTCAGCCATCAGGAAGTGAGTGCTTCTAATTGACTTCACTTTTCTCCGTTGAAATCAAGGGGGTCGCTGTGTCCATTTCTTTTACTCTCTATGATGAAAAACACATATTCCTAGTTTAAACTGAATCAGACTCATAGGCTGCATCCGAATTGCATACTTCCCTACGAAAAACAGTGACTAAAGAAGTTTTGTTTTTTGCCTGTAAACAGACTAAACGCATGTAAGGAACTCAGCTTTTTGGAAATATTAATAATCAATTAATTATGAATATTTGGGTCAGTTAATTGGTTTGCCTTGATTTGGCTGAATTAATATTACAATCAATTAATCAGTTCGTCCAACGAACTCTTTTGATTATTAATTTATTCTAAGAAAAGGGTATCTTCCATGGCCACAGAAGAATAATTATTTCTTAGCATGTACAGCACTTTGAGCAAGTAGCAAAAACCGCGATTGTGTTGGTCTTAATGATCAAATAATGTAGAATTCATAGACAATTGGAAAAGTTTTTGGGGCAAGCCTGACCTGTTGAAAAGAGATGGTATTCATCCCTCCTGGGATGGTGCTGCTCTTCTCTCTAGTAATTTGGCTCATAGTCTTAGAGCTAAAACATGACAATCTGGGGCTCAGGTCAGGAAGCAGACTGGCTAAACCGACCATCTGCTAGCGGCCTCACGTCACCAAGGTCAGATAAATCCCATCACATAGAGACTCTTTCACCTAGATATCATCATATAGAGACTGTGTCTGTTCCCCGAATTTGGAAATCCAAAAAACGTCAGGTTAAAAATTTAATTGATGTTCAACAAATAAAAAACAGATATAATACAGATGAGCAAATGATAAAGCTTGGGTTGCTGAATATTCGATCCCTTACTCCAAAATCACTCATAGTTAATGATATGATTTCAGATATAATCTAGATGTGCTGTGTTTGACAGAAACCTGGTTAAAACCAAATTATTATATTACTTTAAATGAGTCAACCCCACAAGATTACAGTTATAAACATGAACCTCGTCTGAAAGGCAAAGGGGGAGGTGTTGCTGTAATTTATAGTAATATTTTCAAAACCACTAAGAAATCTAGTTTTAAATATACTTCTTTTGAAGTGTTGGTTCTTAACGTAAAAATATATAGTGTAAACGATAAATCACATTTGAGAATTCTGCTGGCTGCTGTATACAGGGCACCAGGGCACCATAAAGATTGTATCAAAGAATTTGCTGACTTTCTATCAGAATTAGTATTGGCTGCAGATAAAGTACTAATTGTTGGTGATTTTAATATACATGTAGATAATGAAAAAGATGCATTGGGATTGGCATTTAAAGATATTGTAAACTCAATTGGAGTTAGACAACACGTGTCGGGACCTTCTCATTGTCGTAATCATACTCTAGATCTAATATTATCACATGGAATAGATATTGATGCCGTTGAAATTCTGCAGCAGAGCGATGACATCTCAGATCATTATCTAGTCTCATGTAAATTACATTTAGCCAAGGCTGCAAAGCCGACTCCGTGTTATAAATACGTTAGACCTATAACTTCTGCCACTAAAGATTGCTTTATCAATAATCTTCCTAATCAGTTTCATCATCTCAGCATCCCAGATAGCTTAGAAGAACTCGATATTGCAACAGAAACGTTTAACTCTCTCTTTTCCCGCACTTTAGACGCAAGTTGCTCCATTGCGCTTAAAGAAGATTAAAGAAAATAGTCCAACTCCGTGGTACAACGAGCACACCCAGGCCCTTAAGAGAGCAGCCAGAAAAATGGACCGCAACTGGAAGAAAACTAAACTAGAGGTATTTCGGATTTCATGGAAAGAGAGCTCGATTGCTTACAGAGAGGCTTTAAAAGCTGCTAGATCTGCTTATTTTTCAACCCTATTAGAAGAAAATGAACATAATCCTAGGTATTTATTTGAAACAGTAGCTAAACTAACGAAAAAGAAAGCTTCAAGCTCAGAAGTGTCCAATCACATATAAAGCAGTAATACTGCAACACAGCAGTAATGACTTTATGAACTTCTTCACTTATAAGATCGATAATATTAGGGACAAAATTATAACTATGCAACCGTCTACCACAGTATCGCATCAGACAGTGCATTGTAGTGTCCATGAGGAAAAATTTGATTCATTTGTTGCCATAGGATAGGACGAATTTTCTAAACTTGTTAAATCATCTAAATCGACAACAGGTATGTTAGACCCTATACCGACTAAACTACTGAAAGAGATGCTTCCAGAGGTCATAGATCCTCTTCTTACTATCATTAATTCGTCTTTGTCTCTAGGATACATACCAAAAACCTTTAAGCTGGCTATGATAAAACCGCTTGTTAAAAAAACGCAACTTGATCATACAAAATTAGTCAATTACAGGCCGATCTCGAATCTGCCTTTTCTATCAAAGATATTAGAAAAAGCAGTATCCTCACAACTGTGCTCCTTTCTAGAAAGAAATGACATCTGCGAGGATTCTCAGTCAGGATTCAGACCGTACCATAGTACCGAGACAGCTCTCATCAGAGTCACAAATGATTTGCTCTTATCATCCGATCGTGGTTGTATCTCTCTATTAGTGTTACTTGATCTTAGTGCTGCATTTGATACTATTGACCACAACATTCTTTTAAATAGACTCGAAAATTATGTTGGCATTAGTGGAGTTGCACTAGCATGGTTTAAATCATACTTATCTGACCGTTATCAGTTTGTAGCAATAAATGAAGATATGTCTTTTCGATCACAAGTTCAGTATGGCGAGCCCGTTCTCATCCCAAGGCGTAATATACTGACTCTTTTGCCAAAGCGTCTATATCCAACGCACATGGCACCCTTTTGCGTCATATGAGACGCAGATATATGGCGCCTCCTAGTGGTCTAACCCCAACACTACCCCAGACCTAAACCTACCCAAAACCCGAAGCGTGTTATATTGACGCTAAAGGGTGCCATGTGCGTTGGATATAGACGCTTTGGCAAAATAGTCAATATATTACGCTTTGGGATGAGAATGCGTTGGTATGGCGTACCACAAGGCTCAGTACTAGGACCGTTGCTGTTCACTCTGTACATGCGGTAGCATGTACAGAGTGAACAGCGTACCATAGTACTTAGGAGATATCATTAGGGAACATGGAATTAGTTTTTACTGTTATGCTGATGATACTCAGCTCTATATTTCTTCACGCCCCGACGAAACTTACCAATTCACAAAATTAACGGAATGCATAGCCGATATAAAAAATTGGATGACTAGTAATTTCCTACTACTAAATTCTGAAAAAACAGAGATTCTAATTATTGGACAAAAAACTTCCACATGTAATAACCTAGAATACTGTCTAACACTTGATGGTTGCTCTGTCAAGTCTTCGTCGTCAGTTAGGAACCTGGGTGTGCTCTTTGATACCAATCTCTCATTTAAAAGTCACGTGTCTAGTATCTGTAAAACCGCATTTTTCCATCTTAAAAACATATATAAATTACGCCATATGCTCTCATTAACAAATGCAGAACAATTAGTTCATACGTTCATGACATCAAGGCTAGATTATTGTAATGCTCTACTGGATGGTTGCCCTGCACGCTTAATAAATAAACTACAGCTAGTTCAAAACGCAGCAGCTCGCGTTCTTACCAGAACCAGGAAATATGACCATATTAGCCCAGTTCTGTCAACACTGCATTGGCTGCCTATTAAACATCGTATACATTTTAAAATATTGTTGATTACTTACAAAGCACTAAATGGTTTAGCTCCGCAGTACTTGAGTGAGCTTTTAAAGCATTATAGTCCTTCACATCTATTGCGATCTCAAAATTCCGGCCAGTTGATAATACCTAGAATATCAAAATCGACTGCTGGTGGTAGATCCTTTTCCTATTTAGCACCAAAACTTTGGAACAGTCTTCCTACCATTGTCCGGGAAGCAGACACACTCTGTCAGTTCAAAGCTAGACTAAAAACACATCTCTTTGACCTAGCATACACATAATACATTATAGACTTCGATAATTCAATGTTAGGCTGCACAGATTAGGTCAGCCGGAACTGGGAACACTTCCCTTAAATCTTGATGTACTCGTTACATCATAAGAAGAATGGCTTCTACGCTAACTTTAGTGTCTTTGTTTATCCCGAGGTTTTCCTGCAGCCTGCCGGATCCAGGCCTTATCCAGATCTGACGAAGGAGATTCGCCTGGACCCGATGACAATGCAGTGCTGAAGTGTCAACTATCTATGGAGGATCCCTTTCCCACTCTACAGATAAAGCGTTGTTGAAATCCGGTTCGCGTACCCCGAAGTGATAAAATAAAATTCGGTATCAAATTTATAGGCAAGACAAGTAGTTTGTTTAGGCATGGTTTGTAGGGAAATTACAAACCTGCGCACACATATTCAAACGAATATAACTATAGAATCAATTTTTAATGCGCATTTGAACGCCATCAGGTCACAGGTTCGCGTTTAAAGTCTGTTTCACGAGTTCACACTTACCAATGATCAGAGAATAAAAATGGTTATGCGTATTTGGCGTGCTGTCCGGGTGTCACGGTTGGGTGTAGGCAAAAACAAAAACTCCAAAAACTTCCAAAAACAATATACTTTACTAATAAATCAAACTCAAACTGATACAGGCAGGCAAAGGATGCACAGGTAACATACACACACCTTTCACAAACGCACCATATACAAACGAGAACCGACAAGGAGTGAGGGAGAACACAGGGTTTACATACACAGAGAACGGATCATGGGAACAAGACACAGCTGGGGCAAATTAACTAGAAACAGGTGAATGAACTGAACACCAAACGAGGAGCGGGAAACTGGAAACAGGACTGAACCAAATATACTAAACAGGGGGAAACACAGGACATACATGTAACATTAGCTCCCCCTCCTGCAAGGCGCGTCCTCGCGCCGAGTAACATCAATAAGGGTGGGGGGGTGGGCGCCCTGGAGGCTGACGAGGGAGTGGCCTACCCGGAGCAGGACGTGCAGGAGGCCAGGGCGGAGCAGGACGTGCAGGAGGCCAGGGCGGAGAATCCCCTTCGGGCGGCCATGGCGGAGAATCCCCTTCGGGCGGCCATGGCGGAGACGCATCTTCAGGTGACCTATATCCCCCACCCAAAACTTTCTTGGGGGGAATCACAGGCTCTGGGACAGGCTCTGAGACGTGGACAGTCTCAGGGTGGGCAGACGGGACATGGAAAGTCTCTGGCTGGACTAGCGGTGAAGGCCCGGCTATGCTGGATGGAACCAGTGGTGAAGGCTCAGAAGGGCTGGACGGGACCAGCGGAGAAGGCTCTGGCTCGGCCGGCGTGACGCGAAGCTCCGGCTCGGCAGGCGTGCAGGTAAGCTCAGGCTCGGCAGGCGTGCAGGTAAGCTCAGGCTCGGCAGGCGTGCAGGGAAGCTCAGGCTCGGCAGGCGTGCAGGGAAGCTCAGGCTCGGCAGGCGTGCAGGGAAGCTCAGGCTCGGCAGGCGTGCAGGGAAGCTCAGGCTCGGCAGGCGTGCAGGGAAGCTCAGGCTCGGCAGGCGTGCAGGGAAGCTCAGGCTCGGCAGGCATGCAGGGAAGCTCAGGCTCTGCAGGCGTGCAGAGAAGCTCAGGCTCGGCAGGGCTGCAGGGAAGCTCAGGCTCGGCAGGGCTGCAGGGAAGCGCAGGCGGGCAGGCGACGTGAAGCTGCGGTGCAGGCCTGGCTGGGCTGGACAGAACCAGTGGTGCAGGCTGGGCTGGGCTGGACGGAACCAGCGGAGAAGGCTTGGCTGGGCTGGACGGAACCAGTGGTGCAGGCTGCTCTGGGCTGGACAGAACCAGTGGCGAAGACAGCTCTGGACTGGACAGGACCAGCGGCGAAGACGGCTCTGGACTGGATAGGACCAGCGGTGAAGATGGCTTTGGGCTGGTCGGAACCAGCGGCGAAAAGGGCTCGGGAGGATGAGACTCAGATTGGACGGTCTCGGCGGGACGAGACTCAGGCTGGACGGTCTCGGCGGGACGAGACTCAAGCTGGACGGTCTCGGCGGGACGAGACTCAGGCTGGACGGTCTCGGCGAGACGTGACTCAGGCTGGACGGTCTCAGGCTGGATGGTCTCGGCGAGACTAGACTCAGGCTGGACGGTCTCGGCGGGACGAGACTCAAGCTGGACGGTCTCGGCGGGACGAGACTCAGGCTGGACGGTCTCAGGGCTCTATCTTGCACCCGGCGCAAATGACTTTGTACACTGACGCATGTATCATTCCTATTTTGCACCCGCGCAAAGCGGACTTTTCCCTCCACAGACACACGTCGGTTAACTAAGAAATACACTTGCGCTCCCCGGGGTGGTTCAGCGCAAAGAGGAGGCGTGTTCCGGCGCAAACTTTCCCTCATGCTATTTTGCTGTTCTATAAAACAATTGCGCCACTGACCAGAAAAAAACTAGTCCAAAGTCAGTGGCGCTTTGCGCGTTGTTCATTATGCTATTTTAAGCGCGCATGCTTGGCCATAATGTAGCGGGTGCACAACGCGCATACACTTTGATTCTCTCATCAACACAGATGCAGCAGTTTTTATTTTTGCAAATCATACATTATAACAAGGAAAAATATTAACACATGAGGGAAATCATTGTGGTGTCCATGAAAATTTAGTTTTTTTCCTCCCACGCCTGTTTAACCAACGCTGATTTGTATGGGGATGGGAGAAACCCACCCACGATAGATAGATAGATAGATAGATAGATAGATAGATAGATAGATAGATAGATAGATAGATAGATAGATAGATAGATAGATAGATAGATAGATAGATAGATAGATAGATAGATAGATAGGTCTGATTTGAACGTTGAATTTCTTGTTATTTCTGCATGCATTCTACTTCAGACAGTCAATAAACAGTGCCGTCTGAGGGTGTTACTGCATGAGGGTTTATGCCATAGTTTACAGGTGCACGCAAAACACGCAATACAACGTCACTTCTCTGTATTTCACGGTCCTGACAAGAACGTCGGTCTCCTCGGCTGTGAACCGCTTCTGACGCGCGCCTGGTAAATCCGCCGTTATAATAGCAATCCGCCATGCAACATGCGCACCTGCTCTTAAAGGGAATGTGAGATGACGCTCTGATTGGTTTATTCCACGTTACGCCCAAACCACACCTATGAATAATGAAGCTACTTCAGACCAACCTCTTTTAGATTTGCGCCAGGCGCAAGAGGCATTTATCCCGCCGGGAAAATAGCAACAGCGCCGGGATCCGCCCACAAAGTTACTTGCGCTTTGCGCTTTGACACTTGCGTTTCAGATCGTTAAAATAGGGCCCTCAGGCTGAATGGTCTCGGCGAGACTAGACTCAGGCTGGACGGTCTCGGCGGGACGAGACTCAGGCTGGACGGTCTCGGCGGGACGAGACTCAGGCTGGACGGTCTCAGGCGGAAGAAGGTCAGGAAGGTCGTCAAAAAGCTCAGACTCAGGCTCGGCAGAACATGACTCAGGGCCCACAGTGAGGGAGGATCCACAAACCCATAAGGTGTGGTCGATGAATTCGACAAAAGGGAGATGAAGATCTCCCAACAGCAGCATCTGGGCAAGTAGATCATCCATCCCACTCCAGAATTGCTGCATGAGAGTTTCCTCATCTCTACTCACGTCCTGATAAAGGTTGATATAGACCTCTACATACTCCTCCAGTGATCGTCCATCCTGGGAAATCCAGTGATCTGCCCTCATGCTAATTCTCTTTTTCCTCATGGTCGGTTCTTCTGTTACGGTTGGGTGTAGGCAGGAAGCACGAGGAGATTAGGATTTCCAAAAACAATATACTTTACTAATAAACTCAAACTGATACAGGCAGGCAAAGGATGCACAGGTAACATACACACACCTTTCACAAACGCACCATATACAAATGAGAACCGACAAGGAGTGAGGTAGAACACAGGGTTTACATACACAGAGAACGGATCATGGGAACAAGACACAGCTGGGGCAAATTAACTAGAAACAGGTGAATGAACTGAACACAAACGAGGAGCGGGAAACTGGAAACAGGACTGAACCAAATACTAAACAGGGGGAAACACAGGACATACATGTAACACCGGGGGGAGGGCTCCGAGCTCGGAAATTGGGCCCGAACCCAGAGTACTCCCCCGTATCTCTGTTTAGGAAGATAACTAGGCAAGTGTGAGGAGATGGGGTGGTGGAGGGATGCTAAAACTGTCGAGGAATATGGGTGAGTTGATTGTGTGTATTTATAGGCTTTATTTGTGCTGATTGAGTGGACCAGTTGATTACTGATTGCTGACAGCTGGCTGACTTGATTGTTTGATCATTAGAACGTGTTCCTCCCGAACCTTGTTAATAAAACATCAATTAGAGAGAACGCCGTCGTCTTAGTGGCCCTAATGTAATAACAAATGATAATTTTGCTGGAAGTGAATCAATCAAAACCAACTTTAGCCGAAAATAACATTATTCAAAATCGCTATAAAGCCAAAACAATCTCTGTTACCGTAAATTGTATGTTTATCTCTGTAAAGCTGCTTTGAAACAATCTCCATTGTTAAAAGCGCTATATAAATGAAGATGACTTGACTTGACTCATTCATTCATCTGGAAAAGGGGCAGGAATGTCAAACAAATAATTGAGCAAGTGCAGGGAGCTCTGAACAAAGTAACTAGCTGGGGTGAAAAGTGGGGGTTTAGGATATCAGTGGAGAAGTCAAAGTATATAATATTTGGTAATAAGATAACTGAATGTGGTTTATTTTTGTATGAACAAGCAATTGAGAGGGTTAAAGAGTTCAAATGTTTGGGTGTACATTTGGATGAGAAGCTAACATGGAAAAAGCAGATAGATAATGTAGTAAATAAGTGTGAAAAAGTAATAAATGTAATGCGTTCCCTCTCGGGTAGCACATGGGGTGCAGGCAGAGATACTCAACTAATGATCTACAGGGCAATGATAAGATCTAGACTGGATTATGGTTGTGTGTGTTATGGGACAGCCGCTGATACACATTTAAAAAGGCTGGAAGTAATACAAGCGAAGGCGCTGAGACTATGTTGTGGGGCCCTTCGTACAACTCCAGTCCCAGCTTTGCTGGTAGAGATGGGGGAAATGCCATTATTAATTCGACGGGAGAAATTGCCAATGCAGTATATTGTTAAATTATGGGCACACAAAGGAGAACACCCTACAAAAACAGTTCTAATTAATGCGTGGGAGTGGGGATCAGGAAAAAAGAGGAAGGAATGTTTTATGTTTAACATCAGTAAAAAAATGGAGGAGTTGGGACTGAAGGAGGTAGGGGTGGCCCCGCAAGTGTACTGGTCAGTTGTACCACCGTGGTTGATGTCCACACCAGAAATAGATTTCAGTATAATGGAAAACATCAAACATCATGAAGGCACAGAAAATCCCAATATGGTCAAGCAAAGACTAGAAAATCAGTGGGGAACTTATCTTCAGATTTACACAGATGGATCCCAAGATCCACAAACTGGGAAGTCGGGATTCGCTTTTTATATCCCACAATATGAATATGTAAAGCTTAAGCGACTGTCTGAGGGGGTATCGGTGTATACAACAGAAATTCTAGCTATTATATGGGCACTAAAGTGGGTAGAGGAAGTTCAACCAAGGAGAGCAGTATTATGCTCAGATTCGGCTTCAGTGTTAAAAACTCTGAGAGGAAGTAATTTGGGAGCTCGGCCAGATCTGTTTATGGAGCTGATGGTTCTGTTGTATAGAATCGAACAGGCTGGAGGGTCAGTGGGATTTCTCTGGGTGCCTGCACATGTTGGGGTAGAAGGGAATGAGGTGGCAGACAAGGCAGCAAAAATGACTTTAAAAAGAGACATTGATTTAGCAGTTTGTATTGGGGTTGCTGAATGTAGATCTGTCATTAAAGTAAATACTATAGTAGTATGGCAGAGGCAGTGGGAAAAGGAAACAAAGGGCTGTCATTACTATGCAATACAAAACAAAGTAAAGACAGAGCAATGTTATTTGGGTAAATCCAGAAGACAATCTGTAATTATGACAAGACTAAGGCTGGGACACTGTGGACTTGCATGGGATCTAGCGAAGATGGGCAAACATAAGGATGGACTCTGTAGAACCTGCAATCAACAACAGACTGTTAATCATGTGTTTATGATATGTCAACAGTATGAAGGGCAAAGAGAACAACTTTACTCTGTGGTATCAGGAGATGGAATACAGGCAGTGACACTGAGAGATATTTTGAATCCTCATGAGAATCAATCGAGGATAGTGGATGCAGTCATGGATTTTATATCTGCAACAGGATTAGCCCTGATGAATGATGGTGTCATAAAATGATAACCGAGATTGAACTGTGGGAGGCAGCAATGTGCCGAAAGGCATCTAGCCTGCCGGAAAGCTAGAAGAAGAAGAAGAAGACTCATTCATTCATTTTGTGTTTCTTTAGTTATTTACAGTGCTTTAACGCCATCTACCGAACACTTGTGGGAACGACAGTTTTGGTGTACTGTTTCTATTTCCTGTTGTATTCTCGTTTGGAACGAGATTAGTGTTTAGTTATGCCGCATTCCAGGCAACCTGTAACCCGTGTTTTTCCAACCTTATACCCGTGAAAGTGCACTGGAACGGCAGTCAAACCCGTGACTTCCCACCCGTGAACTCGTACTAGATCGATGTACTCCCAGTTACGAGTTCTGACGTCACATAGCCCGCAAAACCATACAAAACAACAATGGCAGCCCCTACGGATGCAGTGTTTCTGCAGGCGGTACACAGTGAGAATACACTTTAGGACAATATAACGTTGCAGTCAAATTAATAATAATATAATAATAATGATAATAATACACACACGATTATGTATTACAATGTTATGTGTCTGAAACAATAAGTATGTATATACACACAGGATTATGAATTACAATGTTATGTGTCTGAAAAAATAAGTATGTATATTGCGCTCAGGTAGTTTGGCGTGACGGGCCTAGAATGCTACAAAGTCGTGAGTCGTGGTTTGAAGTCGTGATTTACGTGCTCAAAAACCTGCCTGGAACGCAGCATAAGTACACGACTTTTCCGGAGCGAGTTGTACTCCGTGTTGTGTCTATTCTGCTTTCAAGTTTCTTCAAACCCGCTCAGTTGTGTTTTCCCTCGGGAGCAATGCCGGTGAGTAGCACTGTGTGTAATATTAGTCGTTTTCTTAAGATGTGTAAGAAGAAAATGAACGTGTTGCCACGAAGTGTAGATTCCTCTGTTTTTCGTGTAATGGCGGTTCATGCTTAGTAGAAAACAATGTATGTGTTGCATTTGGTTTTGGAAATGATTGAAGAAGACAATTTGAGTTAATAGATACTTTTATTTGTGTTTGCAGTTTTACAGCTTGTTTTTTGCACTGCTAAAGGAGAGGAGAAAAAGGATCTCAAGATAAAGCATCATCTCATTTCTTTGTTCACCACACCTGGCTGTTTATACGCGCTGGATAGCAATATACGCATACGTTTAGTGAGGCCAGTACAGCGATCGTAAAAGTGACTTTGTATTGCAAACAAAACAGAACCAAATGTACACGTTTTATTAACTAAATATAGATATTTATATGAATATAAATAAACTAAACAACATACAGAACGGAAAACGGAACTATTGAGAAGTTCCATGTAAGTATATGAGAAAAACATCAGCATTTCATTTTCAAAGCATCAAAGTATACTTGCATGCCTGGGTAGCGTACAGCTATTATCAAAGTTGTTGAAAACTGAAGTTGTTGATGATTCTGCGAGTGTCAGATCTTGAGGTCTCAATCATTTTCTTCTTTGTTGGATGAAGAAGATATGATGAACTTATGGTGGGTTAGAGTCCTTGTTACAAACTCCTGAGATTGTCCTTGGTTCTTTGTGAGAGAGTGTCCTCTCTCTTCTATGAGGCCGGATCTGGTTGGGATATAGGTCTGCTGGGAGGCCTCTGGGCCCCCATGGAGGGGCGAGGGGGTTCCCCCGTATCACCCGAAACAGTGTTTGCGGCAGGATGAAAACTACCAAGAGCGGGCGGTCACTGTTGCCTGCCTCTGATATAGCCTGAGAAAGAACCACCCCCTAAGGTTTGAATGGACCAATGAGTAAGGTGACATGTCCGAGAGGGGAACCGGCTCTTAGTTGATTTATGGTCTTTGTCCCCAGCGTGCTTAGACTGTTCATTCAAGCTCAAATAGACATAACAAATTCACATTGCATTCTAAGAGAAGGTGATGTACATCAAAGTGTGTGTCATTAAATGAGGATTAATTAGGTAGGAAGCATGATACAGGTGAGGTTATATTGACCGTTGGGTGGTTGTGCAACCACATACACCCCAATCAAACATACCATGTTGTTACATAATAGTACACGAGACAGTAAATCATCACAGTTTCTGTGAGGCATGTTCCTTCATAGATCAGAGTAATACCGCAAAGTTTATTTAATTAAAGATTGTCTCTCTCTCTTAAGCATGTGGCGCATGTGGCCACATTCCTTTGAGGTCGTAAAAGTCTGTTATCAGTCTTAAGACAAGTGTTCTGTAACCGGACACCCGGCTGACATATATTCATAGATATATATAAATATGATTAATAAGAATAATTGGTGTGTGTCTGATTGGTCCAGACCCTACACGCACTACAAACTCTTGTTTCATCTCCAGGTCCGCTTTCAGTTGCTGTAACAGCAGGAATATCAGCAGTTCTTCTTCTCGTAGCTGTGACAGCTGGTGTGATGTACTATCGCCACCAGAGCTCTGGAAGAGGCAAGTATTACAGATATTATAGTGAGAGCGAATTATTGTGTGTGTGTGTGTGTGTGTGTGTGTGTGTGTGTGTGTGTGTGTGTGTGTGTGTGTGTGTGTGTGTGTGTGTGTGTGTGTGTGATGTGTTTTCATTCAAGTCATCTATTTAGACATTAAACAAATAATCATGACTAAATCAGAAAATATATTAGCATTCTGCTGAAAACAAGAGAAGAAAAAAAAGATTTGGGCACATATAACTTTATTCATCACTAATCTTTCCACTGACTGGATAGAGTTTCCATCAAAATGACCCCGATGGGAAATAAACATTTCAGACTGAATCTTACTGACTGATTGATGGCAGATTTGCTGGTTTCATGAGTTTCTGTGACAGTTACTGCTGTTCATTTCTCTCTCTTTAAAAATCTGTAATTTATTGTTTCCAGATGGAGAAAGATCATGTGATCTGAGAGAATCACAACCGGATAATTGTATCTGACTATTCCCATTGGATCAGCAAAATACGCTATATCTGTTGAGGTGTAACTTTACTTATTAATCATAAAATGAATTAATTAATATCAATATGTGTTATGATTGAATCATGTTATGGAAATAATAACCTACCTGTTGGAAACACATATAATTTAATTAGGACATTTAGATGAACTTAACTTACATTATCTGACAGTTTCAGCTTATAAACCTGGAATAGATTAACATTTCTCATTTCTCATGCTTAATTGTAATAAGTGTCTTGTTTGAAATTATGTATTAGTGGAAGAGGTTTGTGTTCAGCGGTTTGTTGAAGGTTGAGAAGGAGTTCAGTGTTTTATCTATAATGCTGTATATAAACTGAGACAGTCTCGTATACTGAATTTAGCATTTGAGTTATAAATGAGGATGATATCAGCTGATTGTATGCAGAGTTTTCCAGCAGGAGATTCCTGCCAGTCCTGTTCCCTCTAAGTTAATTGAGTCAGACTACTGAAACTATCAGACCCCATTTACACCTGGTATTAAAATGTAATCTGTATCCATATAAGTTATCCGGATAATAAAAAAACGCATGTTAATGCAAGGTGTAAATACGTTGTGATCGGATTGTGATCGGATCTGCCTGACCACATCTGGAGGTAGTCTGGCTCGCATTGTGTTCGGATCTTTACTAGGTGTAAACGCAATCCGTACGACGTGATGGCATTCGTACCTGCCAAACGTCATCCTCTGCCCGCGAAAACCACACCCCTCAGAAGTAACGTTAAGCTAAACATCCACAGAGACCGGTTCACTGTCGTAGCATTCACAGTAGCCGCAAAAACAACAGCTGCAAACAGGGCCTGTCGTCTTTTCTGTTTGCTCCTAATAGAAAAACGTTGAAAATGACCCCTACCGCGACAGAGAAAAAGTAGAAACAGGCGGTACAGTAATAGCATCTCTAACGATCCTACACCTGCCATGTTGACAAACTACAGCTGATTTCCCGCCACCTCAGTGCTCAAGCGCAGGTGTCACTCTGGAGGACAGAGATCCGAACTCAATGTGGATAACGAGAACGCATTAAAAATACAAGGTGTAAACGCAAAGGTAAGATCAGAACACTTATTATCCGGATAACTTTTCTGGATACAGATCGCATTTTAATAGCAGGTGTAAATGGGGCTTCAGTCTTTGCTAATGAGATCAGGGCTGGGGAATTTCCGGTAACAGGCTGACTTCTGTACTTTATTTACATGCTTTGTTCAGATTGTCTCTACCTCTATGTAATCCCTCCCCCTTGAAAGGTATATAAACTACAATGTATACTGCCTTAGTGAGATTTGGACGACTACAGCATTGCAACAGCAAAGTCCTCAATAAAGAGTAACTTCTGCTTGAAAGATATCCCAACGTCTCCTGGTCTCTGAAGAAAAAGTTTCCAACAATAGCGTGTTCAGTCTATACATGGTCAAACAGCATCAGTCCACAATGATGTTACGGTTCCTCAAACTCACCGCTAGAGGTCATCACAGATTTACAACATAATATTTACTCTTGACACTACTCAGATATCTAAATACAACTTGAAGAAAATAGGCTATATAAACCATAAACAAGAGTCAATAATGAGAATAATGCGATTAAACAAAAAGCAATATAAAACAAATGATACAGGAATATTACATAAAACGTGCGAAAAAAAGCACTGTCTCTACCCCATGTTTTTGAGAGAACAAAATCGTCACATCCTGGAATCTGGCGTAAAGTATCAATAATAAAAATGAAAGTTGAGGAAACTGGCGAAGCCACTGTGGATCTTTCTCCTACATAATAAATTATGTACAGTAGCCTACTTGTGACTCATTATATTTCATTCCTCAAACAGTGTGGTTTATTTTTACATCAAATTAAAAATATTTTTTTTATAAACTTGATCAATCAATTTGCACCTACAAATTAGCTCTTGTTGGTTTTATTGAAAACTGTATTTTAATTAAAACTCCACGTTATGTCAGAACTTTTATGATGGGCCTATCTGTTTCTTGACTCCTCTTGTTGTCTTGATGTCATAGAGCAGAACAGTGACAGTAGCCACGCCCACCAGAGCAGAGACGACCAATCGGATCACAGCTTCAGTAGAACCACAGCAATGAACATGGACTTCTGAGAGAGAGAAAAAACAATGATAAAATAGAATTTAAAAAAAGATACAGATTATGTCATTGTGACGAAAATCTAATTTTGCCAAACAGAAGAATATTGTGCTTATTTTTTGGTGTGTGGGGGGTTGCGCTGTGTTACCTGCACATGTGTGGCAGAGTGTGTTGATGTCCAGATGTGTGGTCTGGTTGCTGATGGGATTGTTCAGCACACAGCTGTAGGGGTTTTTATCCTGATATTCCACCTCCAGAGGTAGAGAGAGACTGATGCTGAGATCACACACACTGATGCTGGACAATACACTCATTCCTGCGTACCAGGAGAGAGTCGCATCACTCACATTCATCACTGATGAACACACCAATGAACATGATGATGATGATAAAGAACAGTGTGAAGAGTTACTGATGATGACAGGAACAGGCAGACGAGCTGGAAAACATGAGAGAATAAAGAGAAACGTGGATTATAACAATAAATAACAACAGATTGTCGTCTGTTAAATCATGAAGTGACAAATAAACCTCTCAACTCACCATAGACAGAAACGTTAAATGTTTTTGATATCAGTTTCACTCCCCTAATAAGTAGTTGATAAACTCCAGCATGTTCAGTTGTGGGGTTTGTGATGGTCAGAGATCCAGTTTGATCGTCCAGCTTCAGTCTGTCTCTGAATCTCCCATCAAGAACATCATCATATGTGGAGAAGATTCGGTTCTCTCTGCTGATTTCAGCTATCAGAGTGTTTTCAGCTCCAAATTTCCACAGTATGTCATCGTTTTCACGTATTTTGGTAACATCAGTCTGAAAAGTGGCTGAATATCCCTCCATCACTGACACTGACTCACCGAACACACCTGAAGAACATTAAGGCTCTTGTTGGTTTACAAAGTCTAAAATCAGTTGTAATTTGTAATGTTTGGATGTGAACCAACATCCATGACTTTTGTTGTTGTTCATGATTACTGCAATTTTCTGCAAATTTGTTGTTAGAGATTTCCATTTGTATGTCATACCATCTGCTAAATAAATAAATATTTATGTAACAATCTTTAAAGTTAAGATATTCTGAGAAAAATGCACTATTCTTAACAAGCTTTAAAATTAAGTTTGAGAAATTGAAATTCACTATAATAAGTTTCATTATATTCCTGTGAGACCCTGTGCACCAAAACGAAGACCACAAACACAGACCTGAATCTGTAACATTGACATTAAGCCATAAAAATGCTGTTATAACTTACCAATCAGACGCCACCAGCACAAACAGAACAAAACACACTTGTGAGACATTTTCTTTAACGGTTCAGAGAATAGTCTGACCTAAAAAGACTATCCGCTGATTTAAACAAACCCAGAATATCTGGCGTGTGATTCCTCCCCGTCAGAGTTTGAAGACCCTCCTAGTTCACACACACAAACACACACACACTGATGTTATAGTTCTGTATGGCAAAACGTAAAAAAAAAAAAAAGTTAAAACAATTTCTCATTGCCAGTCTTGTTGAGGTTAGACTCTAGCAGCTCATCTTTCAGTCAAACTGAAACCTGTTGAGGTCGCTTTTCTACGGAAATGTGATTTGATCTGACAAATAGTTTGTATGTGGCCATTGAATAGATGTGTGTTGTAATTCGTAGGTGGAGAGCTTCTTCCTGTCCTGCTTTTGTTAACCTCACTCTCTGACTTCCTCTCAAGACAAAACTGCTTTACCTTGAAATAAAGTACCAAAGCTGATAATCTCTCAAATGAACCTATAACACTCTGAACAGAAAAATGACCATTTACCCTTTAATCTACAGACATTAAACCTTGATGAGAAACTTTGAAAAAAGCACATTGCTGCGGTACACTGGCGAGGATACTAGATTATTAAAAAATTAATAATAAAAAGGAACTTCTGGTTTGTAGAATGAATATATATATATATATATATATATTCATTCTACAAACCAGAAGTTCCTTTTTGATGAACGCTGGAGCCGAGTCTGCGCAGTGATGAACGCTGGACCCGAGTCTGCGCAGTGATGAACGCTGGACACGAGTCTGCGCAGTGATGAACGCTGGACCCGAGTCTGCGCAGTGATGAACGCTGGACCCGAGTCTGCGCAGTGATGAACGCTGGACCCGAGTCTGCGCAGTGATGAACGCTGGAGCCGAGTCTGCGCAGTGATGAACGCTGGAGCCGAGTCTGCGCAGTGATGAACGCTGGACCCGAGTCTGCGCAGTGATGAACGCTGGAGCCGAGTCTGCGCAGTGATGAACGCTGGAGCCGAGTCTGCGCAGTGATGAACGCTGGACACGAGTCTGCGCAGTGATGAACGCTGGACCCGAGTCTGCGCAGTGATGAACGCTGGACCCGAGTCTGCGCAGTGATGAACGCTGGACCCGAGTCTGCGCAGTGATGAACGCTGGACCCGAGTCTGCGCAGTGATGAACGCTGGAGCCGAGTCTGCGCAGTGATGAACGCTGGAGCCGAGTCTGCGCAGTGATGAACGCTGGACCCGAGTCTGCGCAGTGATGAACGCTGGAGCCGAGTCTGCGCAGTGATGAACGCTGGAGCCGAGTCTGCGCAGTGATGAACGCTGGACCTGAGTCTGCGCAGTGATGAACGCTGGACCCGAGTCTGCGCAGTGATGAACGCTGGAGCCGAGTCTGCGCAGTGATGAACGCTGGAGCTGAGTCTGCGCAGTGATGAACGCTGGAGCCGAGTCTGCGCAGTGATGAACGCTGGAGCCGAGTCTGCGCAGTGATGAACGCTGGACCCGAGTCTGCGCAGTGATGAACGCTGGACCCGAGTCTGCGCAGTGATGAACGCTGGACCCGAGTCTGCGCAGTGATGAACGCTGGACCCGAGTCTGCGCAGTGATGAACGCTGGACCCGAGTCTGCGCAGTGATGAACGCTGGACCCGAGTCTGCGCAGTGATGAACGCTGGACCCGAGTCTGCGCAGTGATGAACGCTGGACCCGAGTCTGCGCAATGATGAACGCTGGACCCGAGTCTGCGCAGTGATGAACGCTGGAGCCGAGTCTGCGCAGTGATGAACGCTGGACCCGAGTCTGCGCAGTGATGAACGCTGGACCCGAGTCTGCGCAGTGATGAACGCTGGACCCGAGTCTGCGCAGTGATGAACGCTGGAGCTGAGTCTGCGCAGTGATGAACGCTGGACCTGAGTCTGCGCAGTAATGAACGCTGGACCCGAGTCTGCGCAGTGATGAACGCTGGACCCGAGTCTGCGCAGTGATGAACGCTGGACCCGAGTCTGCGCAGTGATGAACGCTGGACCTGAGTCTGCGCAGTGATGAACGCTGGACCCGAGTCTGCGCAGTGATGAACGCTGGAACCGAGTCTGTGCAGTGATGAACGCTGGAGCCGAGTCTGCGCAGTGATGAACGCTGGAGCTGAGTCTGCGCAGTGATGAACGCTGGAGCCGAGTCTGCGCAGTGATGAACGCTGGAGCTGAGTCTGCGCAGTGATGAACGCTGGACCCGAGTCTGCGCAGTGATGAACGCTGGAGCCGAGTCTGCGCATTGATGAACGCTGGACCTGAGTCTGCGCAGTGATGAACGCTGGACCCGAGTCTGCGCAGTGATGAATGCTGGACCCGAGTCTGCGCATTGATGAACGCTGGACCCGAGTCTGCGCAGTGATGAACGCTGGACCCGAGTCTGCGCAGTGATGAACGCTGGACCCGAGTCTGCGCAGTGATGAACGCTGGACCTGAGTCTGCGCAGTGATGAACGCTGGACCCAAGTCTGCGCAGTGATGAACGCTGGACCCGAGTCTGCGCAGTGATGAACGCTGGACCCGAGTCTGCGCAGTGATGAACGCTGGACCCGAGTCTGCGCAGTGATGAACGCTGGACCTGAGTCTGGACCCGAGTCTGCGCAGTGATGAACGCTGGACCCGAGTCTGCGCAGTGATGAACGCTGGAGCCGAGTCTGCGCAGTGATGAACGCTGGACCCGAGTCTGCGCATTGATGAACCTGCGCAGTGATGAACGCTGGACCCGAGTCTGCGCAGTGATGAACGCTGGAGCCGAGTCTGCGCAGTGATGAACGCTGGACCCGAGTCTGCGCAGTGATGAACGCTGGAGCCGAGTCTGCGCAGTGATGAACGCTGGACCTGAGTCTGCGCAGTGATGAACGCTGGACCCGAGTCTGCGCAGTGATGAACGCTGGAGCCGAGTCTGCGCAGTGATGAACGCTGGAGCCGAGTCTGCGCAGTGATGAACGCTGGACCCAAGTCTGCGCAGTGATGAACGCTGGACCCGAGTCTGCGCAGTGATGAACGCTGGACCCGAGTCTGCGCAGTGATGAACGCTGGACCCGAGTCTGCGCAGTGATGAACGCTGGACCCGAGTCTGCGCAGTGATGAACGCTGGAGCCGAGTCTGCGCAGTGATGAACGCTGGACCCGAGTCTGCGCATTGATGAACCTGCGCAGTGATGAACGCTGGACCCGAGTCTGCGCAGTGATGAACGCTGGACCCGAGTCTGCGCAGTGATGAACGCTGGAGCCGAGTCTGCGCAGTGATGAACGCTGGACCCGAGTCTGCGCAGTGATGAACGCTGGACCCGAGTCTGCGCAGTGATGAACGCTGGAGCCGAGTCTGCGCAGTGATGAACGCTGGACCTGAGTCTGCGCAGTGATGAACGCTGGACCCGAGTCTGCGCAGTGATGAACGCTGGAGCCGAGTCTGCGCAGTGATGAACGCTGGAGCCGAGTCTGCGCAGTGATGAACGCTGGACCCAAGTCTGCGCAGTGATGAACGCTGGACCCGAGTCTGCGCAGTGAACGCTGGAGCCGAGTCTGCGCAGTGATGAACGCTGGAGCTGAGTCTGCGCAGTGATGAACGCTGGACCCGAGTCTGCGCAGTGATGAACGCTGGACCTGAGTCTGCGCAGTGATGAACGCTGGAGCCGAGTCTGCGCAGTGATGAACGCTGGAGCCGAGTCTGCGCAGTGATGAACGCTGGACCCGAGTCTGCGCAGTGATGAACGCTGGACCCGAGTCTGCGCAGTGATGAACGCTGGACCTGAGTCTGCGCAGTGATGAACGCTGGACCCGAGTCTGCGCAGTGATGAACGCTGGACCCGAGTCTGCGCAGTGATGAACGCTGGACCCGAGTCTGCGCAGTGATGAACGCTGGACCTGAGTCTGCGCAGTGATGAACGCTGGACCCGAGTCTGCGCAGTGATGAACGCTGGAACCGAGTCTGCGCAGTGATGAACGCTGGAGCCGAGTCTGCGCAGTGATGAACGCTGGAGCTGAGTCTGCGCAGTGATGAACACTGGAGCCGAGTCTGCGCAGTGATGAACGCTGGAGCGGAGTCTGCGCAGTGATGAACGCTGGACCCGAGTCTGCGCAGTGATGAACGCTGGAGCCGAGTCTGCGCATTGATGAACGCTGGACCTGAGTCTGCGCAGTGATGAACGCTGGACCCGAGTCTGCGCAGTGATGAATGCTGGACCCGAGTCTGCGCAGTGATGAACGCTGGACCCGAGTCTGCGCAGTGATGAACGCTGGACCCGAGTCTGCGCAGTGATGAACGCTGGACCCGAGTCTGCGCAGTGATGAACGCTGGACCCGAGTCTGCGCAGTGATGAACGCTGGAGCT
This sequence comes from Rhinichthys klamathensis goyatoka, assembly GCF_029890125.1. Taxonomy (NCBI): domain Eukaryota; kingdom Metazoa; phylum Chordata; class Actinopteri; order Cypriniformes; family Leuciscidae; genus Rhinichthys; species Rhinichthys klamathensis. The sequence continues at coordinate 46,525 of NW_026607026.1, forward strand.
GAGTCTGCGCAGTGATGAACACTGGAGCCGAGTCTGCGCAGTGATGAACGCTGGACCTGAGTCTGCGCAGTGATGAACGCTGGACCCGAGTCTGCGCAGTGATGAACGCTGGAGCCGAGTCTGCGCAGTGATGAACGCTGGAGCCGAGTCTGCGCAGTGATGAACGCTGGACCCAAGTCTGCGCAGTGATGAACGCTGGACCCGAGTCTGCGCAGTGATGAACGCTGGAGCCGAGTCTGCGCAGTGATGAACGCTGGAGCTGAGTCTGCGCAGTGATGAACGCTGGACCTGAGTCTGCGCAGTGATGAACGCTGGACCTGAGTCTGCGCAGTGATGAACGCTGGAGCCGAGTCTGCGCAGTGATGAACGCTGGAGCCGAGTCTGCGCAGTGATGAACGCTGGAGCCGAGTCTGCGCAGTGATGAACGCTGGACCCGAGTCTGCGCAGTGATGAACGCTGGAGCTGAGTCTGCGCAGTGATGAACGCTGGACCTGAGTCTGCGCAGTGATGAACGCTGGACCCGAGTCTGCGCAGTGATGAACGCTGGACCCGAGTCTGCGCAGTGATGAACGCTGGACCCGAGTCTGCGCAGTGATGAACGCTGGACCTGAGTCTGCGCAGTGATGAAGGCTGGACCCGAGTCTGCGCAGTGATGAACGCTGGAACCGAGTCTGCGCAGTGATGAACGCTGGAGCCGAGTCTGCGCAGTGATGAACGCTGGAGCTGAGTCTGCGCAGTGATGAACACTGGACCCGAGTCTGCGCAGTGATGAACGCTGGAGCTGAGTCTGCGCAGTGATGAACGCTGGACCCGAGTCTGCGCAGTGATGAACGCTGGAGCCGAGTCTGCGCATTGATGAACGCTGGACCCGAGTCTGCGCATTGATGAACGCTGGACCCGAGTCTGCGCAGTGATGAACGCTGGACCCGAGTCTGCGCAGTGATGAACGCTGGACCCGAGTCTGCGCAGTGATGAACGCTGGACCTGAGTCTGCGCAGTGATGAACGCTGGACCCGAGTCTGCGCATTGATGAACCTGCGCAGTGATGAACGCTGGACCCGAGTCTGCGCAGTGATGAACGCTGGACCCGAGTCTGCGCAGTGATGAACGCTGGAGCCGAGTCTGCGCAGTGATGAACGCTGGACCCGAGTCTGCGCAGTGATGAACGCTGGACCCGAGTCTGCGCAGTGATGAACGCTGGAGCCGAGTCTGCGCAGTGATGAACGCTGGACCTGAGTCTACGCAGTGATGAACGCTGGACCCGAGTCTGCGCAGTGATGAACGCTGGAGCCGAGTCTGCGCAGTGATGAACGCTGGAGCCGAGTCTGCGCAGTGATGAACGCTGGACCCGAGTCTGCGCAGTGATGAACGCTGGACCCGAGTCTGCGCAGTGATGAACGCTGGAGCCGAGTCTGCGCAGTGATGAACGCTGGAGCTGAGTCTGCGCAGTGATGAACGCTGGACCCGAGTCTGCGCAGTGATGAACGCTGGACCTGAGTCTGCGCAGTGATGAACGCTGGAGCCGAGTCTGCGCAGTGATGAACGCTGGAGCCGAGTCTGCGCAGTGATGAACGCTGGACCCGAGTCTGCGCAGTGATGAACGCTGGACCCGAGTCTGCGCAGTGATGAACGCTGGATCCGAGTCTGCGCAGTGATGAACGCTGGAGCCGAGTCTGCGCAGTGATGAACGCTGGACCCGAGTCTGCGCAGTGATGAACGCTGGAGCCGAGTCTGCGCAGTGATGAACGCTGGACCCGAGTCTGCGCAGTGATGAACGCTGGAGCCGAGTCTGCGCAGTGATGAACGCTGGACCCGAGTCTGCGCAGTGATGAACGCTGGAGCCGAGTCTGCGCAGTGATGAACGCTGGAGCCGAGTCTGCGCAGTGATGAACGCTGGACCCGAGTCTGCGCAGTGATGAACGCTGGAGCCGAGTCTGCGCAGTGATGAACGCTGGACCTGAGTCTGCGCAGTGATGAACGCTGGACCCGAGTCTGCGCAGTGATGAACGCTGGACCCGAGTCTGCGCAGTGATGAACGCTGGACCCGAGTCTGCGCAGTGATGAACGCTGGACCCGAGTCTGCGCAGTGATGAACGCTGGACCTGAGTCTGGACCCGAGTCTGCGCAGTGATGAACGCTGGACCTGAGTCTGCGCAGTGATGAACGCTGGACCTGAGTCTGCGCAGTGATGAACGCTGGAGCCGAGTCTGCGCAGTGATGAACGCTGGAGCCGAGTCTGCGCAGTGATGAACGCTGGACCCGAGTCTGCGCAGTGATGAACGCTGGAGCCGAGTCTGCGCAGTGATGAACTGGACCTGAGTCTGCGCAGTGATGAACGCTGGAGTCTCGCTTTCGATTTCAAAATAACGGCTGCGTGAAATAAGCGTATAGAGGCTATTACATTACTAACTTAGTCTAACATGATAATTCATACATGCATCACAGTATGTCCGGATTTTGATTCGTAAACAGTTGGACGTTTTACATAATGTTATATTAATTTGAAACACAAACAAACAGATCCAACTCTGAAATTGCAGTTTATTATTGAGTCAACAAGGAATTACAAACAATGCGAAATCTACGTTAATTACAATGTTTTTTTACAGAACTCGGCATAACAGATAGCGGTTTTTTGCCACCTGGATGCGCGCGCATCCGGTATTGTTTGTATACGAGAAACCCGTGTATATGTGAATCCGTGACCAGGGGGCTGTTCCATAAACCAAGATTAGAGTATAAGCCAGGCTTATTTCGGTTAGTCAGGCTTATTTTTGGTAGATTCGGTTTCATAAATCAAACTTAAAAAAGTTCAAACTCAGTTACCCTAGCAACTTATGCTGGGAAACTAGCCTGGTCCAGGGCAGGCTAACTGTCAGGCTAAGCCTCAGTTGTTACACAGATCCTCAACACTGACCGACAAGAACACAATGATATTACCACTGACAGTCTCTAATACCATTATTGGACTTTATAAATACGCAGTATACAGAAAATCAACTTAAATAAGGCTACAATATAGACACATATATAAGGCGTTTTAAAGTTGTCCGTTTAGGACATGTCATTTTTGTAATAAAGACATTTTAATTAAGGAATGCCTCGGTTATCAGAGAATTCTTTTTTCTACACTGTCTCATATATATATATATATTATATATATATATATATATATATATATATATATATATATATATATATATATATATATATATATTATGTACTTTATTATGTCTTTCAATTCAAACACATTTAACACAATTATACAAATGGACAGTTCCTTTAAAGACATTATTTTCCCCCAATAAATATTCCTTATTTTTCCTTCTACTTTTTTTTCTTTTGTGATAATACCAACACATACATATAAATAAAACAATAAATAAATATTAATAAAAATATAACATTCACATATATCAAACTCGTATAATGAATGACACATAATTCCTAATAGTTATTCAAGTAATATTATTTAAATATCAAATATTCAATATTAAATAAGTAGATAAATAAAATTACAAATAACTAGAAATAAAAGGGAAGGTTACATAAAAATGTAGTAAATGTAGGCCAATATATATTCCTTTATTTTATGGAATATTCTTTGATTTTAGAGTTGCACATATCTTTTCAAAATGTATACATTTGTTCTTAATTTAATGTTATCCTCTCCATAATGTATTTTAGAAACTAAATCTAACCACTCATTTAAAACTGGGGATTCTTGCTTTCTCAAAAAAAAATCATTGCATTAAAAGCTGCAATTCTAAATAAGTATAGGCCTATATCTTTATTAGCATAGGTCCTATACCCAAAACTATATTTTGTATCTTTATATATTTAGTTTCTTAAAAAAAATCTTCCCTGAATTAGGTTACTTCTGTTCAATTTTTTTATTTAGGCCTATTAGAATTATAAAATGAGTGTAATGAGCTAGAAGTTCACTGCAACTTATCCAACATCCTAAAGAGAAATTATTATAATTAGAAGATATTTCTAGTGTTCTAAAATATCGCATTTTAATTTTCCAAGCAAAATGTATATTTTTTAATCAGAATTATTGCGCTCCTATTTGGCGCGCATGCGCGCAGCAGCGCTCGTTCAATATGAAGATTAGCAGCAAAATGGATACATTTCCCACTCTTGTATTTTTTAATGCTTTATTTCCAAACTAATAGCACGTACAAGGGTAACTTTCATATTACATCAGAAGAGCACATGCTTAACAATAGCCTACAGTAGAAAGTTCAGAAAAGGGAAAAAAAGAACAGAGAGTATAGGCTATATAGCCATTGTTGAATAAGCATAAATACATACTTTTTATATGAAAATGTTAAATGAAGATAAACATATTGCAGTTGTTTTAATTGCTTTGTTATTTTTAGATTTTGACATCACATCTATGCACATTTTAATCTGCTTGTTAAGCACTGTCAAATTCGGTTAGATGCCACACTTGTATGTCACGGACTTCCGAAGCTTTAATCACGTGCTCTTTCTGCTCTGCGGTGATTTGTTAGATATGGTGGAGAAAACAAGTCTGACCACCAGATGTCGCTAATGTACTGTGTATTAAAAGCTTCGGGCAATGAACCTTTATCGCCACAATTTGATGAAAGCCTCACATGCTTCAGAAAGCCTCGGTTTCCCATCATAAAGCGCTGCACAGACTTATCGGTTTAATACCGCAAGAGCAATTAAAGAGCTGATGGCACCATATCTTCAGCATATGATACACCTGTGCATCCCTGCTCTCAAGGTGGATGTCTTTGATTGGTTCACCACTCACCACATGGAGGAGGAGGAGGAGGAGGAGGAGGAGGAGGAGGATGAGCGAAGAGGGAACGAGGTAGCGTCGAGATAATCGCCTCGACATTCACCGGAGGGAATATGGTGAAAAATATGTCTTTGGTTTTTGTGTTCGCATTCCTCGTGCATGGTAAGACGCTTATTTTAATTTTATTATTATTATATTCTTTACATTTCATCTTCCTGTCAACAATGAAAACCAAGATGACTAAGTCATTTGACACGTTTTACCTGCTAGACTAGAGAACACTTAGGTAAAGTTGGTTTTATATTAGCATATTCACACATTCGCGGACTTCCGCGTTCAATAACTCGTGAACTAAACGTTGTTGCTACACACAACACCTATCACATATAACTACAGATAAAACACCAGAAGCTACAACATAAATTTCCTCAAAACGATCTTTCCTTCGCACTGGACAAAATACACTATGCGCAGGCTGCTAAGAAGGGACCATCTGCAAAGTGCAAACCCGAAGGAAAGCTCGTTTTGAGGAGATTAAAATATTAAAACAATGTTATTTGTCATGTTCCAAAGGTTTTAGTATGTTCCTACTGACCAGACGGACTTACTACAGGTGGAATTTTGACAGTACCTCCCGTTCAGTATACAAATATTAATAAAAAAAATTACAGTAATTCCCCTAAAGTATTTGTTCCTGTTCCAAAGGCTGTAGTGCTTTCCTAGTGATCAGACTGACTTACTACAGGTGAAATTTTGACAATAACTCCCTTACTGTACAATTATCAAATATATTTATGTAATAAACATTATTACATGTGTTTATTACATATGTTTATGTAATAAACTTTAATTCACCTGTAGTGTTTTTTTATATTTATATTCCAAAGGCTGTAGTGTGATCAGACTGACTTACTTCCGGTGAAATTTTGACAATAACTCCCTTACTGTACGTACAATAAACTAATAAGTTCAAGAAAAAATTACTGTAATTCCCCTAAAGCATTTTTTCCTGTTTCAAAGGCTGTAGTCCTTTCCTAGTTATCAGACTGACTTACTACAGGTGAAATTTTGACAATAACTCCCTTACTGTACGTACAATAAACTAATAAGTTCAAGAAAACATTACAGTAATACCCCTAAAGTATTTTTTTCCTGTTCCAAAGGCTGTAGTGCTTTCCTAGTGATCAGACTGACTTACTACAGGTGAAATTTTGACAATAACTCCCTTACTGTATGTACAATAAACTAATAAGTTGAAGAAAAAATTACTGTAATTCCCCTAAAGCATTTTTTCCTGTTTCAAAGGCTGTAGTCCTTTCCTAGTGATCAGACTGACTTACTACAGGTGAAATTTTGACAATAACTCCCTTACTGTACGTACAATAAACTAATACGTTCAAGAAAAAATTACAGTAATACCCCTAAAGTATTTTTTCCTGTTCCAAAGGCTGTAGTGCTTTCCTAGTGATCAGACTGACTTACTACAGGTGAAATTTTGACAATAACTCCCTTACTGTACGTACAATAAACTAATAAGTTGAAGAAAAAATTACTGTAATTCCCCTAAAGTATTTTTTCCTGTTTCAAATGCTGTAGTCCTTTCCTAGTGATCAGACTGACTTACTACAGGTGAAATTTTGACAATAACTCCCTTACTGTACGTACAATAAACTAATAAGTTGAAGAAAAAATTACTGTAATTCCCCTAAAGCATTTTTTCCTGTTTCAAAGGCTGTAGTGCTTTCCTAGTGATCAGACTGACTTACTACAGGTGACATTTTGACAATAACTCCCTTACTGTACGTACAATAAACTAATAAGTTCAAGAAAAAATTACTGTAATTCCCCTAAAGTATTATTTTTGTGTTTCAAAGGCTGTAGTGCTTTCCTAGTGACCTGACTGACTTACTACAGGTGAAATTTTGACAATAACTCCCATACTGTACGTGCTATTGTCAAATATGTTTATGAAAAATTAACTGTAAATGACTGTAACTATTTTTCCACGTTCCAAATGTTGTAGTACTTTCCTAATGACCAGTGTGACTTACTACAGGTGACATTTTGACAATATCTCCCTCACTGTATGTGTACTATTGTCAATTATGTTTATGAAAAAATTACTGTAAATCACCGTAAGTATTTTTTGATGTTTCAAATGGTGTAGTACTCTCCTAGGGACCAGACTGACTTAGTTCAGGTGAAACTTTGACAATAACTCCCTTACTGTATATACTATTATCAAATAGGTTTATGAAAAATTACTGTAATTGACTAAGTATTTTTTTAGTGTTCCAAAGGGTGTAGTGCTTTCCTAGTGACCTGACTGACTTACTACAGGTGAAATTTTGACAATACCTATCATACTGTACATACAATTATCAAATGTTTATTTAAAAAAATACTCTAATTTCCCTAAATCATTATTTTCATGTTTCAAAGGGTGTAGTGCTTTCCTAGTGACCAGACTGACTTAATACACGTGGAATTTTGACAATACTTAATAATACTGTATTACATATTAATATAATACTGTAATTCACTAAAAGGGGTTTTGTTTGTTTAAGGTTGTAGTGAATGAACCTGTTCAGGTTGTTGCAGCAAATCTGACAGATAATGTACAGCAAGATCAAGAAGGCATTAAAGATACTGTACAGTGCAGAATTTTATGACCAACATGTAATTTTTGCTTCTTGTACAGCAGGAATAAAAGGGTCTGATTGCTCAAGTCCGAGTCCGGTATATTTTTTGTATGCAAGGTTATCCAAAATAATGGTTTGTTCAGAGGATGCTGTTGGCATCATCTTTTCTGACACTGACTCTCCTGTCAATCTGTGTGTAGTGTAGTTGTCCTTCATGTAGGCTTGGGCGGTATCCAAATTTTGATACCGTCAAACCTCCTCCCTATTTTACCGCGGTATACGGTATTACCGCGTGATAATTCAAAATTATGACATAAGGCTCAGAAGGCATCACCAAACTGTTGGTTTGAGCAGGGATGAGTCACAATTTTCGAATATTTGATTTTATTATAGAATATGGAATAGGTTGTGGGATTATTGTCTAAAAAAAATCCCCATGTTTTCCGTTCTGATGCGGTGGTGACACGTTCAACCAGAGGGTGGCGATGCCAATAATGCATCTAAAAGCTGTCAATCAACTCTCAGACAACAGGAGAAGATGCACATTGTCTCACACCAGAGCATGCGAGCGGAGTGGTAATATTTCCTCCAGAGCAGAGAGCGCATTTCTGAAGATCCCGCGCCGCGTGCTCAGTCCACTCAGCGTCGCGCGCTCAGAACGCCCGCAGTGACATGCTGGTTAGAAAACATGTGAAGTAGGGCTGCCCGTGCACGACTAAAGGTTTTTTTTTCTAGTTGACTAGTAGTAGTTGATTTAAGCCATTAGTCTAATCACATATTTATATTGATTAAATTACTTAAATATATATAGGAGAGAATGCTAAACCATAATGAGCGTTTTCGTAATATATTGCCTATTCTGCATCTCAAAGCACGCATAAAGCTTGCCACAAAGAACCGGCAAAAGTAATTATAATGCATGAAACATTTGAATTGTTTATTAATGAAAAACTTTCTATGTCAGTGGCTGCACAGATAAAGTTTACGATGCAGACTCTCATCTTCGCAGTAGTGAACGCGCATAGAGAGAAATGCACACTTCATATGAATTAGCCTACACAGAGAGCAGCCCATTTCTTTTAGTTTTTAATTGTTTTGTTTAAAAGTAGACATTTCAAGCTTACTATATATATACACTTCTCAGATATTTAAGGCATCTATCTTATACGCTGAGTTTCGTTTTTTTAGGAGACGCGCTCCAGTTCACGCGCCGGTGCCTCTGTGTCCGGTTTATATTGTCTAATAAATATGCTTTTATTTATTACTCCAGGCAATTCGTTGATTAAACATTGATTAAAATTAAGATACAATTTATACAAAACGAAATTCACTTTAAAGAAAGGCTTTCTACAAAACGAAAGCCTCTCACGGAGACTTCAGATGCCCCAACACCTGCGATGAGACAACTCGACGCCGGCGAAATGTTATGCCCTAAATTAATACATGATGATTAACTAACTATATTCTTCTATGTACATTTCTGAAATGCACTTTCTGTAAAGCTGCTTTGAAACAATATGTATTGTGAAAAGCGCTATACAAATAAATTTGAATTGAATTGAATTGAAAACAAAATGTAATAAGTGGTCAAAAATCATGTCTGACCCATTCCAAATGTTTTCCGATATTGGGCATCTTATCATCCTATCTTATTCATCTCATGCAGTTTCCTTTTCATATAATCAACATAGATGAAATAAAAAAATAACAACATTATATTATTAAACATAAATATGAAAAGAAATACGTTTTTTTTTTTTACTTATAGCCTATTTAAGTGTCACACCGCTCCGCTGTATAGCTGTGTAGCCTACATGCATGTGTGTGTGCATATGGTGGAGGGGTGCGATTTTCGAATAATAATCAAATAATACCAGGCGATCTTCAAATATTATTTTTGCTTGAAATGCCCATCCCTGCCAAACTGCAGAAGTCGTGTTCTTCTTCGAGACCAGGTCACTCGGTGCGCAACTTGCCATCTTTCCCCCTCTCTCCCCCACTCTTTCTCCTCCACACTGTCACGTGATGACAACCACACATAAGCATTTTTAGCCATTAAATAAAGTATATTTAATATTTAATCCTTGTCTCCTATATAAGTGCATTGGATTTTTTTTATGACGGTATGACGATATTGAAACTGATACCGTTGCTATTTTTAGATCCCGCGTTATACGATATTACCGTATTACCGCCCAAGCCTACCTTCATGGTCAATATTTTCACATATTAAGTCACATGTGCTGATATAGCCACCAGCCAACAAACTTTGTCCTTACATGACATTTACTTTTATGATATTTCTCCCCCCTCCAAATTCAACTTCAAATTCAACCAAAGTAACGTAGAAAGTCACTGTTGATGTAAACACTGTTTTATTTGTATTATCTTTCTAATTGTCCATGGAATACAACTGTGATTATACATAAAAATTGTAATTAATTCCTCATGGTTAGAGTAATATTTCAATATCACCTCTTTATAATTCTGCTGTTGTTGATCCTCTCTTGGTTTAAGTTGTTCTTATATTATCATAAACCCTTTTAACTGATTGTTTTGTCACGTCATTTTTACTTTACTATATTTTATTTTAGTGAAGTGACGATAAAATAAAAATTGAATAAAAATAAATGTGTGTGTCTGAATGAAAATATTGTTTTCAGCACAGTTTTCAGCAACAGTGCAAAATATTGGTACCATGCCTTGGATTATCACCAGACAAGCTACCTGGAAAGATGCCCAATGGTTGTGCTCACCTTGTTGCAATATAGATTACCACTGTATACAGTTAAAGACCCAAGGACCAGATACGATTAATTAAAACCAGGGAGTTAGTCAGTCAATTTAAGACAAGAGTCAGAATTATAATAAATTAATGAAAGATTTACTGAAGATAGTTTGTAGTTTCATCATGCAAAAGTTAGCTTCAAGACTCACAAGGAGTTCGTAGGCCACTCTGTTACAGTTACAAAGATCAGCAATTATACCCTTCACCAAGGTCTAAGCTAAATCAACTGATATGACAAGATATGAAGTCTCAAGATCTCAGCACGTCGTTAAACAACTCATCAAACAGCACTTTAAGGCCATTGCACACTTAGTCCGAAATTCACATCTGAAATTTCCGCACGTTAAAAAATAAATACGACCTCACGTTATGTCAATCACGCTTGCACATGTTTCGCATCTGTAGCAAGCAGTGTGAATGGTGTTTGAATGGTGTTTTGACAATTCAGAGCCACCGAATTACGAATCCGAAAAAACGCATACGACAATTTCGGACTCAGTGTGCAATGGCTAGTCTTATTCTTATTAGCACTTATTAGCACGTCTACATAAGTTCTTAAGAGAATTAACAGAGGTTCAGAATTTGATGATTTATTGTTTCGTTTAAGGTCACCATGATGGAGATCAGCGTTTGTTTTAGTTGGGTTCCTGACCCTTGACTTATGAAGACAAGATTTTCTCTGTCTGCTGAAACTTGTGTGTTTATAAAGCACATTTGTTATGGCACGAAAGTCAAGAGAAAATGTGATCAGATGTTGATGGTTAAGTGTTGATGTCAGTCATCATGTAGTGACCTGATTCAATGATTTCTTTCAGTGTCTAATATCTGATTAAAAAGGGTGACAAATTATAGTTTTATTCAAAACTGTGATTTTACAGCAAAGGGCCAGCAGTGTTATGACATCAGATACAATTAAAGATTTTACAAGCAGTGTTCACAAAAAGTTTTCATCTATGGCTTTACTAAAACTAACATAGACATCAAGAATCAGCATATTAATCTCAACAATGGTGACCATTAAATAACGATTCATGCTGCAATGCATGCTGGGTACTAGCATAATACAAAATGTATCCATGGCTCCCAGCATGCATTGCGGCATGAATCACTTTTTAATGGTCACCATTGTTGAGATTCATATGCTGATTATTGATGTCTGTATTAGTCTTAATAATGCAATAGATGAAAGCTTTTTGTGCGAAAATTGTTCGTAAAATCCTTTCTTTTATCCGATTCTGAATTTAAACAAATAGGCAGACCTAATAATACATCACTTGTTTAATCAGAGATTAGACTCTGTAAAAGTTCAGTCATCATGTCATTTAATGATGATTTTCATCAACAAAGCAAAACCATTGACACCTGATCATATTTTCATTTGACTTTTGTGCCATAACAAATGTGTTTTATATACACATGAGTTACAGCAGCCAAAGACAAACTAATTTGCAAGGGTCAAGAGTCCAACTAAAACAACCGCTAATCTCCAATATGGTGACCTTGAATGAAACTCAATAAATCATCACCTTCTAAACCTCTGTCACTTCTTCTTGTGTCACTCCATCTATGTCTGACTCTGGTTTGACAATTAAAGGCTAAATGTTTTTGAAATTTTCAGTGCATGTTTGTTTGAGGTAAAAGGACAGAACCTCTTGAGGCTCCGCCCCCTGTGCTGGGAGCACCAGCTCATTTGCATTTCAAGTTTTTCTTTCCTTCAGTGATTTTGCCTGTTAACAGCAGGTGTTCATCACTAATGCTCAATCATTACTTAATTAGTCACTTAAATAATTGCTTAAAATAAAAATTAAATTAAGGTAATCGGTGTCCTCAAATGTAATGAGTTAGCTTAGCTTAAAGGATTTGACTTTGTGTGTGATAGTGTGAGCTAGTAGTAACTACAAGCACTTAAAAGTTCATTTAAAGTTTGTAATTTCACTGTTTTTACTCAATATATAATATCAAATATCAAGATATTTGAATGCAGAAGTTTAATTGTGTATTGAGAAATATCCTTGTTTTAGTGGATTTGGTTAAAATAAGTTCAGAGTACTCATAACTATTGTTTTTTAAACTTAATTGAATTGAGGTAATCTGTCTCAACTGAAATGAGTTTGCATAACGTGTTGGGTTTTACAGTGCACCTCTCAGATTTTCAATACAGAGAATACATGAAATAACATTTTAGATAATCACACTGGTCATTTTAAAACAAAGTACAATCTCATAAGCCTAGAGAAGTCATTCAACTCCTTTGATATTTAGAAGGAAAATATTGATTAATACCTTGATTAAATTAGCTCATTAGATATACATTGAAGCAGCAATGGATTCCAGATTTGAATCATTACAATAAGATTGTTGCTTATTTATAACGTTAAAAATATGATTAAGCTAAAATCTTTACAGTTTTTAATCAATGAACGAAATGTGTTGTACCAGGAACAGCAGTTCTAATACCTACTTTTACCTAATACATTTATCAAAATTAATTGAGTAGAGTGATCACTAGGAACATACTATAACCTTTGGAACATGAAGAAACACTTAAGGTGAATTACAGTAATTTTTTCATAAAAAATATGTATGTCCTGTACTTACAGTAAGGCAGGTATTGGCAATATTTAACCTTTAGTAAGTTAGTCTGATCACTAGGAACATTATCCAACCTTTGAAACATGAAAATAATGCTTTAGGGGAATTACAGTAATTGTTTCACAAACATATTTGATTATTGTACATACAGTAAGGAAGATATTGTCAAAATTTCACCTGGAGTAAGTCACACTGGTCACTAGGAAAGTACTACAGCCGTTGGAACGCAGAAAAATAGTTACGGTCATTTACAGTAAATTTTTCATAAACATAATTGACAATAGTAAGGGAGATATTGTCAAATTTTCACCTGGAGTAAGTCACACTGGTCATTATGCAAGCACTACACCCTTTGGAACACTAAAAAATACTTACAGTGAATTACAGTAATTTTTTCATAAACCTATTTGATAATAGTATATACAGTTAGGGAGTTATTGTCAAAATTTCACCTGAAGTAAGTAACACTGGTCATTAGGAAAGCACTACATCCCTTGGAACGGGAAAATAATACTTTAGGGGAATTACAGTAATTGTTTCATAAACATATTTGATTATTATACGTACAGTTAGGGAGTTATTGTCAAAATTTCACCTGTAGTAAGTCAGTCTGATCAGTAGGAAAGCACTACAGCCCTTGGAACGGGAAAAAATACTTTAGGGGAATTACAGTAATTGTTTCATAATCATTTTAGTTTATTGTACGTACAGTAAGGGAGTTATTGTCAAAATTTCACCTGTAGTAAGTCAGTGTGGTCACTGGGAAAGGACTACAGCCCTTGAAACGGGAAAAAATACTTTAGGGGAATTACAGTAATTTTTTCTTGAACTTATTAGTTTATTGTACGTACAGTAAGGGAGTTATTGTCAAAATTTCACCCGTAGTAAGTCAGTCTGATCAGTAGGAAAGCACTACAGCCCTTGGAACGGGAAAAAATACTTTAGGGGAATTACAGTAATTGTTTCATAAACATTTTAGTTTATTGTACGTACAGTAAGGGAGTTATTGTCAAAATTTCACCCGTAGTAAGTCAGTGTGGTCACTGGGAAAGGACTACAGCCTTTGAAACGGGAAAAAATACTTTAGGGGAATTACAGTAATTTTTTTCTTGAACTTATTAGTTTATTGTACGTACAGTAAAGCAGTTATTGTCAAAATTTCATCTGTAGTAAGTCAGCGTGGTCACTAGGAAAGCACTACAGCCTTTGGAACGGGAAAAAATACTTTAGGGGAAATACAGTTAATTTTTCATAAACATATTTGACAATAGCACGTACAGTATGCGAGTTATTGTCAAAATTTGACCTGTAGTAAGTCAGTCAGGTCACTAGGAAAGCACTACACCCTTTGAAACACGAAAAGAATACTTTAGGCCAGGGGAATTACAGACATTTTTTTAATAAACATTTGATAATTGTACTTACAGTAAGGGAGATATTTTCAAAACTGTACTTTGTTTAATGGTTTTAATGTTCTTTTAAAGCAAATCATTCTTCTATAAATACATCCATGAAGTAAAGAAGTTACTGTTTTCAGCCATTACAGTAATACATACATTTAGTTAATGTAATATTTTTTTATGGAAGGTGTGCCATTGAAGAACCCAATAGGACTTTTGCTAGTTTTTTAAATGTTCACCTGTTAGGGGCGCACATTCAAAGACCCAGAACCAGATATGAAGAAATGAAGAGCAGTTATAATAAAGAAAAGATTTACTGAAGATAGTTTTCAGTTTCATCAGCAGAAGTCAGCTTCAAGACTCTCACAGGAGTTCATAGGCCGTTACAAAGATCACAGAATCACTAAATGAGCAAGCACTGTTACTGCTTTCAGATATCAAATACAGACATTAGAAAATACATGAAACAAACATTTCAGTAATCATACGGGTAACTTCTAGCCTATAACTAAGTAAAATCTCACATGCCTAGATAAGTCATTCCACACATGTGATATTTAGAAAGAAAACCTTGATTACAATCACTCATTACATATACATTGAAGCAGCAGTTTATTCCAAAATCCACACCCTTCACCCCCAAAATAAACATCATGTTTGCTGTCATGCTTTCTGGGTACTTGTCAATAATCTGATGGATTCAGTTCCATGGACAGTGATATTTCTGCAGGACTGTAAACATCAATCAATGCACACGAATTGTGTTATTGTGAGAGTTTAATGTTAATTGAAGATGCTATACAACAGGAAAACATAAAATACTGTTAGGCCATTCTTTTTATTCAGCACCTGGAGAACACTGTTACACTGTAAAGTCTTTATTACACTTAAAAACAGAAAAACCGAGGTGGATAAAACAGCAAGACCTGGGCTGTAGTGTGTTCTGTAGTGTCCAGACAAGACCATCCAACTTGCTTTGGAACAGCCGGCCCATCCTTTCAAAACCTATTGAAATAAATCATATGTCATAATTAAAACCAACACCAACACTGTTCTTGTTCATTTTGATTTCAAATAAATTAATAAACATAAATATAAACAGATGTAAAATGAAGCGATTATATGTTCAGGAGATTACACATGATTTTCCACTTTCTACAGTCTGGATTGTTACCAGATTACAGATCATGTTGCCTACATGTTCATTCTTTATTATTTCCTAAACACCTTTTTAAACACCATCATTATAAGGACATTCTATTGCATTAGAACACATAATGTGAGAGATATTTGCTGGTACATCTGTAGTTGGCTAAAATGTAGTTGTCTGTTTGCACACGATGAAAAACAATATAAACTTTTTAGACGGTCAAAATTGCTTCATTGACTATTTAATTGAAAAAGTTCTTTAACGCGAATGTGCGAATATAAAACCAACTTTACCTAAGTCTAGAGAACCTGCTCAGACCAGTCTTTGTCGAATGAAAGTTGAAACGAAAATCTGAGGGAATTTGATTATTAAAACCAGTATAACACTGAATGAAAACATGAAATATATAATAGTCCTAATCTGGTGGACAAAGGTAAAGTATAGGCTACTTTTCCAGTCCTGTGAAGGGATTTTTATCAGGGGTGTACACTTTCTATCTTGAGTCTTAAATTGAGATCTGGGTTCATTACAAAATTATCCTAACTTTAGAATCATATCTTATTCTGTTTGGTAACCATGGGAATTTTAGTTAGGACCTTATTTAGGACAAAAGCTATTACAAAATGACATTTCTTAAGTGCATAATCTTAAAGTGAACTAATCCTTTAAACTACAGAAAAGGGTATCAAAGAAGCATCCTGACTCCTAGTTAACTCTAGTGTACTGACTTTAAAATGATTTGAAGCCAACTCTAAAAATCACATAATAATAGCAGTTATTGGCATCACATTAATGATACAACATGAAGAACAGCGATTGTTTGATAGTGGGGAAACTTTGTGAACACCCAAATGATGTCCTGCACTTTGACGACGAAACTCTGACAAATAATTACACTTCTATGAAATAAAAGGATTAGACTTTGCCTTTTCTACCAAGCTTATCAAAACTTTACTTAATAAAAAGCAACACTTATTTTGTTTTTACATTTTCTTTGTTTCTCCAGTAGCGGTATTAACATTAAGTGACATGGCATCAGACGCACAGAAGCCAATGGCACATGTCGCTATATGTGTATTGGCGCATGCGGTCTTCATTGGCATGTGCCAGTGGCAGGGGCGTCAGACGGTAATAGTGGAACTGAGTAAAAGGGGCCCTCGGTTAAGGTGGGACCTACAAAGATTGATATATATTGTTGTGTTGTGAGGGGCCCACCCCCTTGGTTCTGTGACATGGGGCCTAACATTTGGTGCTAAGCCCTTGGCCAGTGGATAGTGGCGTGTGTCATTAACATTATCACGACACACTGACACCGAGTCGCAGAACATGTCGCCACATGTTGTGACACCTCCAGTGACTGACAGATTTTGTGACATGGTGTGACAATTGTGTCACAAAATCCTAAATAAATAGCCTAATTTTGTGATATTTGAAATATCAATTAAACGCATGAAAGTCAGTAATATTTTTTCAAACGTGTTTTTTGTGTCACGTCTGTATTTGATTGGTATGTGCCACTGAATGTTTTGTAATTCCAGTGCTACTTTATGTTGTTTATCTCGCAAAGTCACAAACTGCCCATTCTAGGAAAGACACAAAATAAATTAAACCTGCAGTTTTTGCTCTTTGTCGCCATCTCTGTTCGAAATCTGCAATTGCAGTTATTTGCGGAATTATCAACTTTATGTGGTTTGTGCCTCAGCACGGCAAAATGCGGATGAACAAGTTTTGAGGAGAATGTGCGGCTGTCATCGACGGCGTGTATACTGGCATTCAGAATCACAGATTATACTTTTTGGAAATATTTAACTGGAAAATGTCCTCTGAACAAGTAAGTAACATCCACTTTTGTTCTGACCAACTAAGGGGAAAAAAAGCATTGTAGTAAATCACGCTTATTAAATCTAACGATCGCTTATCATATCACGTCAAACCGTGCAAATTATACTTCGTTCTCAAATTGTTAATGTTAACAACATCAGCATTGTGTGACTACATTTAAAGAGCATATTGCAGGTCAAAAAAAATCAAAATTAATATATAACCCTGTATGAAAATACCATATGAAAAGTTCATGCAGGATTTAAAATGTTTTAAAACGACATAAGGGCACTAATTTAGTAGATAAAGTGAGCGTTTCTTGGACTGCTCGTAAAAACGGCTTTTTTTTCAACATTGCGTCATTTTACGTCACGCTAGTGAGCCTCAGCCTCGGCTCAGTGCAGAGTAGGCTGGTATTCAGTGAGAGCGGTCGTGAGTCAGTGTGTTTTCGGTAGTTTTTGTATTTTAATTTATCGTTGTCATGGTAAATTATTGTTTGTGGAGGTTGCAAAAACTCCGGCCTGTCAGGAGATCGAGTCCACAGGTTTCCATAACAATAAAAAGGACGGTGCTGTGCTTTATATCTTTCGTGCCTGGTGCGGTTTGTGCAGGTGAAGAGACGGGATTTCTCTTCCGCATCGGCTTCCAGAAACGCGGTCGTGTGTAGCGTTCACTTCAGATCGGAGGATTATCATCCCGGCGATATGATGGAGTTCAACATGGGATGCCGAAGCAAAAATATTGATCGTGGTATACTGTACCAATGGCATCAAATAGTGTGATATAGGTAGTCATGCCCTAAATAGAGGCAACTTGTAATTGAAAAACAAAATTACTCAGGTTGTTTAAATATTCAAATCTTTAATCTTCTGTTTATGTTATAACCCAGGTGAAAAATATGTATTAAAAATGTACTTGGGTATGTTTTTAGTACAATAGAAATATACTCAAGTATAGTTTTTATACATTTAATAGTATAAATCTACCCTAAACATACGAATGTCTGCTGGCCTGATATACGATGGTAATAATCTGTACTATATTGTGAGCACAGTGTATATCGTTAGCGAACGTGTATATAAGCACGTCTCTCACCAAGACACCTGTCCTGTTCTCCACTGGTTCTCACACCACAACTCATGGTGTCTCTGACCGTTCTGTCTGACATTAGTCCTGGCCTGGCCTGTCCTCTCGGCAGCATAGCAGGCTCATGGCTGTGGTCCGCCATACGAGTAAGTATTTCCTCGGCGTCCCGCCGGTTACGTCACGCCCGCCACGCCCATTTTCAGACGCGGAAGTAAAATTTCCTCACAAAATCGACTCCAGAAGCTTCTGTAGCGTATTTTAAAGAAAATCTAGTTCCTACATTATTTTTCTATACATTGACTTGTTGGGTCCTCTAAAACCTGCAATATGCCCTTTAATACATATTTCGCTACTCGCAATGTAGAAAGAAATAAAAACATTTTCACAGAACATTCCTGGTCCTACTATCCAACAAGTGATTTATAATGAACTCGTTTATCTCTTCTTCAGGTGCATCTAATGTTGACATAGTGTCCGTGTCAGTGATGGAGGGAGATTCATTCACTCTACATACTAATACCATAAGCACACAAGACAGAATTGTGTGGTATTTTCGTGGCATTCAAATTGCTAAAATCAGTGGAGACCAGAGTAAGATCTGTACAGAAGATGTACAGTGTAAAGAAGTTACTGAGAGATTCAGAGACAGACTGAAGCTGGATCATCACACGGGCGATCTCACCATCACAAACATCGCAAACACTGATGATGGAGATTATCATCAATCTATGAACATCAAAAGTGACACATACTTCAATGTATTTGTTCAAGGTGAGTCATTTATGAATGTTTCAATTCAGGTTACATGCATTTAAATCACATCATGAACGTGCTTATTATGCAGAGTTTCCTTTTCTATTTAAAATAGAAAAGAAATCAATCTTTTTTAAATAAAAATAAAAAGTACAAAATTATTTTAAACGGATTCGTCTGTCCATTGGTGAGCCATTCATTTTCTCATTGCAGCATTTCCGACCACCTTTTCTTTTCATCTGTTTAAATTGCTCTGTTATTTCACACTCATCAGTGTTTATTAGTTCAAGGTAAATTAAGTGCACGCATTGTGTTTATTAGCACAAAATATGGATAAATATTAGGGATGCACGATATAGGATTTTGGCCGATATTCGATATGCCGATATTTTCAGACTAATTTTGCCCGATACCGATACCGATATATTTGTGTGGTTTTTTTTTTTAAGTGCAAAAAAAGCTTATTAAAGCTTCTATTAAAGTTCTCAGTCAAGAGCAGTGAGTGATTTCCTCTTTGTGTTTTGTTGTTTTATTAACATTAACGAGATAGTTCTCCCCAAAATTTAAATTGTCATCATTTACTCTCTCAAGTTTCTTTCTACTGTTGAAATTATAAAAAGTTATTTGGAAGAATGTGGCTAACCAAACAGTTGCTGTACTTCAGTGACTTCCATAGCATATTTAAGCACAAGAAAGAAATGAATACAGGTTTGGAACAACATTAGAGTGAGTAAATAATGACAGAATTTTTATTTCTGGGTGCAGTATCTCTTTAAGGACAAGCGGCAGCATATTATACTGTCTCTTTAAGAACTGCACGCGACTCATCTAATATACACGCATTTGACAAGCAGATTTTCTCTGTTTGCTTTCACTTTAGACATAACCAACTTTGTTTATGTAAACCTTGTGTGTATTTGACAGTATCAGCGCAATAAGACTCGAAAGATTAGTCCAGTATGCAGACTCTGTGACAGGCTTTTAGTTCCTGTGAGCGTCGGGTGTAACGCGCTCAGAAAAGCGGATGTTAGAACAGCGCATCAGCACGTGAATGATATGTTTACCTAGCAAGACTTTGACGCACATGCAAATAATGAACTTTTGTGAATTGCGGTGTCCCGTGAGTGTAACTCTACCTCTGCGTTTACATGTGATGTGATGTGAATGTACGTCGCGTTGTACAGTATGTTGAGATGAAGGCGCCAGAATTGAACTGACAGAATGCACGATACTATGATTTTTCTTCAAAAGCAGATCGTGGAGACATTTTAATCGTCCACGATCAAAAACCGTGAGACGCAGACCCCTAGTTGGAAGTTTTGCTGGCACTCATGCTTCGTTCGCGTCACGTGCGCATAGGAAACACGCCACCCTATCGGCAAGGCTCATCGGCAGAAATATTCATATCGGCCAAAGCCGATGATGGTCATTTTAAGCTTTTATCGGCCGATACCGATGTTGTCCCGATATCATCGTGCATCCCTAATAAATATTGCTTTCAGACTTACAGTAAAGAAAATGTAAAATAATTTGTCAATTTGTGTCATATGATCACAATAAAATATGTTTGATTTTTTTAGTAAGTGCTTAATGAAAATATAATTCAGTAATTTAGATATTTTCAGAAAGTTCAGTTGAAAAAAAAGTTTTTATGAATAAAAATTCATTTGACTTTTTTTTATTGTTTAATGTTATTTCTACAGATTTTCTCAAGATCTAGGAAATTAACATACACAATCATTTCATAGTTTGTTCTTGTTATAGAGTCTCTTTCCCTGTTGGTGTGTGTTTCAGGTGTTTCTGCTGAACGAGATAAAATGAGGAGAATGACAGTGAAAGAGGGAGAATCTGTCACTTTAAATCCTAGTGTAATAAAATCAAGTGATGTGATGAAATGGTGTTTTAATGACATTCCCATCGCTGAAATCACTGGAGATCGGCGTCAGATCTGTACAGATGTTCAGTGTAAAGAGAGATTCAGAGACAGACTGAAGCTGGATCATCAGACTGGATCTCTCACCATCACACACACCAGAACTGAACATACTGGAGAATATACACTAGAGATCACCAGCAGCAGAATCAGCATCATTAAGATCTTCAATGTTCGTGTCACTGGTGAGTAATGTGGGCATTTGGAAGGATAAACACTTACAGATGAATGTAAAAAAGATGGTAGGCCTATCATTATATTCTATTATTTTAATATCTTGACGACTTGATACTTAAGCAACACTACTTCTGACATCACTGTGTGAAACGGTGATCTACTTTAAACTGAATGAGATTCACATGTACTCTCTCTCAGACCTTCTGATATCTCATTGTGTTTGTTCTAGATCAATCTGACAGATTCACTGACGGCCGTTCTTCAGCTGATCCAGGTTCAGGTCTGTCTGCTGTTCAAGCAGGAATAGTTATTGCTGTTCTGCTATTTCCTGCAGCTGCTGTTGCGATGTACTATTGCCACAGAATCTCCCAAGAATGAATCACCAACAGTGAGAGAAAAACATTGCTTGTATTGTGCAAAAATATTTTATTGTGTTTGTAATTATTTTCCAATGCAGACAGGGAGAAAAAATATGCAAGAGCTTTTGAGTGAAGATGCTGTACTAGTGTAGTGTATCCTTGCAGAAACTACTGACTTTTCCAACGAACATTTCAAACAGAGTCTTGTTCACGAATAGATTTTTATAACTTTGAAATGACTGTCTGTTCATTTCTCTGTCTTTATCTTCTGTGATTCATTGTTTTCTTACAGAACAATAAACGGATGTCATGTGCGGATCCCAGCAAATCAGGGTCAATCTACCTCATCTATTTTCATTGGAAAAACCTCTAATGGGAAAGTGAGCTTGTGTTTTTGAGCTGTAAAACAATTATGAACGTGTAGGTTTACAATCCAGTACTCTCTTTTATTCTAAAATGAATAGGGAATCACAGTTTTGCATATATTCTGGTGTTTCTGTTACAGGTAATGACTGTATTTGGTATGTGAGAGGTGACTGAGGGTCTGACAGTGTTTACTCATTTAGCCCGGCTTCCAGAGATGAAATATGCACTTGTTTTGTAATTAATTCATTTGGTCATCAAGCAATCGAGAGATCAGGGGCCTGTGTTTAGTTGGATAGCCAGGTTGTTTAGTTTAACTGAACTAAGGCCTAATCCTGGGTTATTCTAAGTCCTGTCTGTGAAACCGGGCCAATTTAACAATTATTATTTTATTTTTAACAATTATTATCCAGCATTTAGTTTAAATATAAATATATACAGACAATATGGAATATAAATAAGATTTGACATCGGTAGATAAAGCTTTAAAAATTAGTGTATATGTGAGCATACATGTTCATATCTGTATACTTATATAATAAACTATTTAAACTAACTTCACAACTTTCCCTTGCACAGTTATAGCAAGATAGTTTCTTCTTGCTGTTTAAATGCACGTATGTAGGCCTACTTTATATTCTTTAATCTCTTAATCTTGGGCAGAAGAGAGAGTTAAATGAAGCTGACTCTTTCACAAAGAGAATCACATTTTCTGTACGTTTCAAGGCATGTGATCATTGTACGAGCCTCTATAGGCTAGAGTTTAATGTGTTGTGCTAATTCATTTTTTGCTGTTCTCATGTTAGCTGTATGATAATGTGAAGGTTACTAATGCACTACATGTATAATTGCCATATGTATTCTAGAGTTTACAGCACCACTGGTCATTATAATGTTAAATTATGATGATGATCAGTGTCTTTTTATATAAGCTCAAGTTCACTCTCTGTGGATGTACTGTGATTTTCTGTGACTCTAAGAAAGAATATTGCCTATTTTTTATCTTATAGTGTGTAAACGCACTCGCCTGTTACTCTTATGATAGTTACATGAGAACTGTGTCAAAGATTTAGTCCACATTTATGAAGAACCAAACACCATGTTCAGATATTGAACTGTTAATGTATCAGAATCTGTAGAAATGACGTCAGCTGATCATCCGTGTGCCTATAAGAACTGTTTTTATCCGTGTCTTCAGTTATTTTCAGGATGGATCCTACTTTTTACTGAAGGGAGGATTGGAATCCACGGCTGCTTCAATGTACTGATTGATTATAATTAAGGTATAAATCAATATTTTTCCTTCTAAATATCAAATGAGTTGAATGACTTCTCTGGAGATTTTACTTTGTTATAAAATTTACCAGTGTGATTACTGAAATGTTCTTTTCATGTATTCTTTATTGTCAGTATTTGCTATCTGAATGCAGTAACAGTGCTTGCTTATTCAGCCCGGATTGAGTTCCCCTACCATTAAATGCTTTGCATATCACAATGATTAATGATAAGCACTTACCTTTTTATGGAAAGTTATGGAATTTTAAATCATCTGTTCCTGAAAACACAGAAAACAGTAATGTGATCATCTAAACATCCAAAATTATGTGATTTAATTATAGTTTAAGCATATAAAGTGTCCTCCAGGTGGTGCTTATTTGCCATAATACAATTAAAAATGTACTACCGGTACTTGATTTACATTTAAATCACATATAATCTACAAGACTATAGCATTTAGTCTTCTTGCTAGAATTATGCGACCAATGCTAAGTTTGTGATAATAAGGAAGATGGAAACACTCGATTCATAAGACAAACCAGAGCTCTCAGGTTATTAGTTGGTGTTTCTGTTGAAGCAACTTAAACATCAGTAACTAGTTTAGGTTTAGCTAGCTCGATATGTTTCAGTTTACTTTCCACTCCAAATGAAGGGTCACTACATAGCAAATGATTTTAAAAAACAAAATCTTCTGGCTTTTAGTAATCCTTGTTTAGAATTATAATTTAGTATGATTTAGATATTATTTATGTAATTATTAGTCGATCACACATGTACAATTTTAGTTTATCAATTATTTTTAAAGGCACACTATGCAGGAATTCCGTTTTTGTCAAACAGCGACCCCTAGAGTTGCTGTGGAGTATTTGTACTGTCGTAAATGGCACTCACGCAGAGATGGCTCGCACCCAAGGGGGTAATCCACCAGCCGGAAACTGAAGTCTCCCCGGGCGCCGCCATTGGCTAGCAAGCCTTCACCTGCTGTTAGCATTCCATTGACTCCCATTCATTTTGGCGTCACTTTGACAGCGAATAACTTTACATCTGAGACGTTTAAAGACTCCATTTGTCCATTTTTTATTTCTAAAGAAACACGACAATGTATAAAAGGCTCCATTACCTTGTGTCTTACGTTATGGCCCCGTAGAAGCAGTTTTTATAAAAAATAGGCTAACGATTGCGTCATAACACGCGACTCTCTGTCGCACAGTAGAGAAATTACCGTATAGACAGAAGTAGAAGCTCGTGCGCAATCGGGGGGACGTGGAGGCATAAAGTCAAGGGAGAAGCCCATAGAGTGTCATAAAGTTGCTCCTGCTGCGAGCTCATGGACAGCTAATACTCACGAACTCCGGCTCTGCAAGATTCGGAAGGGAATGATTCAGATTCCTTTGGCACAGCTACTAGAAGACGTACAACTGTGAGTCAGGTTGCTCACGTCACATCTACGTCGTCAAGCTCAGTTTGAGCCTGCGCAGTGCGCTTGGCAATCAGGAAGTGAGTGCTTCTATTTGACTTAACTTTTCTCCGTTGAAGTCTATGGGGTCGCTGTGTCCATTTCTTTTAATGATGTTTTATAAACAAAGTTCGGGAGGAGCACGTTCAAATAATCATTCCAATCAACTGGTCATCAAACAATTACCATGTCTACCCTATCAGCACGAGAAGGAGCATATAAATATTCACTCTGTCAACTCACCTAACATTCCTTGACAGTTTCAGCATCCCTCCACCACCCCGACTCCTCACTCTTGGCTTATCTTATTTATTTATTTCACAGCCAGGAATACGGGGGGAGTGCTCTGGGTTCGGGCCGAATACCTAACTCGGAGCCCTCTCCTCGGACAGCACGCCAAATACGCATTTATTCTATCTGACTTATTTGTAAGTGTGAACTCGTGAATTGTCTATGCTCGCACCCACGGCCGGATCCCCTCCCCCTGTACACCGGAACCTGTTCAGTAGGATAGAAGCTGTAACGAGTTGAAATAAGGTGTGGCCCCTTTAACCCTCTGGGGACGGATTGGGCGGTACCGCCCAAATGGTCTTTTTTACCGTCTTCCTCAGATTCCACTGAAAACAGTGATAACTTACCCGGCTTGTAAATATACACACTTCCTTGTTGCGCAATACCACAATGTAAAGGGCCAATGAAATCGATGTTGTTTGGCAGATTCCGCAAGCAACAACCAATGGAAAAATTGCCGATGGAGAAATATTGTTCTTACCCAATGTATGAGCCATATTCATTCTGTATTATTTTATGTAATTTTGTCTTGTGCCACTAGGGGGCTGTATGTGCTTTGTGGCTCAGCTGATCTCGGGTCAGCAGGTTAGGCCATTTAACTTGGAGGAAACTCAGACACAGGTGTTGCTGATTTGGGAAGCAAACAGTTTTCGACTGTGCCTAGTGTCTTGCCTTTGTGGTGATCAATACGGTTTATTGTTTTTGTATGTATGTATTATGAGTTAAGATATTGCCGCTGTATGATATATGGAGGAAAATAAACTTGCTAGATAATAGTAACATTACTGAACTCTCCGTGTTTGATATGTGTGAGATCACACGGCACACGTCTAAACTTAATCCGCTGTATTAGCAACCAGTACTCGACTTCGTTTAGGACTTAGTCAGTACACCAAATCAGAGGAAGGTTACCATGACGTATCTAGCAAATCAGATGACTCTGTAGCCTTGCAAGGGGTGGTACTATATAGTTAGGGATATGACGCAAACAGCGTTGAATGGAGAGAAGGAGAGCGAGCGAACGGAGGCTTACGGAGCGGATTATCAGAGAAAAATAAGAGAGAGACAGAACAATTATAATATACATACAATTATAGCATTATTTATTGTTTTAGCACTTTTATGATGGCAAGCAGTAAACGATTTACGGTGGAACAAGCTCTGGAACAATTACTGGAGAGTGACGAGGAGAAAGCATTGGTAAGAAAATTCTAAGCATTCCTAAGAAAAACGCCTGGGACTATTTGTAAATAAAGTTACATTTTTCATTGTTATTTACACATTTTATTTAACAATTACACATGTCAGTCAAGCAAAGGCTTTGACAAATATAGTTGTTTTTTAAAAAACGATTCACTATTGTTGTGTGATGTGTGATTTTCAGAAATAAATGACAAAAATCTAATTTCCGTTTTGGAAATTCTCTAGTTTATTGTACATTTTTCACTCATACTTTACATGCATGCTTATGTTAGCTTAGGGTCTTCTGAATCCATGTATACCAAACACATAGTGTTCCATCTCCATTACATATGGTTTACAAGCCCAAATGTAAAAATCGAGAAAACGGACCAAAAAGGGCTTAGTCCCCAGAGGGTTAAGAGCTGCGCGCCCTGTTTAACTGTCGGCAGTCTGTATTGTATGTGCGCCTCGAACACCACATGTATACAGCGCCGGGTTATTTCTGTTTTATGCTTATTTTATCAGGATTTTATCAGATCTTTTTTGCCGTAAAGCAATTCGTTACATCGCGAGACCTGATATCACGCGACACTTCCTGATGCTGCGGGCGGCGGCACGCCGGCTCAAAGCAAGGGGGTAATCCATCAACCGGAAGTTGAAGCCGGCCGGATGCTGCCATGTTGTAGCAGAACTTCACTCGCGTTAGCATTTCCATTGACTCCCATTCATTTTTGCGTCACTTTGACAGCGAATAACTTTACATCTGAGGCGTTTAAAGATTCCATTTGTCCATTATTTATTTCTAAAGAAACACGACAATGTATAAAAGGCTCCATTACCTTCTATGTTACATTATGGCCCCGTAGAAACAGATTTAGTAAAAATAGGCTAACGATTGCGTCATAACCACTCGACTCTCTGTCGCGCTGTACAGAAGTTACCGTACAGACAGGAGGAGAAGCTCGCAGGCAATCGGGGGGACGTCCCGTCAAGGGAGAAGCCCATAGATAATGAGTCCATAAAAGCAACGGAATACTTACTCCTGCTCACTCACGCCAAAGAACTCTTTGCTCAAGTTCCCCGTCTCTGCAAGATTAACGTTGGCAATTTTCACGCACAGCTACTAGAAGATTAACGTCTGTCAGACAGGTTGCTCACGTCATCAAGCTTAGTTTGAGTCGGTTTGAGTCTGCGCGTCAGGAACGGAAGTTCTCAAAAATCGCTAAAAATGGGCTTCACCTGTCTCAACTGAGTTCCAATGAGATGGCTCTGTCCACTTCTTATACTGTCTATGGCTCAAAGTTGCAAGTGTGTTTTTTCCGCTCACATGCGATAGGGGGTGCGAAACGACCACCATTCAACCCGAAAAGAGTAATATAACCATTCCAATGACTCCGAAGCTGTTCGGTTGAGGTTAAAAAAAAAACGGCATAGTTTTAAGCACAGTTTAAAGGAATAAATATATTAGGTAATATAAATACGCTTTAGAATCAATAGATAAAGCTATCAACTGTATAAACTCACAATATTTTACTTGCACTGATATAGCAAGACTTTTTCTTTTAGTTGTCCTCTTTCATAGACAGCTATTTTCTTCCTGCTGTGTAAGTTTGTTTAAATTCTTAATAATTTTCCATCTTGTAATATTCTGCAGAAGAGAGAAGTGAATCGCTGCTTTAAATCTCAGTTTCACTCTTTCTCAGCGTGTGATTGGCTGATCGCTACTGATGTCTGTCGTGGAAATTCTTTATCGACTTTAAATAAACTTTAAATAACTATTGAAGGACAACTAGAGATCTCGAAAGTTATAAGCTTTTATTTCTTGCAAGAAAGGCAGTTCACACACAGACAGCATCTATATGAGAAGGGCAAAAGTCTTCTCCTTTCACAGAGTTTATATACCAAAAAGATCACCCTCCTTGATGTTATCCCCCTCCTCTTCTTATCTTTGGACTAAGGCCCCTGCACGTACACAGTTTTCAGTACACAGTTTTCAGTTCCCCTTATTCTAACACCCCTTGGCTGTACGCACACACTTACACACATATGTCATTAAACAATTGAGTATATTTTCCAATGCAACACCTTTTCTCTTAGTGCAAGCGAGCTTATCCGTTTTAGAGACAAAACAAATTTTTCTTCTGCGAATCCTCTTTTTAACTCGTCTTCAGTAAATAAGGAAGAAGATGCTATGCAGCTTGCAGTTTCTTTAACACCATATATGGTATAAGCTGGTTAGATTAAAAATTTCCATTACATTCCACCCCTTTTTCATATCTTGAAAACAAAATAAAACAGAAATACATTTTTAAAAGATTAAACAGAAATACAAATTAAACATTCTGAAAAGGAAAATAAATGAAACATTCTTTCATTTGAAAATCATCCATCATCATAGTATATCCCCTTTTGAAAGTCTTTTTCTATTTTAGCAATTGGAAACACCTAAAATATATTTAATATTATTATTCATTCATCACTATAGAAGTTTACCTAATTATCTATTCAGGCCTGATCCGGCAAAGTAACTTATCACCTATTCTCTCTTACTAGAGAACAACTATTACAACTATTAAATTTTATTAGCATCTATGATGTCTTTTTTTTCGGTTATGTACCTAGTTAGAATCCCTATAATCTACAAAATTAAAAGATGTTCTTCTTCTTAATTTATGTGTACCTGAAATATTTTCAAATTAATCAGTGATTAATCAAATCATGAGATCTATCTCAAAACTCAGTCGTACAGTTTGATTGAATCAAATGAAACATCAATAAACATCACACAAATAAGCTTAAACCATTAGTTGTCCAGGTCTGTGATCCTCTCGTTGCCCCACGGACGTTCCACCAGAATGATTCTTTGCGAACCGTTGTATGGGTTTTCCCTCGCTGGCAAGGGAGGTACGTTACTAGCACATCCTTGATCCCCCACTTCACGCTGTGCGTTGTCGTCGGCGTTTGGGGTTGCTGAGGCTAGTTGGTGTAGCTTAAGTTGAGATGCTTGGACGGAGGTATCACGCTCTCCAACCCTGCTGATAGTTTCAAGATTTCCTCAGATCACAACCGCACTCCACTGGACCTTGTTTGTGGAGTGAGCCATCCCTTGGCTGCTTTCACCTGTTAATGGAGACCTTAACTATTTTTGTTAGTGACAACATGTATTAACATAATCTGCTTGTCTGGCTGGTCGTCCTTTTTTGATGAGACCTGTGAAGTTTAATGTTAAACAGTAACAAGAAAACATTTTATACATTTGGAACAGTATCAGTTCTGTTCGATGGATCCATCATGACATTCTGTAGAAGGAAGAAGTTAATGTGGGGTTGACAGGGCAAGCTTTCTTGCTCTCTGCCTTCCCAAAGTTATACGCTGCGCATGGGACGGGGGGGACGTGTCTCCCCCACTTTTTATAAAATGTAAATACGTCCCCCGCACTTTTTCATAGGGCAAATGTGTCTATGACAAGCTGAGGTTTTCGCGGGTGTATAGCCTGCCCTACATCGAGATTTAAAATCCAAAGAGTCAAGGATAGTCTATACGTGACTTACACGCTTCCATGGTAATCAGTCACTCGTGCATTAGCTTACGACACGCCCATGCTCGCACTAGCGCCGAATCCATCAGTTTCATAGATTTCAAAACGGCAAAAAAAACTCTTCACTCCTTTTTCACGAAAAAGTCAAGCACTGTAAGTAAGTTGTCATGTGGTATCCGAATTGGGTTGCACAATGATGAATAACTCTGCCTATTTCTCTTGTTGAATAATTAACCAGTGTTGTTGTAAATAAAAATATTCGCTATACCCGCACAAACGTGCACTATTTTCAATCTTTTTTTATTCGTAATGTCTTTTATTTTCACAGATATGTTATCAAAGTCCTTTAAATTAGAATAAACAGATTGTTAATGCTGAATTTGTATGTTCATGCATTAACAGCCAGTCTGCTTGAATCAGGCAGTAACATGTGTAGACTATGATATTTACCATAATTCGGTAACACTTTAAAATTAGATAAAAAAAAAGTTTGTAGACAAACTTTAAGTTCTCTTGAAAAAGCCTAACTAGAAAGTTTGAAGTATTTTTAAAAGCTTGACGTTTGAAGGTTTTCAATTGGAAAGTTTTAGTTTAGTAAGACAGACTTTAGGCTATTAAGGAAATGTTATTTTGCCAAAAGAAGAACTTTTATTTTAAGTAAATGTTATTTTTAAATCAGCCTACTTCAGTGTGATATTTAACCATAGTATCATGCTTAACAGTAACACTGATAATTTGAATAATTGTAATGCGATGATCAAATATCTAAATCAGAGAATATCATATGTTTGGGCGGTTGACGGGATTATTTATTTTTAACAGTGGACCCCCGGACCCCCCCTAGAAGAACCTACAAAAATAATGTGGGAAACACAGTAGGCTATATGATGGTCTACGAAAAATAAAAATGTTATTATCTAATTAAAATAAATGATCAGGATTTTACCACCTCCACCTCGTTTTAAGCCAAGAAAAACCCTGCATGTACAATATAAAGTACTGAACATCTGCATTTCTTTCTTTCTGTTTTCTTGCTTTAAAAATAAATAGCATATTAAGCCAATTAACCTGTCAACAAAAGTCTGAAAAAAAAAATGGTATTACACTTGACATTCTGTCCCCCTCACTTTTGAAATGATGGCTACGCCCCTGACGCTGCCCATGTGTGGCACTGTTTCTTTCTGCCACAACAATAACCCATATTCGATTGACATCATTTATTTGTCTCTGGGTTTCTCAGAACACCTTTTTTCATACATTCACATTCATACACATTCACACACTTTCACACACCCCTCTTTGATCAGAGCTAGTTCAATGTAGTCAATCATAACGTGACTAAAAAGTTTGTCTGGGCTGGGATGCCCCACTAGTTTCATTGCCTGACCCTTACCCACATTATTTGTAGCGCAAATCATGCATCTGCTGCAGTACTCCTGGGCCACTGTGGAAAAAAACTTTAAAACTTTTGTAAACCAGTTATTTTGCATACATTTCAGCATTCCTCCTTTTTGACATGTGGTCCAATCCATGTGTCAATCTTGCATGAGCTGAAAAGAAATGTTTAGGTAAACATGATTTGCCATCAGGTCCCATCCAGGTACCTTCAATGTAATTGGCCTCTGCATTTTTCCATTGTTTCTTGTCTAAGTCTGCGCTGAGTTGTTACATAGTCTGAATTGCACCCAGGCCTTCTGGGCGCTCAGCCAACTTAACCGCACGTGTCGCAGAAAGAGGAAGTCCCCTCTTCTGTCATCCTCTGACACGTCATCTTTGCAAGTTGTATGAGCTTGACATTTACAAACAGCAATAGCAGAGGGCAATAACAGACCGTCCAACAAATCTTTTACCAAGGAATGATTCAGGATCGGCTTACCATCAGCTTTCATGAACTTCCTGTGTTTCCATAATGCCTCAAAATCATGTACCACACCAAAAGCATATCTGGAGTCGGTGTAAATGGTGACACGTTTATCTTCAGCCAGGGTACATGCAGTGGTGAGTGCCACCAACTCAGGCCCCTGAACTGAAAAGGAAGGAGGCAAAGCTTTCTGAGCCAGGATATCGTTGGATGAGACCACAGCGTATCCAGCTCTGTTTTTCCCAAACTCGTCACGACTCGATGAGCCGTCCACGAATAAGATGAGATCAGAGTTTACCAAAGTCTCACTCTGCAAATCCACTCGTGGGTTGCAAACTTCTTCCAAAACACTAATACAACAATGAGGCTCCCCCTCGATGGGTAGAAGGGTGGCATGATTTAGCACTTTATCAGTATAACCTGAAATAAACGTTCTACAATATGATGTCATACCAAAAAAGGGCATAATTTGTTTCTTTGTTGTAGGTTTTGGAATATTCTGAATGGCTGTCACTCTTTTGTCTGAGAGTGACTTCCCTGCAGCTGACAGGACATGGCCTAAGAAGGTGACAGACGTCTGTGCCACCGCCACTTTACAAGGGTTAACCTTGTGTCCCTGTTCAGCCAGGTGTGTCAACAGAGCCACTGTTGCAACTTTGCATACCTCCATGGATGGACAGCATAGTAAAATATTGTCGACGTATTGCAACAAACTCTAAGCTTTGTTTCAGCGCTTCATTATAAATTGTAGGGCTTTCAGTACCCTTGACATAAATCTCTTAAATGTGTATGGTTTACCATTAAAATTGAAAGCAAACCAGAACTGAGAGTCTTTATCAACTGGTACACTAAAGAAGGCATTTGAGATGTCTACTACAGTGTAACAGACTGTCTTGGGCGGAATTTGAGACAGTATTGTATACGGATTTGGATACGGTTCGGAGCTCTGGCCTAAACACAATCTTTTTCACAGGAAAAAATAGGTGTTCTGACAGGTGAATCTGGACACGGCACAATCACGCCCTTTTCCAGTAATGAATTGAATACTGGGGTGATACCATCAATAGCTTCTTGTTTTAGAGCATATTGCATTTTCTTAGGTCTGTAATCACTTTTTGGAGTGATTTTAACAGGGTCACACCCTTTAATCAGACCTACATCGTATTTGTCACGTGCCCAGAGTCCCTGTGGAACTGCTTCTAAACCCTCAGGAATAGAAATTTCTTCATTTCTTTTGTCATTGTTCTAACAGACAACACTTCAACAGTCCTAATTGCCTTAATGTATTTTCTTAGTGACTGTTTGCAAAACCCTGTGCTCTCAGATTGCCACACATTTTTGTCAGTGGTTTGAATCCATTCTTTTAATGAGTCACATTGTTTTACAAAAGGCCCCAAGTCTCTCCACTCTGCAGTCTGGGGTTTTGCAAGTGTGATGTGAGGGACGGCCCCCTCCACATCATACAGAGATGCTTGGCTATCTGTCAATTCAATATTCACCCCACAACACTTATCTGACCAAAATAGCTCTGAGGTCTGCAGTTCCTCAATCTCTACTTCAGTCCACTTTTCAGAAAAAATTACATCTGGCTCACTGCCTACATGACACGTACAATGCAAATTACTTTCTTCCATGAAATCATGGTCAGGAGGCATCTTATTTGTGGCTTTTTTGGTTAGACCACATTGAGGAGTGCTCCATTCAAACACTTACACTATTTCAACAGGCATTCGTATCATAGTCATATCAGCAGTGAGGCCACTGTCATCACAATACAAGTTCAACCTCAGTTTACACATTAAATCTCTAGCCAGCAGATTGCACGCAAAAGCAAAAGCATGCGGAAATGAGTGATCACCAATCTGACAAGACAAATCTGCTGTATATGGTTTCCTCACCAGATGCCCTGTGGCACTTCTGGAGGTTGTCCATTTACCAGATAATACAGTTAAATCAGGCAATTGTTCATGTTTAATTATGGAGTCTGTTGCTCCGCTGTCAATTAAAACTTAATTTTCTTTCCCTCGACACTAATGTCAATCATTGGTAATTTTGCAAATGCTTTATACATTTGTTCAGTGTTTGCAAGCAAGATTTCTTCATTGCAAGAAGCAGAAATAGAAATAAAATTAGACATAGTTACCACCTGGGAGTCAGACCCCTCACCGTCGCTCCCCTCCCCCTTTCAATCTCCCTGATTCTTTGGTTGTTGTTGTGGTTGCTGAAATCCTCCTTTCCTTGGAGGATTTGGACAGTCCCTTTTCCAGTGTCCCCTTTGTCTGCACTTAAAACAGGCTTCAGGGTCCATTACGGATCTGTTACTCGTTCCTCGTCCTCTTCCTCTAGCAAGGCGAGCATGTGAGCTTATAAAACTTAAACTTTTTTTTTTTTTTTTTTAAATGAGCGATCGTTTCGCTTGATAAGACCGTTATTCATCGTCTGGTGTCAT
This sequence comes from Rhinichthys klamathensis goyatoka, assembly GCF_029890125.1. NCBI lineage: Eukaryota > Metazoa > Chordata > Actinopteri > Cypriniformes > Leuciscidae > Rhinichthys > Rhinichthys klamathensis. The sequence goes on from NW_026607026.1 coordinate 80,421, forward strand.
TTAAAACCATTTGAACAGTTTGCAGTTTGCACTGAAACTGTCATTTGGACCTTGGACCGTTTGGTGACCAGCAAAGTGCATTATATGGAGAAAAATCCTGGAATGTTTTCATCAAAAACCTTAACTTCTTTTCGACTGAAGAAAGAAAGACATGGACGGCATGTCCACACATCTTGGATGACATGGGGGTGAGTAAATTATCAGCAAAAGTTTTTTTTAAAGTGAACTAATCCTTTAATGTTAGGCCTGAGGCTTTGGAAAATTTTTCAATTTTGGCAATAGTTGTTGAAATTTGGTATCTATCTTTTAAAAATAATGTTGTGTCATCTGCTAGTTGGCTGATTATTATGTCTGTGCCAAATACATTAAGTTTTTTAATGTCATAACAGTTTTTAATATAGATTGCTAGCATTTCTGTGGCTAAGATGAACAGATATGGTGAGATGGGGCAACCTTGAGGAATACCCACATTAATCTTAAAGCTTGGGGTGGTACCACTAGGTAATAGGACACAACTACTAATATCTCTATATAATCCACCAACAAATTCTCTAAACTTGACTCCAAAGCCAAAGTGTTCTAGCACCGAAAGAATATGGATGTTCCACAGAGTCAAATGCTTTATAAAAGTCTAGAAAGAGAAGGAAACCATCATCCTCTATTTGGCTTCTATACTCAATTATGTCCATTACTAATCTTATATTATTATAGATTGACCTCCCTTTTAAGAACCCTGACTGTGTGTCTGCAATAAGATTTGAGATCCCTGTTCGAAGACGATAAGTGAAGATGTAAGTTAGGAGTTTGTAATCTGAATTTCTAAGTGTAATGGGTCTTCTGTTATCTATAATTCTGGGATCTTTCCCAGGTTTTGGAATTGAGATAACACCATGTCTCATTGTTGGTGGAAGCACACGTTTCAAATATTTCAGTAAAAACTTGTAGCAGCAGGTCTCTTAAATCTAGCCAAAAATGTCTGTAAAAGTCACCTGTGAGGCCATCGGAACCGGGGGCTTTGTTAAGAGAGAGACGACCAATTGCTGCGTCAAGTTCTGTAAGTGTTATTTGATTATCACATGTGTCAAGGGTGTGTGCGGGTTGAAGACGATGGTCGACAGGTTCCAATTCAAACATAGATTTATTCCATTTGCAGGATCAGGTTTAAGGCAAACACAAAGCATACACATAAAGGTGACGTATAAACAAAGACCGACAAGGAATGACTGAACAGAGGGAACTAAATAAACAAACCAATGAACACTAATGATGTGCAAACAGGTGAGACAGATGATGACGAGGAAATGAGGGAGTGAGATCAGGTGTGGAGACAAGAGGGATTCTGGGAGATGTAGTGCAAACAAGACAGAACAGTGCAGACGAAGACTGTGACAACATGTTTGTTTGAGGCCATCCTCTACTTTGGGAATATGTTTTGCTATATCTTGAAAAAAAAATTTACTTCTTGTTTTTCACTATCTTTTTAAATTATTTTACTGAATGAGATAGTAGATTGGCGTATTTTATATTTTAAGAATTCCCACTTTTTGGTAGCAGTTGTTAACTCCTCAGAATTGGCAATTACTTTAATTAACAATTAGATTTTTTGGCAGTAGTCATTATCTTTTAGCAGGCTGGAATTGAACTTCCAGTATGTGTGTGAGTGGACATTGTTGTCATTGGGTTTGATCTGTTACAGTAAAATAACACAATGATCTGTTAGTGGTGCAGCAGAAATATCAGAGCTAATATTATAAGATAGTAAATGATTTGCAATTAACCAGTGGTCAATTCTGGATTTAAAACTGTGGCTTGAGCTAAACCAGGAGTATTTAGAAATTCCTGGGTTTAAGTGTCTCCATGTATCAACCAAATTATGTTTTTCACAAAAGTTCGTGAATATGGTGTTTGGATGACTTGCAAAGTATCTGCAAGGATATTTATCAAAAAATTCATCATGAACTAGATTTAGATCGCCTCCAAATATGATGTTATCAGTTGAGTGTGTTAATTTAAGATGGTCTTAATGTAAGCCAATTTGTTCAAGTAGGTTTCGGTTTTCTCTTTTAATGTTATAGCCATATAAATTGACAAAGATGAATTTCAGACCATCAATGTTTACGATAAGAATCAACCAGTGACCAAACTCATCTGCCTTGGCTAAAGTAAGCTTCATCTCCACATTGTTTACACCAGAATATAACATAATCAACCTTAGAATGTGTTTCCTGTAAAAAAAAACTATATTTGACTTCTTCCCTTTACAAAATAAAAAAATACTTTTCCTCTTTGTCATGTCTCTTAAACCCCTTGCATTAACAGATATTAGAGAGATGGTACTCTTTAAACTGAACAAAGGCAAAAAAAACAAAAGTAAATAATCAACAACAGTGGATTAACTTACTGAACTTAAAACAACAGTAGAGTCTCCTATTAGGATTGGATAATAGTAGCAAAACCCTAAAAAACGTTAACAATCAAACTCGGGGTTTTCGGGATTAAAAAAACCCTGAATCGTTGTGTCTATGGCGAGACTCTTTGTCCATTAATGAAAGCATGGGGGCCCCGGAACACTGTCTTTAGATCTGCTTTCCTTGCTTGTTCGACTTTCGGCCACACAGCCATCCGTGCCTCTCTGTCTTCTTTGGTGAGGTCTTCTGCAAAGCGGATGTTGAGATCCTTGCAAACGGGGTGAAGTTTGGTGATCCGCCAGAGTTCGTCCCTAAACTGGCGTCCTGTGAACTGCATGATGATCTGACGAGGGCGGTTGGTGTTACTCAGCCCCAGTCGGTGTACCGAATCCAGGATGAAATCCATCTTCTCCCTCCAGTGTGGCATGATCTTTCCGATGATATCAGAGATGATTAGTCGAGTGTTTTCGTCTTTTTGCTCCTGTAAGCCATTTACTCGCAGGTTCCATCTTCTTTTATAACGCTCCAACTCTGCAGCTCGTTTTTTCACTTCTGCTGCTCTTTTTCCCAGATCTGTGTTCATCTCTTTGAGTTGTTTTACCTCGACGTGCAGTTTTTGGGACTGTTCCTTCCATTCTTTGATTTCGGCAGAGTTAAACTCTACTGCTTTCGCGATGTTGGTTATGGTCAGCGTGTTCTGCTTTAGATCCGCTTTGAAGTCCTGCATCATGTCTTGAAGAGTGCCGATAGCAGCCAGGATTGCAGCGTTAGAGGCGTTTTCTGCATGGGCTCCAGCAGCCACGACGTCGTCTGGTTTTGACTTTTTCTGTGGTGCTGGAGGTTTGGAAGGCGATGTTAAGGTATTTTTGGTTCCTCTGATATTAGTTTCCATACTTTCTGGCCCACAGTAGTCGTGTGCTTGGAGAGCTTTCAATTTAGCATTAGCTTTTGTGCTAGCCATGTTATGGTCTGCAAAATCGTTCTCCAGGAGGTGCTCAGGGTTATTTACACGTTACTGAATTATTAGGATAAGTTCCCTACGGTTTTACATCTGATAAATCAGGGCTTTGATGAGTTATAAGTTCATTCCGTTGATTTTACAGGTTTTGCTACTCTGCGCTATTCACAAGGCCTCTGCTCTCTCCGCCATCCTGTCACGCCCCCAGATGTAAAGTTATTCGCTGTCGAAGTGACGCCAAAATGAATGGGAGTCAATGGAGTGCTAACAGCAGGTGATGGTCAACTACAATGGCGGCTCCCGCGAGGCTTCAGTTTCCGGCTGTTGGATTACCCCCTTGGTTTCAACATGTCTGTTTATTTTCTCTGAACTCTTCAACGTGTGTTTTTTTTCTTTGTTACTCGTTTCATAGTATTCGTCACATAATACTGAACACAGCGCCATCTAGTGACTTGAGTAACAGACACAATCACTGGATCTCATTACAGAGACTGAGTAAATAACTCCTGATAACATGTGAGTTCAGGGTGAGCCACTAGATGGAGGAGTTGCTCCTCAGACGAGACCACAGAGACAAATCACACTAGAGATTTAAACACTTTATCATTGCCTGTTGGAGGAAATGGAGCACCGATATGTTGTTTATGTATTTCACTTTGATCTCAAAGCATATTATAAGGTTTCCCAAAAATCTGTATTTTTCTCAGGATAAAAGAGAAGCCGGTGGAAGTTGTTTGTGTATTACTGTAGATAGAAAAACAGTAGGCCTATCAGTATTGTTAAAAAATATTTTAATAATGTAAAGCTTTATATGTTCCACACTGCTGAAATCTTTAAAATACATAAAGTTAGTATTCCTCATAATAAATAAAATATGGAGAGACTCTTGAACCCCAGAGTGAGAAACTTTATTGATAAAGGCAAGAAAATACATACAGCAAATATACAGCAGTAGCAAAGTGAGATCTGAGGGTCTCTCTATTCATTGTTTTGTATCTGAGAGAAATATAAACAATAAAGCCTTACAAATAAAAGTTTTTTTTAAAATCTCAAAAATAATCAAGCTCAAATATTCAGTATTTATTATGAAAAAAATACTAGAAGAACAAAAAACACACTTGAAGAATCTTTAAAGTTCAGCGTTCTGCTTTAGACTTCAATACTTCCTAAAAAAGATAACATATAAAGCCATATAAATCTCTCAAATATATTATGAAAAAACAGTTTGTGAGAAATGACATCTATGTCATGCACCTGATGTGTGAATATGTGCTTGATCTCGTTCAGCTCTTCTGGATCTGATGTCATAAACCAGAATGATGACAGTAGCCACGCCCACCAGAGCAGAGAGGACCAATCGGATCACAGCTTCAGTAGGACCACAACAGTGGACAGGGTCTGAGGAATAAACACATCAAACTGAGATCAGATCAGTCAATAAACACTAATATCAGTGCTGACATCAACTAATATTTCTGAATACACAGAAATATGATCAAATAGTCAACAATTTATTCGGTTCCAAGTGAGTTTTTATGCAGTCTGTCTTCTCAAGTTATAAACGATTCAACAATTCAATATGTAAATAGTTAATAAGAATATTTGAAGGAGAAGAAAAAGGATCTCTACTCACCATAGACAGAAACTCTGAATGCTTTTGATGTGAGTCTTCCTTTAATCATTAGCACATAAACTCCTTCATGTTCAGTTGTGGTGTGTGTGATGGTCAGAGATCCAGTTTGATCGTCCAGCTTCAGTCTGTCTCTGAATCTCCCATCAACATCATCATATACAGTGATTCTGTCGGCCCGTTTATTGATTTCAGCTATTACTGTGTTTTCATCTCCAAACCACCACTGAATCACATCATCATCCTTTATTTCAGTAAGATCACAGTTTAGAGAGACTGAATCTCCCTCCATCACTGACACTAACTCCACTGCATCTGTCAAACACACAGAGAACAAACAGAAACAGGGTTTTTCAGAGAGATGAATACTGTTAAAGTCCCACTCCGATCATATTTTGAGCTATTTTTAAACATTCCCAGTGGTCTTTAAATTATGATTATGCCATTTTTAGCCAAAATCACAAAACCTGTGCCGTTTTCTGGGACTTCGCTTCAGCAGAGCGGCAGTAGCTCATTAGCAATTCGCCTCTGCGTTGTGGGCGGAGCCGTTGGCACGGAGACGCCCCTCCCCCTGCCCGTTGCTGAGAGCTCTGTCTCTCCCGCTAGCTTACACCCCCAATACCGGTGGGGCAACAGTACATACACGTTAATTATTATTATCCGAAGTTTATCAAAGTTATCACCGATCACCGATCACTATTTCACTCCAAGACGTCGCGTGTGGAGACGCCCAGTGGAGTTACTACGTCACAACTCCAGTCTATTTTAGCCGGCATTTTAGCGTCTGCTACTGATTCACAGCCATTTGAATCTAGAAATACTCAGAAATACAACTTTGAGCTTATTTTTGTCAAGGTATGTCCTCTAACATCAGAAAAATGCCACAAGAACATGTTAACACTTAGAAAAACATTATTTTCATCGATGCGCTTTACTAAATTGAAAAGTTTAAAATTTACATAAAAAATAAACAATATAAAATAACAAAAACATAATCGTGTATAAATTCCTTTAAATTTTTTCATTAAAAAACAGAAGTAAACGTTTTTGAACTCACTAATGACAGTGAGAAAGAACCAATTGATCTCACTGTTGGTCTCTAGTTTATAAACTCCAGCATGTTCAGTTGTGGTGTGTGTGATGGTCAGAGATCCAGTTTGATTGTCCAGCTTCAGTCTGTCTCTGAATCTCCCATCAAGAACATCATCATATACAGTGATTCTGACGGCCCGTTTATTGATTTCTGGTATTAATGTGTTTTCATCTCCAAACCTCCACTGAATCACATCATCATCCTTTATTTCAGTAAGATCACAGTTTAGAGAGACTGAATCTCCCTCCATCACTGACACTGACTTCACTTCATCTGTCAAACACACAGAGAACAAACAGAAACAGGGTTTGTCAGAGAGATGAATACTGTTAAATAACTTTATAATGCGGTTTACTAAATTGAATAGTTTAAAATTTACATAAAAAATAAACAATATAAAATAACAAAAACATAATCGTGTATAAATTCCTTTACATTTTTTCAATAAAAAACAGAAGTAAACGTTTTTGAACTCACCAATTACAGTGAGAAAGAACCAATTGATCTCACTGTTGGTCTCTAGTTTATAAACTCCAGCATGTTCAGTTGTGGTGTTTGTGATGGTCAGAGATCCAGTTTGATCGTCCAGCTTCAGTCTGTCTCTGAATCTCCCATCAGGAACATCATCATATACAGTGATTCTGTCGAACCGTTTATTGATTTCAGCTATTATTGTTCTTTCATATCCAAACTTCCACTGAATCACATCGTCATCCTTTATTTCAGTAAGACCAGAGTTTAGAGAGACTGAATCTCCCTCCATCACTGATATTTTAACTGTATCATCAAACAAACACACATGAAGAACAAATGGAAACAGGGTTTGTCACAGATTAAGACTTTTAAATTACATTGTATATAGTTTTAAATCAAATTTTGAAATGAATAATATAAAAACAGAAAGAAACAGAATGGTGTGTGGATTAATATTGTATTTTGTAATTAAAAAATAAATATTTAACTCACTATAGACAGTGAGATAGAAATCTATCCTCGTATCGTAGATCTGTTGTTTATAAACTCCTTCATGTTCAGTTGTGGTGTGTGTGATGGTCAGAGATCCAGTTTGATTGTCCAGCTTCAGTCTGTCTCTGAATCTCCCATCAAGAACATCATCATATACAGTGATTCTGTCGGTCCGTTTATTGATTTCAGCTATTACTGTGCTTTGAAACCACCACTGAACCAGATCATCATCCAGAATTTGGAGAGAATGCATTTCGAGAGTGACTGGTTCTCCCTCCATCACTGACATGACCTTTTGTGCTCTAGACAGAAGCGCAGCTGAAGAACAGTTCATCTCAGATTAACAGGGTTTTTTTCTTTTCTTAAGTAAATAGTTTTAAATATAAACTTGAAATGAGTAACATAAAACAATTGAACAAACGAAATAAGTAAAATGGTTAATTGCAGTTTGTGGTCATTGAAATATAAAACAGGTGAAGCAAATATTTAACTCACAAATGACAGTAAGACTAAAATTCTTGATCTCACTGTTGATCTGTAGTTGATAAAGTCCAGAGATTCCAGTTCTGGTGTGTGTGATGGTCAGAGATCCAGTTTGATTGTCCAGCTTCAGTCTGTGTCTGAATCTCCCACCAAGAACAACATCATATACTTTGAATTTGTCGGCTTTTACATTGATTTCTGCTATTAAAGTGTTTTCATCTCCAAACCTCCACTGAATCACATCATCATCCTTTATTTCAGTGAGACCAGAGTTTAGAGTGACAAAATTTCCCCCTCGCACTGACACTGACTTCACTTCATCATCAGCAGACACTCCTGGAGAACAGTTTAATCACAAATTAAAGCTTTAAAATCACTTGATGTTGATTTGATGAAGGGTCATAAAAATACTTTTTAGTCATTTAAATGTGAAGTGATGAACATTCTGCAGCAGTACAAAGACAAAATCCATAAAAAAACTATTTTAAAACTCACCATCCAGACGCCAGAAACACAAACAGAGCAAAACCAATTTGAGAAACATTTTCAATGATCACTGAAAAGCTCACAATAGTAACTCTTAAAATGTCTGAAACACTTAGATTGATCTGGAAGACTGAACTGTGATATTTATCTGGTCGTGACCTCAGTCACAGTTTACGTTCACACGTCAATCTCCTTTAACATCATGAGAATCGTCAAGCTTTTGCTGATCTTACGTTTCTAGGCCTGTTTGAAAACTAATAGCAGAGTAAAATGTTGCAATAGAGTTAGATTCGTATCTACTGATGTGTTATTTAGTGCTGTGAGCTGCAAATCCTCTGACTAGGGGTGTGCAAATTGACCAAAAAATGATATCTCAATATAATTTTTATATTGACAAAATCCATCTTTGCACTGCAGAAGTGGCACAAAAGCAGCATCTGAGAAGGTATTTTGATGTATTTACACAGACTGATTAATGCAGCTCAAATGTCGCATAAATGCGCAAAATTATTTGCAACCACATAAATAATACAATGATATTAATGTTATGAATATAAAATATTGAATACTGAAACATGAAACTAATCCGCCAGTAGGTGGCAGCAAGTCACTGTTTTAATGAGTGAGTCATTAAATCATTGATTCATCTGATTCTTTCAAAATGGCCGATTGAGTCAAAAACGAAGCAAGTGACTGTATTTACAGTATTAACGGGTCGTTGAACAGGGACGTGCAGAGAGTTCAGCAGGGGCTCAAATGTAAAAAAGGGGCATATGCTCATCATGTTGCATTTATCTGATCAAAAATACAGGAAAAAAACAGTATTGTGAAATATTACTACAAATTAAAATTATGGTTTTCTATTTTGATAAACTTATTACCTTTGATTTTTGGTTTAAACAGTTAAAAAATGTATATAATTTATTTAAAATATAAATCTTACCAATATACGTTTAAAAGTTTGGGTCAGTACGTTTCTTTCTTTCTTAAAAAAATTAATTAATTAATACTTTTATTCAGCAATGATGTGTTAAATTGATTAAAAAAGTGATGCTGTAAATGCTGTTGTTTATCAATGCAGGGCTCCAGACTGCGACCAAATGGTCGCATTTTGCGACTAAAATATGAGTGTGCGACTGAAATTTTACATCCAGTCGCACATGTGCGACCAGTAATTTGCCTCACGTTAAACGCATGGTTAAGCGTGAAAGGGGCGCGTCAATGAATCCGGAAAGAGTGAGTGTGACGTTACAGATCCACTTTTGCGACACGACTGAAGCCTTGTTTATACTCGACGCGTCCGCAAGAGCGCGAAGTGCGCGCGGCAAAAATGACGTCATTGCGGTGTGGGCGGTCGTGCGCGTTGGGTGCCCAAGACCCCATTTCGCCTGGCGGTGTGCACTGCACTTTTTGTAACATCGCGCGCGGCGCCGCATCCGAAGATGAACGACTTCGAGCCGAATCTGGCCGAACTGGTACTCTGTACCACCATGTTTATGATCCTTCTATACACAGAGACATTTGCATTGATGGGCGACCATAAAAGCCTCTCATTTTGTAAATAGGAACACATTTACATTAAGCACCCAGTTTGCACTTGTATAAAGTAACTGCTTACATTTACAAAATAAGCCTACAATAGCAGAATTAAGCCCTGCTGATGAAATTAAGGTTTAAACACTCTTCAATAAGGCTTCAGTTGTTTACTAGTTTACATGCAGTGAAAGTGCAATAAACCTACTGCATTTATTACTCTTTTTATATGAATCAGAAATTAATAAACTACTAATAAATGGCAAACTACTTCTTCACTGCTGATTCCTGGTGGTTTAGAGGAGAATTACTCCGAGTCGCCCCCTGTCGTTTCACAGAATAGCACAACGGCGAGCGCGTCAAGTATAAACGCCTCGTCCATATGGAGAGGTCCGCGCGCAGTCAGCGGAGACTCGCGCTCGTGCGGACGCGTCGAGTATAAACAAGGCTTGAAGCGTGGTGTCGCGACGCCTCCCCACATTTGTACATTGATGGGCGTTCCTCGTGTTTACCGCTATGGGCGTGGTTTTGAGCCAGCGGCCAGTCTAGAACAGAGGACTTGCGAGAGACTTCCCCCCGTCTCCATATGCTCTACTTCTATTGGATAGACGCTTCGCGTTTGACGGATTCATTTACATAAAGCTGGGCATCGGCCAGCTTTTGGACGCACAGCATTTTTTCAAATGAAGCGCCGCCTTCCCGGGATGCTTTGCGGGCGCGTTAAAGTCGCGTGACGTCACCCATAGGAATAAAGTGGAGTGCGGCGCGGCTGAAGTGTCGCACGGACAAGTGGATCAGTACCGTGACAAGAATAGAGAGCGCGCGTGTCTGTGGGAAGAAGACGGAGACAAATATCACAAGCTGCTATGCGTCTGAGAGCGATCTATCGAGTCGTTACCAAGCAGCGAATGCAAACAAAATGAAAGTGGAACGAAAATACGCTACTCATTTATGCTTCACAGACCGTTAATTATTCCGGACCAATAATAGACAGAGCAGCGCATAGCCTTTCTTATGTATTTCAATGGAGCAGCGCCCCGAACATTGACAGTAAAATAAAGACCCGAACTTGCCAGTCGCGGGCCGATCTCGCTCACGCGACACTGTTACTAGGAGATCCAGTGAAGAAATCCATTGAATTCGCCTCAGAATTAATAGCTAATCATCGCTACGAGATCCAGTGAGAAACATTCCGATTCGGCGCAGAGTTCTGTTATAAACCATAGATATCAGATCAAACAGTGCTGACGTGGAAACCAGGAGAAAAACTTATAGTTGGCTTTCAGTCCACAAATCATCAACATTCACCATGGATTTAGGCTAATGTAGTAACTCTAACCATAAATATGATAATGTGACAGAAATAGTCAAACGCAGCCTACACATCTTTTCTAGCACTTTAAAACTATAATATCATATATAAATGCTTTTTTAAATAGATTTTTTATGTGATGATCAACTAGGGCTGGGCGATATGGCCTAAAAAAAAAATCCCCGATTTTTTCACAAAAAATCCGATTTACGATTTAAATCGATTTTTTTTCTCTCCCTACTTAAAATCAATCTGCAGATGACAAAGAAATTGTTCAGCACAAGTTTTGACTTTATTTTGTTTTGATATTCCCTTCTGGGATATTATCTGGATTAAAGTGTAATCAGAAACAACAAGCCAAAAAGACAAGAGGGCAGGCAGGCCCAGTCTTTGTAAATAGTGTAAATGTAACATAACATAAAATGGGTGGATTGGGGGGATGTAAAAAAAAAAAAACTTGCATCACAATAAGTTTATTGTGATTGTCAAATTATTTGGTAACTAAACATAATTGTATCAAGTTTATTAACTATAAACACAATGTTTACATGGTACAAAAAGACTGGTACTGTTTTTATTATTGCTTAACACAAATTTCAAATTTTGTGATTTTGATTCTGATATTGATTCAATATCAATTCCTTTGGATAAATATTAGGTACAGTAGATACGTTAATGTGTTATGTTAATTGTTCTCCAAAAATAAATCACCTAATGCTGTAAACATACAGAGAGCCCTGTCAGCTATTATTAAGGTTAAAACTAACTCAAATTAAACAATGCGTTTTTTATAATAACAAACAACGTTATAATATTTTAATGATATAGGTAAAATATAATAAATGTGTAATATAGTTATCATATTTAGCAAAATACTCCTCTCTATAGCAATTATTTTAAGTCCAACTAACATGCGTGCTATGGGTCATTAAAAGGCATCCTGAGGTAAATGTAACGTTACGTGACATATGTTGTTCTCCAGCTGTTTTATGGACATCTTTCCGCGGTTGAAAAACACTGATCGATCGATTTTATTAGCTATACATTTGGGTAAGTTAGTACTTAGTAAAGAGTAACAGATGATCGGTTCATGTGCCGCTTGAACTGAGATCTGTCAGCGATCTTTCACGTCACATTTACAAGCGCCAAAACTGTCTGTGTTTATTGTTTGAATTTCGTATTAAAATTGACCGAATCTGAGAGCTGAGAATCTGTTTCATATCAATAGTAAGCTGCTCTGTCTAGTCTGTCGGTGTCAGTGTCCTCTTGATCTTTTCTGCGCGATGTTTCTCTGCGTTAGAAAATGGATGTGTGCGTGAGAGCGTGTAAAAAGTGACAATTGCGTGTCTCACAGTGAACTCGTGAGAGTTGACAGCCCTGCAGATTCAGTTTGTAAATGTTTTCGGTGGGTGTGCTTCTGCTGCCGCGGTCTTGTTCATTTGCCATGTTGTTTGTGTATCTATATCATGGCAAGCGCTGAGCCCGGTCGGAACTAACGAGGCTGAATCCAGCTTCTTATTCGCAGCTTCTTATTGACGCTATCCGTTCCACCTTAAATGACGCGAACTTCCGCGTTTGCTGGCTTCTTATTGACGCTCAATTTAGGGACCGTGCGGTTTTCTCTTTTTCGCGTTTTTAAAGGGATTGTGTTACTTTTGGGTCTATATTCCGAATAAAATGATAATAAAAAATGTTTAAAAGCAAATGATATATCAGCGAAAATGGACTGTACAAATATTAAAGCACATAAATATAATTAGGCTACATTATTCTTTAATTATTGTATGTCATCAGCTCAATTTAGGGACCGTGTGGTTTTTCACTTATTCACACTTATTAGAGACCCTGTTTGTATTGTTTATATTTTTCAGAAAAGAATAATAAAGTATTTTGAAAGGTAAATAAATAATAATAACACATAAATGTCTGTAAAAATATAATTAGGCCTACATTATTCTTTAATTATTGCAAATAACATCATTTGAATGTATTCAATACATGTTTTTTTTTTAATTATTATTATTACAAATTAGAATTTCACAAGGTACTGAGATTATGCTCCAGCTTGGATCCAGCCTCTTATGAAGACTTCAGATGACCCAGCACATTTGAATAGATGAAACCTACCCTTGCAAGGACTCCAGAACATCAAACATGAATGATTATACAAAATGATCTATTTATAATTGCTTTAACATACACATTAATTTTGCTTAGATGCATATATGATATTTGTAAATACTATAATTTGTGGTATCTTATAACTGTACTTTCTGATATCATCTCATTAAATCCTATTGTGGTTTTGTAACATAGAAACCTGCATTATCTGTAAAGCTGCCTTGAAATTATATGTATTGTGAAAAGGGTTATACAAATGACTGTATGAATTAAATTCAATTGCATTGACTTGAAAGTGCCATTGCATGGTTACTGTACATTAGAAAGATATGGACCCAATCTGACAAAATACAGAAGAGTTATCACATTGTTGGCCTATTTGGTTTTACTGATGTTTTACCCTGTATCTGCTTGAATATAATCATGCACAATTTCACGTTTTACTGTATAAAAAGCCATTGCATTGTTGGCTCAATTGGGGGCTCTATATCTTAGCTGTATTTGATGGAATTTTTTAATTTTGCACTTTAGACAGTGCACAATAAGCCGCCTAATGCATTTTCTGCCCAATTCGTGGCGCTGTTTCTCGGCCGCCTCAGAGGGTGCGTTAAATTTGACATTGTCCCATTAGACTAGAGCTCCTACTCTGCCGAAATCCAAATTTTGAGCAGTTTTTACTGTAGAATTTTTTTTTTATGAATTTTTGAATTTTGCACTTTAGACAGTGCACAATAAGCTGCCTAATGCATTTTCTGCCCATTTCGTGGCGCTGTTTCTCGGCCGCCTCAGAGGGTGCGTTAAATTTGACAAAGTCCCATTAGACTAGAGCTCCTACTCTAACGAAATCCAAATTTTGAGCAGTTTTTACTGTAGAATTTTATTTTAATGAATTTTTGAATTTTGCTTTTTACAGTGCACAATAAGCCGCCTAATGCATTTTCTGCCCATTCTGCGGCGCTGTTTCTCGGCCGCCTCAGAGGGTGCGTTAAATTTGACAAAGTCCCATTAGACTAGAGCTCCTACTCTAAGGAAATCCAAATTATGAGCAGTTTTTACTTTTTACAGTGCACAATAAGCCGCCTAATGCATTTTCTGCCCAATCTGCGGCGCTGTTTCTCGGCTGCCTCAGAGGGTGCGTTAAATTTGACATTGTCCCATTAGACTAGAGCTCCTACTCTAACGAAATCCACAATTTGAGCAGTTTTTACTGTAGAATTTTTTTTTAATGCATTTTTGAATTTTGCACTTTAAACAGTGCACAATAAGCTGCCTAATGCATTTTCTGCCCATTTCGTGGCGCTGTTCCTCGGCCGCCTCAGAGGGTGCGTTAAATTTGACAAAGTCCCATTAGACTAGAGCTCCTACTCTGACGAAATCCACATTTTGAGCAGTTTTTACTGTAGAATTTTTTTTTAATGAATTTTTGAATTTTGCACTTTAGACAGTGCACAATAAGCTGCCTAATGCATTTTCTACCCATTTCGTGGCGCTGTTTCTCGGCCGCCTCAGAGGGTGCGTTAAATTTGACAAAGTCCCATTAGACTAGAGCTCCTAATCTAACGAAATCCAAATTTTGAGCAGTTTTTACTGTAGAATCTTTTTTTAATGAATTTTTGAATTTTGCACTTTAGACAGTGCACAATAAGCTGCCTAATGCATTTTCTGCCCATTTCGTGGCGCTGTTTCTCGGCCGCCTCAGAGGGTGCGTTAAATTTGACATTGTCCCATTAGACTAGAGCTCCTACTCTGCCGAAATCCAAATTTTGAGCAGTTTTTACTGTAGAATTTTTTTTTTATGAATTTTTGAATTTTGCACTTTAGACAGTGCACAATAAGCTGCCTAATGCATTTTCTGCCCATTTCGTGGCGCTGTTTCTCGGCCGCCTCAGAGGGTGCGTTAAATTTGACAAAGTCCCATTAGACTAGAGCTCCTACTCTAACGAAATCCAAATTTTGAGCAGTTTTTACTGTAGAATTTTATTTTAATGAATTTTTGAATTTTTCTTTTTACAGTGCACAATAAGCCGCCTAATGCATTTTCTGCCCATTCTGCGGCGCTGTTTCTCGGCCGCCTCAGAGGGTGCGTTAAATTTGACAAAGTCCCATTAGACTAGAGCTCCTACTCTAAGGAAATCCAAATTATGAGCAGTTTTTACTTTTTACAGTGCACAATAAGCCGCCTAATGCATTTTCTGCCCAATCTGCGGCGCTGTTTCTCGGCTGCCTCAGAGGGTGCGTTAAATTTGACATTGTCCCATTAGACTAGAGCTCCTACTCTAACGAAATCCACAATTTGAGCAGTTTTTACTGTAGAATTTTTTTTTAATGCATTTTTGAATTTTGCACTTTAAACAGTGCACAATAAGCTGCCTAATGCATTTTCTGCCCATTTCGTGGCGCTGTTCCTCGGCCGCCTCAGAGGGTGCGTTAAATTTGACAAAGTCCCATTAGACTAGAGCTCCTACTCTGACGAAATCCACATTTTGAGCAGTTTTTACTGTAGAATTTTTTTTTTATGAATTTTTGAATTTTGCACTTTAGACAGTGCACAATAAGCTGCCTAATGCATTTTCTGCCCATTTCGTGGCGCTGTTTCTCGGCCGCCTCAGAGGGTGCGTTAAATTTGACAAAGTCCCATTAGACTAGAGCTCCTACTCTAACGAAATCCAAATTTTGAGCAGTTTTTACTGTAGAATTTTATTTTAATGAATTTTTGAATTTTGCTTTTTACAGTGCACAATAAGCCGCCTAATGCATTTTCTGCCCATTCTGCGGCGCTGTTTCTCGGCCGCCTCAGAGGGTGCGTTAAATTTGACAAAGTCCCATTAGACTAGAGCTCCTACTCTAAGGAAATCCAAATTATGAGCAGTTTTTACTTTTTACAGTGCACAATAAGCCGCCTAATGCATTTTCTGCCCAATCTGCGGCGCTGTTTCTCGGCTGCCTCAGAGGGTGCGTTAAATTTGACATTGTCCCATTAGACTAGAGCTCCTACTCTAACGAAATCCACAATTTGAGCAGTTTTTACTGTAGAATTTTTTTTTAATGCATTTTTGAATTTTGCACTTTAAACAGTGCACAATAAGCTGCCTAATGCATTTTCTGCCCATTTCGTGGCGCTGTTCCTCGGCCGCCTCAGAGGGTGCGTTAAATTTGACAAAGTCCCATTAGACTAGAGCTCCTACTCTGACGAAATCCACATTTTGAGCAGTTTTTACTGTAGAAATTTTTTTTAATGAATTTTTGAATTTTGCACTTTAGACAGTGCACAATAAGCTGCCTAATGCATTTTCTACCCATTTCGTGGCGCTGTTTCTCGGCCGCCTCAGAGGGTGCGTTAAATTTGACAAAGTCCCATTAGACTAGAGCTCCTAATCTAACGAAATCCAAATTTTGAGCAGTTTTTACTGTAGAATCTTTTTTTAATGAATTTTTGAATTTTGCACTTTAGACAGTGCACAATAAGCTGCCTAATGCATTTTCTGCCCATTTCGTGGCGCTGTTTCTCGGCCGCCTCAGAGGGTGCGTTAAATTTGATAAAGTCCCATTAGACTAGAGCTCCTACTCTGACGAAATCCACATTTTGAGCAGTTTTTACTGTAGAATTTTTTTTTAATGAATTTTTGAATTTTGCACTTTAGACAGTGCACAATAAGCTGCCTAATGCATTTTCTGCCCATTTCGTGGCGCTGTTTCTCGGCCGCCTCAGAGGGTGCGTTAAATTTGACAAAGTCCCATTAGACTAGAGCTCCTACTCTGACGAAATCCACATTTTGAGCAGTTTTTACTGTAGAATTTTTTTTTAATGAATTTTTGAATTTTGCACTTTAGACAGTGCACAATAAGCTGCCTAATGCATTTTCTGCCCATTTCGTGGCGCTGTTTCTCGGCCGCCTTAGAGGGTGCGTTAAATTTGACAAAGTCCCATTAGACTAGAGCTCCTACTCTAACGAAATCCAAATTTTGAGCAGTTTTTACTGTAGAATTTTATTTTAATGAATTTTTGAATTTTGCTTTTTACAGTGCACAATAAGCCGCCTAATGCATTTTCTGCCCATTCTGCGGCGCTGTTTCTCGGCCGCCTCAGAGGGTGCGTTAAATTTGACAAAGTCCCATTAGACTAGAGCTCCTACTCTAACAAAATCCAAATTTTGAGCAGTTTATACTTTTTACAGTGCACAATAAGCCGCCTAATGCATTTTCTGCCCAATCTGCGGCGCTGTTTCTCGGCTGCCTCAGAGGGTGCGTTAAATTTGACATTGTCCCATTAGACTAGAGCTCATACTCTGACGAAATCCACATTTTTAGCAGTTTTTACTGTAGAATTTTTTTTTTATGAAGTTTTGAATTTTCCACTTTAGACAATGCACAATAAGCCGCCTAGTCCATTTTCTGCCCATTTCGTGGCGCTGTTTCTCGGCCGCCTCAGAGGGTGCGTTAAATTTGACAAAGTCCCATTAGACTAGAGCTCCTACTCTAACGAAATCCAAATTTTGAGCAGTTTTTACTGTAGAATTAGTTTTTTATGAAGTTTTGAATTTTGTACTTTAGACAGTGCACCATAAACCACCTAATGCATTTTCTGCCCATTTCGTGGCGCTGTTTCTCGCCGCCTCAGAGGGTGCGTTAAATTTGACATTGTCCCATTAGACTAGAGCTCCTACTCTGACGAAATCCACATTTTGAGCAGTTTTTACTGTAGAATTTTTTTTAATGAATTTTTGAATTTTGCACTTTAGACAGTGCACAATAAGCTGCCTAATGCATTTTCTACCCATTTCGTGGCGCTGTTTCTCGGCCGCCTCAGAGGGTGCGTTAAATTTGACATTGTCCCATTAGACTAGAGCTCCTACCCTAACGAAATCCACAATTTGAGCAGTTTTTACTGTAGAATTTTTTTTTAATAAATTTTTTAATTTTGCTTTTTACAGTGCACAATAAGCCGCCTAATGCATTTCTGCCCAATCTGCGGCGCTATTTCTCGGCCGCCTCAGAGGGTGCGTTCAATTTGACATTGTCCCATTAGACTAGAGCTCCTACTCTGACTAAATCCACATTTTGAGCAGTTTTTACTGTAGAATTTTTTTTTTATGAAGTTTTGAATTTTGTACTTTAGACAGTGCACAATAAGCCGCCTAATGCATTTCTGCCCATTTCGTGGCGCTGTTTCTCGGCCGCCTCAGAGGGTGCGTTAAATTTGACATTGTCCCATTAGACTAGAACTCCTACTCTGACGAAATCCACAATTTGAGCAGTTTTTACTGTAGTATTTTTTTTTATGAAGTTTTGAATTTTGTACTTTAGACAGTGCACAATAAGCCGCCTAATGCATTTCTGCCCATTTCGTGGCGCTGTTTCTCGGCCGCCTCAGAGGGTGCGTTAAATTTGACATTGTCCCATTAGACTAGAACTCCTACTCTGACGAAATCCACAATTTGAGCAGTTTTTACTGTAGTATTTTTTTTTATGAAGTTTTGAATTTTCCACTTTAGACAATGCACAATAAGCCGCCTAGTCCATTTTCTGCCCATTTCGTGGCGCTGTTTCTCGGCCGCCTCAGAGGGTGCGTTAAATTTGACATTGTCCCATTATAATAGAGCTACTCCTCTAACGAAATCCAAACTTTGAGCAGTTTTTACTGTAGAATATTATTTTTATGAGTCTTTGAACTTGGCACTTTACACAATGCACAATCAGCCACCTAATACATTTTCTGCCCATCTCGTGGCGCTGTTTCTCGGCCGCCTCAGAGGGTGCGTTAAATTGGACATTGTCCCATAATAGGACAGCTGTTCCTGTAACGAAATCCAAATTTTGAGCAGTTTCTACTGTATACATTTTTTTAAATGATTTCTTTAATTTAGCATTTTTCAGTGCACAATAAGCCGCCTAACACATTTTCTGCCCATTTCGCGGCGCTGTTTCTCGGCCGCCTCAGAGGTTGCGTTAAATTGGACATTATCCTATTATAGGACAGCTGTTCCTCTGATGAAATCCACAGTTTGAGCAGTTTTTACTGTAGAATTTGTTTTCTATGAATCTTTTAATTTTGCATTTTACAGTGCACAAAGAGCCGCCAAATACATTTTCTGCCCAGTTCGGGGCGCTGTTTCACGGCCGCCTCAGAGGGTGCGTTAAATTGGACATTGTCCCATTATAACAGAGCTACTCCTTTAACGAAATCCAAATTTTGACCAGTTTTTACTGTAGAATATTATTTTTATGAGTCTTTGAACTTGGCACTTTACACAATGCACAATGAGCAGCCTAATACATTTTCTGCCCAGTTCGGGGCGCTGTTTCACGGCCGCCTCAGAGGGTGCGTTAAATTTGACATTATCCTATTATAGTAGAGCTACTCCTCTAACGAAATCCACATTTTAAACAGGTTTTACTGTAGATTTTTTTTTACTGTGGAATTATTGTTTTATGAAGCTTTGGACTTGACTTTTCACAATGCACAGAGCGTATTGCGCCTTAGGCCCAATTGGTGGCGCTGTTTCTCGGCCGCCTCAGAGGGTGCGTTAAAGTGGACATTGTCCCGTTATAGGACAGCTGTTCTTAATGAAATCCAAATCTTGAGCAGTTTTACTGTGGAATTATGGTTTTGTGAAGCTTTGAACTTTACATAACCCAATGCACAAAGAGGCGTATTGCGCCTTAGGCCCATTTGGCGGCGCTGTTTCTCGGCCGCCTCAGAGGGTGCGTTAAAGTGGACATTGTCCCGTTATAGGACAGCTGTTCCTATTGAAATCCAAATCTGGAGCAGTTTTTACTGTGGAATTATTGTTTTGTGAAGCTTTGAACTCATAACACACTGCAGAAAGGCGTATTTGTGCATTGTGTAATGTGTCATGTTAATTGATTGATTGGTTAATGAGTGTGCTCCCAATTATTGTGCATTCCTCTCAGGTGTGTTTGTCATGTGTCCATGCCATGTGATGTTCTATTTAAGCTGCACCTGTAGCAATAATTGATTGTGTATTCTCACTGCAACCTGTGTAAAGCATGATTATTCTCTGTCTTTAACAGGTATCTAGTCAAGCTATGTTTAACATGTCAAGGTAAAAAATTCATACAAAAAAGAATTCTACAGTAAAAACTGCTTAAAATTTGTTTTTCGTTAGAGTAGTAGCTCTACTATAATGGGATAATGTCCAATTTAACGCACCCTCTGAGGCAGGCGAGAAACAGCGCCGCGAATTGGGCAGAAAATGTATTAGGCAGCTCGTTGTGCATTGTGTAAAGTGCCAAGTTCAAAGATTCATAAAAATAATATTCTACAGTAAAAACTACTCAACATCTGGATTCCATTAGAGGAACAGCACTATTATAATGGCATAATGTCAAATTTAACGCACCCTCTGAGGCTGACGAGAAATAGCGCCGCAGAGTGGGCAGAAATGCATTAGGCGGCTTATTGTGCACTGTAAAAAGCAAAATTAAAAAATTCATTAAAAAAAAATTCTACAGTAAAAACTGCTCAAAATGTGGATTTCGTTAGAGTAGGAGCTCTAGTCTAATGGGACAATGTCAAATTTAACGCACCCTCTGAGGCAGCCGAGAAACAGCGCCGCAGATTGGGCAGAAAATGCATGAGGCGGCTTATTGTGCACTGTAAAAAGCAAAATTAAAAAATTCATTAAAAAAAAAATTCTACAGTAAAAACTGCTCAAAATGTGGATTTCGTTAGAGTAGTAGCTCTACTCTAATGGGACTTTGTCAAATTTAACGCACCCTCTGAGGCGGCCGAGAAACAGCGCCGCAGATTGGGCAGAAAATGCATGAGGCGGCTTATTGTGCACTGTAAAAAGCAAAATTAAAAAATTCATTAAAAAAAAAATTCTACAGTAAAAACTGCTCAAAATGTGGATTTCGTTAGAGTAGTAGCTCTACTCTAATGGGACTTTGTCAAATTTAACGCACCCTCTGAGGCGGCCGAGAAACCGCGCCACGAAATGGGCAGAAAATGCATTAGGCAGCTTATTGTGCACTGTCTAAAGTGCAAAATTAAAAAATTAATTGAAAAAAATTCTACAGTAAAAACTGCTCAAATTGTGGATTACGTCAGAGTAGGAGCTCTAGTCTAATGGGACAATGTCAAATTTAACGCACCCTCTGAGGCGGCCGAGAAACAGCGCCGCAGATTGGGCAGAAAATGCATTAGGTGGCTTATTGTGCACTGTCTAAAGTACAAAATTCAAAACTTCATAAAAAACTAATTCTACAGTAAAAACTGCTCAAATTGTGGATTTCGTCAAAATAGGAGCTCTAGTCTAATGGGACAATGTCAAATTTAACGCACCCTCTGAGGCGGCTGAGAAACAGCGCCACGAAATGGGCAGAAATGCATTAGGCGGCTTATTGTGCACTGTCTAAAGTACAAAATTCAAAAATTCATTAAAAAAAAATTCTACAGTAAAAACTGCTAAAAATGTGGATTTCGTCAGAGTAGGAGCTCTAGTCTAATGGGACTTTGTCAAATTTAACGCACCCTCTGAGGCGGCCGAGAAACAGCGCCACGAAATGGGCAGAAAATGGACTAGGCGGCTTATTTTGCTGTCTAAAGTGGAAAATTCAAAACTTCATTAAAATAAAATTCTACAGTAAAAACTGCTCAAATTGTGGATTTCGTCAGAGTAGGAGTTCTAGTCTAATGGGACAATGTCAAATTTAACGCACCCTCTGAGGCGGCCGAGAAATAGCGCCGCAGAATGGGCAGAAATGCATTAGGCGGCTTATTGTGCACTGTAAAAAGCAAAATTCAAAAATTCATTAAAATAAAATTCTACAGTAAAAACTGCTCAAAATTTGGATTTCGTTAGAGTATGAGCTCTAGTCTAATGGGACTTTGTCAAATTTAACGCACCCTCTGAGGCGGCCGAGAAACAGCGCCACGAAATGGGCAGAAAATGCATTAGGCAGCTTATTGTGCACTGTCTAAAGTGCAAAATTCAAAAATTCATTAAAAAAAAATTCTACAGTAAAAACTGCTCAAAATGTGGATTTCGTCAGAGTAGGAGCTCTAGTCTAATGGGACTTTGTCAAATTTAACGCACCCTCTGAGGCGGCCGAGAAAAGGCGCCACGAAATGGGCAGAAAATGCATTAGGCAGCTTATTGTGCACTGTCTAAAGTGCAAAATTAAAAAATTCATTAAAAAAAAAATCTACAGTAAAAACTGCTAAAAATGTGGATTTCGTCAGAGTATGAGCTCTTGTCTAATGGGACAATGTCAAATTTAACGCACCCTCTGAGGCGGCCGAGAAACAGCGCCACGAAATGGGCAGAAAATGGACTAGGCGGCTTATTTTGCTCTGTCTAAAGTGGAAAATTCAAAACTTCATAAAAAAAAATTCTACGGTAAAAACTGCTCAAATTGTGGATTTCGTCAGAGTAGGAGCTCTAGTCTAATGGGACAATGTCAAATTTAACGCACCCTCTGAGGCGGCCGAGAAATAGCGCCGCAGAATGGGCAGAAAATGCATTAGGCGACTTATTGTGCACTGTAAAAAGCAAAATTAAAAAATTCATTAAAATACAATTCTACAGTAAAAACTGCTCAAAATTTGGATTTCGTTAGAGTAGTAGCTCTACTCTATTGGGACTTTGTCAAATTTAACGCACCCTCTGAGGGGGCCGAGAAACAGCGCCACGAAATGGGCAGAAAATGCATTAGGCAGCTTATTGTGCACTGTCTTAAGTGCAAAATTCAAAAATTCATTAAAAAATAATTCTACAGTAAAAACTTCTCAAAATGTGGATTTCGTCAGAGTATGAGCTCTAGTCTAATGGGACAATGTCAAATTTAACGCACCCTCTGAGGCAGCCGAGAAACAGCGCCGCAGATTGGGCAGAAAATGCATTAGGCGGCTTATTGTGCACTGTAAAAAGCAAAATTCAAAACTTCATTAAAATAAAATTCTACAGTAAAAACTGCTCAAAATTTGGATTTCGTTAGAGTAGGAGCTCTAGTCTAATGGGACTTTGTCAAATTTAACGCACCCTCTGAGGCGGCCGAGAAACAGCGCCACAAAATGGGCAGAAAATGCATTAGGCAGCTTATTGTGCACTGTCTAAAGAGCAAAATTCAAAAATTCATTAAAATAAAATTCTACAGTAAAAACTGCTCAAAATTTGCATTTCGTTAGAGTAGGAGCTCTAGTCTAATGGGACAATGTCAAATTTAACGCACCCTCTGAGGCGGCCGAGAAACAGCGCCACGAATTGGGCAGAAAATGCATTAGGCGGCTTATTGTGCACTGTCTAAAGTGCAAAATTAAAAAATTCCATCAAATACAGCTAAGATATAGAGCCCCCAATTGAGCCAACAATGCAATGGCTTTTTATACAGTAAAACGTGAAATTGTGCATGATTATATTCAAGCAGATACAGGGTAAAACATCAGTAAAACCAAATAGGCCAACAATGTGATAACTCTTCTGTATTTTGTCAGATTGGGTCCATATCTTTCTAATGTACAGTAACCATGCAATGGCACTTTCAAGTCAATGCAATTGAATTTAATTCATACAGTCATTTGTATAACCCTTTTCACAATACATATAATTTCAAGGCAGCTTTACAGAAAATGCAGGTTTCTATGTTACAAAACCACAATAGGATTTAATGAGATGATATCAGAAAGTACAGTTATAAGATACCACAAATTATAGTATTTACAAATATCATATATGCATCTAAGCAAAATTAATGTGTATTTTAAAGCAATTATAAATAGATCATTTTGTATAATCATTCATGTTTGATGTTCTGGAGTCCTTGCAAGGGTAGGTTTCATCTATTCAAATGTGCTGGGTCATCTGAAGTCTTCATAAGAGGCTGGATCCAAGCTGGAGCATAATCTCAGTACCTTGTGAAATTCTAATTTGTAATAATAATAATTTAAAAAAAAACATGTATTGAATACATTCAAATGATGTTATTTGCAATAATTAAAGAATAATGTAGGCCTAATTATATTTTTACAGACATTTATGTGTTATTATTATTTATTTACCTTTCAAAATACTTTATTATTCTTTTCTGAAAAATATAAACAATAAAAAACAGGGTCTCTAATAAGTGTGAATAAGTGAAAAACCACACGGTCCCTAAATTGAGCTGATGACATACAATAATTAAAGAATAATGTAGCCTAATTATATTTATGTGCTTTAATATTTGTACAGTCCATTTTCGCTGATATATCATTTGCTTTTAAACATTTTTTATTATCATTTTATTCGGAATATAGACCCAAAAGTAACACAATCCCTTTAAAAACGCGAAAAAGAGAAAACCGCACGGTCCCTAAATTGAGCGTCAATAAGAAGCCAGCAAACGCGGAAGTTCGCGTCATTTAAGGTGGAACGGATAGCGTCAATAAGAAGCTGCGAATAAGAAGCTGGATTCAGCCTCGTTCGGAACTACGGGAGCCCAGATTGGCGCGTCGGCGGTTGTTAAAGAGAAAACCGATTTTCATTCAAAAAAATCGGCGTAAACTCGCGTAAACTACACATTCGAGTTAATCGATAAAATCGATTTATCGCCCAGCCCTATGATCAACACATTTTTTGTTCATCCTTTAAAGATTGTCCTAAAACTAAAAATTGTAAGATGTTGGATAACTCTTATTTAAACACACACAAAAAACCCATTGTAAACAGTAGGATGTTTATTGGCTATGTTCACTCCTTTATATACATTTTTTCACTCCTTTTGTTTTTTAATTAGCTAATATTAAGACATTATGAATGATAATAATAACAAAAGTTAATTTCATCTACACTAAATTAAGCTTAGTGATTTATTGTCAGCCCCAGTGCTACCAGAATTTTTCTTTTTTTAGAACTCAGTGTGAGTTCTCATTTGAGGTGATGCTGCCCTCAAATTTGAGTCTGGAGCCCTGTGAACTTAAAATAAAACTGCCTATCGTAATATCTGTACGTTAAGTCTCTTTATTATTAAAGAATTTGTCAGTATTACAGTTATTTTGGGGGAAATTTGAATAATTGCATTGCAAGCTGATTTAAGGTGTGCCCCTAAATTTTCTGTTTGTGCCCCTAAAATTTTCAGTCAGGGGCAACAGCGCTCCTAGTAAAAAAAGTTAGTCTGGAGCCCTGCAATGTATCACAGGTTCCAAAAAAAAACCCATTAAGCAGCACGACTGTTTCCAACATTTATAATGTAGCCAAGTGGGATGAGTATCACAAATTATGACACTAGACATAAATTGGTCGTGGTTCCTTTAAGAGATTGTGTTGCGACGCTCACTTTATGGCATTGCCTCGTGTAGTGTGCAGTGTGTGTGCATGCGCTAGTTTTCAGCGAAGAGAGAGCAGTGATTGCACGTGAGAGCTGCTGGTTTTGTTCATATACACCTATTTAAGGATTTGTGAGGTAAATATACAGTTTCATTCCCGTGAACAAAATGTTTAAATGTTATATTTACGTATTACATGTGTGTGCTCATTGGGAAATGTTTATAGATCGCCTTTTAAGGACGCCTGTGTGTATGTGTGAGCTGGATCTGGTTTGATCACGCGTGGGACACGTGCAAAGACTGGGTATGTGTTGTAATAAATGTTAAGTAAATTGTTCCTCTTATTCGAAACCCAGTGTTTGTGAATGTTTAAATTGGATGTGCATGTTAGAAAACAGTGAGTTATTTTAACATTGAATATATGGTTAAGAGCTACTTAACATATTGAATGCTGTGTGAACACAGTGTACTAATTTCTCTTTCTTTAAAACTGTATGCAGATAACTGTGAAGTTTGATGGTAGACTAATGTACTGTTTTTCATTTGACTATTAGCCTCTACCGTATTTCATTACTGTATTTGCCTATTTCATTATTCCAATGTCTTTCATTTCAATTTGATTTCTTTCAGTTTGTGTCAATCATCTTTTAGACCAAACAAGTGCACCAAAGAAATGTGAAAGACTTTATTTCATTGTATTATTTTTGTTTCTAAATATTTGCTCCTCTCGACCGCTGTCCTTTATAGAGACAGCAGCCAGAATAAAGCCCCAAAAGTAATTTTTGTATCCTGTGTTGTTTCGTTCAACCACTGGTTACATAATAAATCAGCATATTAGAATGATTTCTGAAGGATCATGTGACACTGGAGTAATGATGCTTAAAATTCTGCTTTGCATCACAAATATAAATTATGTTTTAAAGTATATTAAAATAGAAAACCATTATTTTAAATTGTAATATTTTTTTCTGTATTTTTGATCAAATAAATGCAGGCTTGATGTGCATGAGAGATTTCTTAAAAAAAAAAAAAAACACATAAAAAACAGTAATGTGTGACATTTTTTACCGGTACTGTACATACTATCATAGGCTATACAATTGCAGCATAATTATTAAACATGTTACAATAATAAAGTCCTTTCACGTCACCATTTCGCGTGTTGTTGTCAGGCTAGACTTCACATAATAGACCTGTTGGTGGTGCATGGGCTTAATTTAACCAAAAATGCTAGTTTGATCAAATGATAAACGGTGTCTCAATATACATAAATAAATGACTTATAATACTACTTAGCATTAATGCTACTTTTGGTGCTGGTTTTGTGCAGTGCTTTGTTGTCAGATTGCTGCATAAATGTAAATTCGTCTGTCCATGTAATTTTCAAACGATTTATGAATGACTGTAGCCTGGGAAAACCCAGACAACTTCCGGCAAATTTAGATTCATTCAAACCATAGACTGTAAAAAGAGCTCATTCAAACCAAAGACTGTAAAAAAATTATTCAAACCCATTTCCAATCCGTCGAAATCGCGGCACCAATCAGAAACGTTGGGGCGGGCTTTACACGATGACGACAGCGCTGGGATTTTGAAGCAGATTTTGTAGCCTACATTACAAAGATGGATGCCGCCGTCGAACATCTCTCGTTCGAATCAGCTATCGCGTCTGTTTTAAGCGTTTTGAACGTTTCCTTTTTGTTAAAAACCGAGCAAAGAACAACACTCGGAGATGTTTCTCCGCCGCTCTGCATACGTCATCTCCTTCATCGCTCTGATTGGGTTTAGGTCTATCTGTGACGTCCGTTGGTGATGCCCCTCTGGAAATGATTTATCTATGACGCTTTGCCAGACCATAACTCAGTTACAACTGAGAATGCTCTGGTTTTAACCAGGCTAGAATGACTGGAAAATTGTTGATCCACTTCACCTTGTCCAATGAAATTTTAACTTGTTGTGCCAGGTGATGATTGGTTGGTGTGAAAAACAGGCCTCAATGAATTATGTAATATTTTAAAATATGTAATAGGCCTAGGCTATGTGGCTTTTTAATTAAATCGACACACTACCTTTGATAAGTTTGATTATTGAAAAAAAAAAACATTTAAAATGGTTTGGTTTATTTTTCCCCTACGGTCGAGCCACGGGCCCGGTTACTCACTGAAAGCACCATATTTGGCTCAAGAGCATCGGTTCCCGAGCAGACTGAAATACCTACGTTAACGTTTACACTAGAGCATTTTCGTTTTAAAACGCATACGTTTTGCTACCTTTACGCCTGCGGTCACACTACTCCGGAGTTTTAGACAACGCGAAAACGGAGACTAGACCCTTCAGTCAAGTCCGAAGCAATAAACACACAAGTGACGCAACCCATAGCAACGCCCCAGCTAACAATGTTACGTTCTTGGAACGTTTCCTTTAGGTTAAAGTTCCTAGAACGTTCTCGTTTGGTTCCCAAACAATTAACCAAATGGGAACCATACGGGAACGTTAGGGGAACGTTCTGTGTTTGCTGGGGCGTTGGAAACGACACCTAGCAGAGATGTGTAATGTTGTCAGAGATAAATTCACTGTTAAAATTAAGAGAAAAAATAGAAACAAGGTCAATTTGCCTTGGTTCAGTGAACATTTATGGAAACTGATGAAGAGTAGAGATGCTGCTCTAAAAAAGTCCATCAAGACTAAAAGAGATGCAGACATTTTGGTTTACTTGGAGTGCTGCTTGATCCAAACCTGACCTTCAAAAAACACATAAAGAAAATGACCAAAATTATTAAATACAATTTGGCAAATTATAGAAAGATTAGATCCTCTCTATCAATAGAGGCTGCCAAGATATTTTTATATGCCCTTATCTTCTCACATATCGCATATTGTATCACCTGCTGGGGCAGTAGCAGTAGCTAGCAGTAGCTCCTAGCAGTAGCTCATGGAGTTCACCCTGTTTGCTGATACCAAAGTCAGATGGTACCCCCCGGTTCTGTACAGATTTCAGAAAGGTCAATGCAGTCACGGTCCCAGACTCGTTTCCAATACCCCGTATGGAAGACTGCATAGATAGCATTGGTTCTGCTGTTTTTATCACCAAACTGGATCTTCTTAAAGGATACTGGCAGGTCGCGTTGACTGATAGAGCTTCTGACATATTAGCATTTGTGACTCCAGATACCTTTCTTCAATATACAGTAATGGCTTTTGGCATGAGAAATGCCCCAGCCACATTCCAACGACTCATGAACATAGTGTTGGGAGATGTACCCCAGTGTAGTGTGTATTTGGATGACGTAGTGGTTTATTCAAATGAATGGGAAAGTCATTTGGCTAGCCTGGAAATCGTGTTTGAATGGCTTGCTAACGCAGCATTGACCCTTAACCTAGCCAAATGTGATTTTGCTAGGGCTACTGTCACCTATTTAGGGAAACAGGTAGGGCAGGGGCAGGTCAGACCAGTGGAGGCTAAAGTAGCTGCAATATTGACTTATCCAATTCCTACAACCAGACGAGAGCTCCGGCGTTTCTTAGGCATGACAGGATACTACAGATGTTTTTGTAAGAATTTCTCAGTGGTAGTGGCTCCTCTTACTAAGCTCTGTAGTCCAGTTGTACCATTTGTGTGGACACCTGAATGTGATTATGCCTTTGCCGCTGCTAAGTCCCTGTTGTGCAGTGCTCCTGTACTGGCTGCGCCTAACTTTGCTTTTCCTTTCCAGTTAGAGGTGGATGCTAGTGGTACTGGAGCTGGAGCTGTTTTGTTACAGGTTGGAGAAGATGGTGTGCATCACCCTGTTTCATACTTCTCCACAAAGTTCAAGCGCCACCAACTGAATTACTCCACCATTGAGAAGGAGACGCTGGCCATGTTACTTGCATTACAGCACTTTGAGGTATATGTGTGTTCCAGCCCATCTACTGTGACTGTGTACTGATCACAATCCTCTAGTTTTCCTGAATCAGATGTATAATCACAATCAGCGTCTGATGCGTTGGGCCCTGATGGTCCAGGGATTCCAGCTTAACATCAAACACAAGAAGGGGTCGGAAAATGTGGTCGCTGACGCTCTGTCTCGTGGGTAAGAGGTGTCTTAACTTGTTATCAGTAGAACATAAGTGATGTATCATGGTTAAAGATAACTGTGTTAGGACTATTATTATATAATATGGTAAATGATGGTGATTTTGGTTAACAAAACCTATGGTTTTGATCTTAAGTGGGCCTATATTTTGACCTTTAGGGTCATAACACCCCCTGTGTTACGACCCTAAGGGTCATGTGTTTGGTTGGGGTGTGTTTCTTTCTTCTCTCTCAGGTGGTGGCCCCTCCCCCTCCATGTCTCGGCTGCATGTGTGAGTGGCAACAGGTGTGCCTGATTAACACTCAGTACCTCGAGGATAAGAAGACTGTTGTTTCTCATAGTTTAAGTGTTGTGAGGAGTGTGTTTGTTCTGTTCATTCCTCTTCCTTCCAGTTGTGACCACATAGCAGACCAACTTTATTCAACCTGTGGGTTGAACAGCAACTTGCATCGGGTTGTGAGTTTAGAACAGTGTTTCATGTTTGTTTGTGTGTTAACCTCCTCAGTGGAGAGAGGATTGTTTAGTTCAGTTAATGTTGAATCTTGTTTTTTTCTCAGTTATTTAGTTTGTGTTTATTGTTTGCCTTATCTTGATTGTCTGCTGTCTCATTGTGAGAGAGTAGTTTTGTATTGGTTTTTCTTTGTCCCTATTATAATAAATACACGTTTCAACTGCACATGACTCTGACTTCCTGTTCTCTTTTGCCCTGGTTATTTTAAATTATTGTTGTTTCCCCTTCCTCTGGATTTACCATTTTGGGGGAACGTTACACCAAACAACAACTAGGCCCTTAGAATCCCTGTAAAAACAGGGCCTGAAAATTCTTGACAAAAAGCCACTCAGGCACCATCACTGTGACATACTACAAAAGTACAATCTACTAACTTTTGAAAATTTTAGAAAATTCTCAAATTTATGCACAGTTTATAAAATCTTAAAAGGTGTGTGTGCGTGTGCGCGTGCGTGTGTGTGTCAGTGAGGGGCATTAAGTACATGTTATATGCTTTTGAACAATGTTTGATGTTTTATGTTTGATATGCCGCATATTTTTGAATAATGTTGATATTTTAATCTGTGCTGTATGTATTTATTTGTACCTGGGGACTGCAGATGTAAATTAGCCTAAGGCTAACCATGGTGTAATGCATCAAATGTTTACATTTATGTTATTAATTGCACATGGTCCCTTTTAAATAAAAATCCAACCTCCGACTGACAGATAGGCCTACGTAAAAATAAATGTGAATTTAGGTTTCTTTCATTTTGTACACATTGTCATGTTAATTATAGCCTAATCAAATTTTTTTGCGTCCACAAGTCTGCCATCTTAGAACGATTAACATGTTTATCATTCACACTAAATCAATTAACTTTCATTGAAAAAAAAAAATGCAATCATTGTGCAGCCTATAGTTGTAAAACCCACTGAGCTTCAAATTACAGATGGATAGACGATAAACTTTCAGAGGATAAAATGTGCTGCTTTGTTTATTGTATGTATAACTCTATATGAATTATCCAATATCCATATGCAATTATCACATCAATGATAAACTAAATGCGTGGAAAATAATCTGTTAATGTCCATTGCAGATATAGATATTGATATGTTAATAACTAGGTTGCAGATGCAGTCAATAGAAACAGACAATTATAAGCTTATTTTATAAGCTGTGCATTATAATATCACGGTGAAAGCATGCACTCTTAAAGTGCACATGCAGGAGTTTATCATACTAGCTGGGGGAAAATGCTTCACATGCACAATGACCTCAAACATCCAGCAGAAGCTGTTTATCCACCCAGCAGATCAAACCACATGTAGATAACACAAAGTGAAAAACCATTACATGATTTGTGGCACGTCATGCTACTAACACTGTGGGTGTGACACCTGAGCGGAGCATGTTAATGGCTGTGTCCCATTTCAGGGGCTGTGTGGTGTTTAACAATTGTGGTGGCAAACAATTTTACGTCACTGAATAAGAGACACACATGTACCAATTGTCTTTAAAGGTTATTTATTTTCTTGCAAGAAAAGGCCTGTGGTCATACAGTCATACAGAATGGCTGCAGTTAGATTTGCTTATCATATGCTACCCTTGTAGCGGAGACCCTCTGTCTCAGTACACCCTCTGTCATACAGTACATTCGTATACGTGCAAATGTGTGACTAAAGTCATGCATAATAGAACATATACAATTTCTCCCACAGGCTGCATCCTCCGAAGGCCGTATTTGAAGGCCACAGCGGCGGGACGAAGAATGTTCCCCAATCCCAGTTTGCTAATAGCCATGGGCGTAGATTACGCGGGGGACGGGGGGGACGTTTTTTATTTCTCTTGTTGAATAATTAACAAGTTTTGTTGTAAATTGAAAATATTCACTATACCCGGATTACCCGCACAAACGTGCACTATTTTCAATCTTTTTTTATTCGTAATGTCTTTTTTTTTCACAGATATGTTATCAAAGCCGTTCAAATTAGAATAAACATGGTGATTGTTAATGCTGAATTTGTATGTTCTTGCATTAACAGCCACGATCTGCTTGAATCAGGCAGTATCATGTGTAGACTTTGATGTTTACCATAATTCGGTAACACTTTACAATTAGATAAAAAAGTTTGTAGACAAACTTGAAGTTCTCTTGAAAAAGCCTAACTAGAAAGTTTGAAGTATTTTTAAAAGCTTGACGTTTGAAGGTTTTCAATTGGAAAGTTTTAGTTTAGTAAGACAGACTTTAGGCTATTAAGGAAATGTTATTTTGCCAAAAGAAGAACTTTTATTATAAGTAAATGTTATTGACGGGTGGATTATTTATTTTTAACAGTGGATTCGGGGGACTCAAAGTGCACCAGATTAATGAATTTATTTTTAAAATGTACAAAATTTTCTTCCGGGGGGGCATGCCCCCTAGAAGTAGGCTACCGAGATTCACCTACAAAAATACTGTGGGAAACACAGTAGGCTATATGATGGTCTACAAAAAATAAAAATGTTATTATCTAATTAAAATAAATTATCAGGATTTTACCACCTCCACCTCGTTTTAAGCCAGGAAAAACCCTGCAATATAAAGTACTGAACATCTACATTTCTTTCTTTCTGTTTTATTGCTTTAAAAATAAATAGCATATTAAGCCACTTAACCTGTCAACAAAAGTCTGAAAAAAAAAATGGTATTACAATTGACATTCTGTCCCCCTCACTTTTGAAATGAAGGCTACGCCCCTGCTAATAGCATATTGTTAAACTGGGACAGGGTATTACTGGCAAACTGGGACAGCCATTCAAGTCATTTTAATGGAGGAATTGAATTCCCTTTTTATATGTCCCTCATAAATTTAGTTAGTTAGCTAGATATTTCAACAACATTTTTCATACCTTGCCTCAAAGAAACAAAGCCTGCCAAAAAAAAAAAAAAAAAGAAAAAGAAAGAAGGAGGGTATATTATCCCCAATATTTGTAAAGCCACATGTGATGAAAATGATGCAAAGAAGACAGAGGACTGGGTCATGTGCATTGTTTGCGAGGACTGGTTCCATGAGACGTGTGGCGAGGAGAATGGCCTCAGTGAAGACGGGGAGGCGTTCACTTGCACTGGCTGTATTGACGTGTAGATTAAACCTACCGTACAGAAATTAAATTTAGCCTGTGTGCCATTAATTAGCCTACAAGAAGAGATGTTCATGAAGGTTACTGTTTTTTAAATTAAATTTGTATTAAATAATTTAAACCCAATATAAAATTGTGTGGGCAGGCGAGGGAGGGGGTGGGTTGAATCTGCTGTACCTGCACCCCTTCTTAAAAAAAGTGATGTTTATATTATTGTTGTTTATATTGTTATTGTGTATTTAATTTATAAGTCCTACACTTGAATAACAATTGAATGAGTTTTACACTTGAATAACAATTGAATGAGTGCCAATAAAGGTGTCCCAGTTTGCCAATAAAGGGGTCCCAGTTTGACAGTAGCGCCTTAAAATGTGGTTTGGGGTCATTGTGTGTTTGAGGAAGAGTCGTCCATCCTGTGTTTAATGTTTCTTTCTTTTTTTTTTATTGCGTATAGTATAGTAGAGCTCTTAAGCTATTTAGAATAGTATCATATGAGTGGCTAAGACATTTGGATCATAATAAAAAAGTATGCAGAGTATAAATAATAAGGAAAAAGTGTCCCACTTTACCAGTATTCACCCTATATTATTTTTATAATTTGTAAATGAAAAAAATAATAATTTCTGTGCATTATTTTTGTAATGCAAGTTATAAATTGTAAATGTAATAAAACACATTATTCTGTATATTTATGTTTGTCTTGTCATTAATTTGTACATGTGATACAAAATAAATTGTTCTATACATGTTTACTTACAGTAGCCTACTTTTTACAACTAATTAAAGGGATAGTTCACTTTGAAATTAATTTTTGGTGTGTTTTAGCTTACCTCAAGGGCATCCAAGATGTAGGTGTCTTTGTTTCCGCAGTAGTTTCAATTTTGATATTTTTAGGTCAAACCGTTCTTGTCTGTCAGTCATATAATGCAGGTCTATGGTCACCACCTCAAAGAGCATGCACAGAGAAGTCCAAATTAAACATGATTTAATGACTCGTAAATGTAAGTACACATTGATGGCCTAAGACACGAAACGAGCGGTTTGTGTGAGAAAACAAACAGTATTTATATCGTTTTTACCTCTTGTAAACACAGCCACGTCCAAGTGATCTGAGGGCGCGGGCGCTTCGGTCTGAGCAAGTGCCGTAAAGCGCCGGAAGAGATCTTTTTTTAAGGGTTAATAAAAATGTTTTTAAAAATGCAATATGCCCTTTAACATGCTTTGTCAAGTTAGGGCACTGACTGTTATGCTCAGTGATGTAAAACTGATCACCTGCTGCTGTGCTTTGGTTTACCCAGGCAGGGTTCCTCAGCATCCAAACAGAGAATAAACAAAAGGATTGTTGAGGCTTTTTCTGCAGCTTTTAGGGTGAATGACATTCCACCTCTCGTAAAGGCCCATTCAACAAGCGGTGTGGCTGCCTCTAAGGATGTGTTCATAAACTACTGTAATATAACGATCGTTGGCTGTTTGATGAATGCTTTGTTCTTCTTCTGTAAGTCGCTTTGTCTGCTAAATGCATAAATGTAAATGTACATTATATTTAAAAGCAATAGAAATGTTTTTTTTTTATGGTGTTAGTTTTAGTTAACTAAAGTTAACTTTAGTTTAGTTTAGTAACTTTAATTAGTTTAGTTTAGTTGGTTAACTATAAAAATCCTGATGTGAATGTATTTTTTGTGTATTTTTTTAAAATATTTTTTAAATGCTTATATATGTATATATATTTTTTTTCTTTAGTTTTTCTTAAGATACATTTTCAAAAATATCTAAAACAAATGATATTGTTACAAAATGTATTTACATAGGCTAAATATTTTGGAATATATTTGAGCAAATATATTTTTGGCCATTTTTTTGTATATTTTGAGATATATTGAAACATTTTTTTTTCCTTTAAAAATAGAACAGCAAGGTCAAAAAGTTTGTTTGACCTTCCATTGTGCCACCTGTTACATATACGCCCTCTAGTGCCACACACAAAAATTACAACACGATATGGCTCCAACAATAAGGAAATGCAATCACGCTGATGCCTTTTTGTTACACGTGTGTGTGTGTATATATATATATATATATATATATATATATATATGCATGCTTATGAATATAATGCATATGAATATAATGCATTGCTTACAGTGTTATTTATTTTTGTTTCTAGGAAATGTCTTATGGACAGAGATGTACCGTAATTGTTAGTTATGTGTGTGTGTGTGTGTGTGTGTCCAACCACAGGAATAGGAGTGTATATTCCAGTATTAAATGTAGAAATGTCAAAAAGATTAACAGCTAATTTATATATATATATTCTGTAGATAACTGCCACCAAAATTGGGTTAACATGGAAATATGTTCTGATTCTTCATCAGTATTAACATCATTACTCGAAGATCATCCAGAGAAGATCTGATTAATAAAAATATTCATGCTCTTGTATCGTATTCAAAGGAAAAAGAGACAGTGGGATTCTGTTGGGTACCAGCACATAAAGGAATTAATGAAAATGAAGCTGTATATTTGTAAAAAAAAAAAAAAAAAAAAATTCTGTGGCAGAACCAGGAAGTAAGAGATTATAATAACTAGATTAACGCTTGTTCATACTTGAACTTTTAGTTGGCTTTAATAAGAATCAATGGGAAAGATTTATGCAAATATTGTAGAGAAAAAGAAACTGTCGAGCATGTTTGATTGGAGAGAAGGGAATAAATACAATATTTAAACAATAATGGACATAAAAATGCATTGGAATATCTAGGGATAGAGGTTAGAGATAAGTTAGGAAATATGGTTTTAATAGAATGCATGCATACAGGTTTGAGTAATATAAATATAGGCTTTCAAAAATTAGAAAAAATATTTTTTGTTGTTGTAATGCATCAGTCAGAGGGACTCTGAACACGCAGTGCCAGAGGGGTTTTTAATTCATTTTGTTATTTAGACCTATTTATTTTTAGGGATATGAGAAAGGCATAAAATACGATGAGTTAAATTAAAAACTTGGTGGTTGCCTGACACCAGCCCGCCATTAAAAGAAAAGAAAAAGAAGATGATGATGATGATGATGATGATGATGATGATTTCCACTTCTGAGAACGCAAGGCGAAAATGTGAAACGGTGTCATGACAAATCTGGTCCTTCAGCGACATTGGGTCTCCATCAACTATCAGTTCATTGATAATACTAAGTACATAAGAACGATCATATTTAAAATATGTGTAGCTTACTATATAGTGCATAATAAAACAAACTGTATGTGATTTCTTTCATTTTATTAAACTGTTAATTAAATTAATCAAAAATAATTGCCTATTAAGTGAATAATTGAACATTACATTGTTATTTTTATAACTGAAATATTTTTTTAAATAAAACATAATAATTGAACTCGTAATTACATTAAAGATGATTGTGAAAAGGCTAGGGTAAGGGCAACTGCGTGTAGCCTAAAAAGTTATTACCGTAAAACTTCAAATAATAGCCGAGTCCCAAATAGACGCCTGTCTCTTTTACACGCCTGGTGTGGCTGCAGGTTTGGGTAAATAAAGGCCGGTCTCAAATAGAGACCGGCCTTACTTCCTGCTCTGCTACTGTTCGGACGCTCTTGCTTACCGCTCCGCGCTTTGCTCTATCGCTTTTATATTTTATCTCCTTTTATCACCTAATTTTAACTTCAGCTAATCAGCACAGTGCTCAAACGCTTGGATTACTACAAAAAAGCAGAATTCTTTTATTCAACCACCCTCCCACTGCTTACATTCCGGGGAAGAGAAAACACAACTGCCTACATTCTAAAGGATAAGAGAAAATGCCTCTTCTGGAATCTACTTGCTGCACTAACTGCCAGAGACTTTTACAAAGGATTGTAGTTCTTGAAACAAAGTTACTTGTGGGACCACCAAACCAGACGGAACACACAACAGAGCTTACAGGCCATACTGAGTGTAGAGAAACAAGCCGATCGACCTACAAATCGATGGCAAAAACAGGGAGCGAGACCCAAAGGCACTCGAGACATCAGATTGTCACGAGGATCACATATTGCCGCAGTAGCCTCCCCTACCCCAGATACGGCTTTGAAAAGGACTCCTACCACCGCCTATACATCTTGAGAACAGATTTGAAGTATTAATGAATGAGGAATCCCTGAATGTGATGAATGTGATCGAACACAGACTGAACCAGCCAGTAGCTAACACTGCTAACTGGCACTCAAGGTCGAGCAGACAGCGGCACTCAGCTCAGAGCGCAGCCGAGCCCAGGACTCTGATAGTGGGTGACTCGATAATCAGAAACATTATTAGCAGGGATACAACTACATGCTGCCTTCCACAAGCAACGACTTCTGATGTAAACAGGGAACTTGAGAACATTCTGACGAAACATTCGTCATCATTCATGTGGGGAAAAATGATATTCATAAAGAGCAGTCAGAACTCCTTAAGAAGGATTTCAATGAACTTTTTGAAACACTTAAAAGACTGAAAGTACAAACATTCATCAGTGGACCACTACCAGCAAGAGGAACAAACAGGTTTTCACGGCTGCTTGGGCTCAACACATGGCTGCAAAAAACCTGCAATATAAAAGGAGTAAACTTCATTGACAACTTCAATCTTTTCTGGAGTCAGAGGCAACTGTTTCAGCAGGATGGCCACCACCCAAACAAACTTGGTTCAAGAGTGCTAAAGGACAATATCTACTTCTCCCTCAATCATCCTTCTGCAGTGTGTGCCAATCCACTCAACCTGAATGGCACACACACACCTGGACACAGTATGAATGACCACAGGACTTCATTTCAGCACGTGGATGGACATGCGGTTGACATATCACACAAGGACAATGCTAACACCACTCAGCCAAAACAGCCTCTGCTCACGGACACAATCTCAGCTGAGCCCTGCCCACAGAGCTCACCACAGACAGACTGTGACATACTAGAACTGCTCCAAGTTTCAGCTCCCAAGGACGACTTGTTAGAAAACCAGGACAGCATTTTACAGCCTCCAATAACACCAGAGAAACAGCCCCCTCCAGCGTCTACCCTCTCACCAGACACGTTATCCCTATCTCCAGCATCTCCACAGCATCTTCTGTGCTTCTCAGAGAAAATGGAAAAACTGGTGTTTGCTGGAACCAAACTATCTGCAAGCCCCCAGACATCAACCAAAAAACAGCAGGCCCCAAAACCACGAAAGCCTGCGGGCCCAGCTTGCTCTCCGCTTGTGAGAGCTCTTCGGCCTCTGCAAAAACGCCAGGGCCCACACCCTCCTCTATCGGCTCGAGGTGAACCAAAAACAACTGATACCAGCTCTCAGTGATATGTGCCGGGTGCCCGCTATGATAACAGTAACTTTCTCAAATGTTTACAGAACAAGCGGGAACCCAGTATGCCTGTATCTTTCTCTATTGCTGTTCGATTACATGATAGAAAGTCTAAGGCCTTCAAAAGCCGTACAGCAAACCCATCTAATCTGGTGCCTATTACACGCCAAACTAAGACAAAAGTAACAAAAAGTAAGACTGTTAAGTTAGCACTATTAAACATCCGCTCACTTAAAAATAAATCACTTCTAGTCAATGACTTAATAACCACATACAACCTGGATTTTATTCTTCTAAATGAAACTTGGCTAGAAGACAGCTGCAGTTCAACAGTCCTTAATGAAACAGCCCCTCCTAACTTTACTTTTATGAGTGTCTGCAGAGCGGGTAAGAGAGGTGGAGGAGTAGCTGCTCTTTTTAAAGATGTATATCAATGTAAGCAAACATCATTTGGTAACTACCCCTCTTTTGAATATCTGGGTATTGTGTTAAAAGGTGCCCCACGCATTGTACTAATCATTATTTACAGGCCTCCAAAATACTCTCCAGCCTTTGCTGAGGACTTTACAGAACTGTTATCAACAATTTCCTCAGAGTTTGACTGTTTTGCTATTACTGGAGATTTTAACATTCACATAGATAATGATACAAATATGGCAAAAGAAATCAAAACTGTTTTAAAAACTTTTGATCTGATTCAGCATGTACATTGACCCACACGGTGAACGTGATTTCACCAAGTACCACATGTTCCTGGATCAACATCGTTGTTGATCCTGGATCAACTTTCCAATCAACCAATCAGATTTGAGGGACAAGTTTACAGTTTATGTCAAGTTTAGGCTTAGAGCCAGGGTGAAGTACTTACACATCAGTGTCATTCACCTTTCAATTACCCTCTGATTTTAGGGAAAAGTTATGGGTAGGGTTAGGTTTAGGGGTAGGGATTGGGTAAGGACTACATTTTGGGACAGACAAAATATGTTGATCCAGGACCATGTTGAAGGGTTGGTCAAAATCCCTTGCCTCTTCAAATACATATATAATCATATATCATTTTGAATGGTTATATACTTCCTTTATAAAAATCAATAATCAAATATATTCATTATCACATAATAATTTTTATATTCTTGTGCTTGTGAAATTATATTTTCTTAAATGCATGGATGCAAGTAACCAGTTTCTTTTAGGTGCATTCCAATCTTACTTTGAGATTGCACTTAGTACACGCAGGACACGAAGGCCACGTAACCCACAAGGCCGTTTGTCTCTTTCTCTGGGATCAGTAGAAAGGTTAGAGGGTCCTAAAGGCAGCGTGGGCACATATGATTCTTCGCTGGACATATGGTCAAGCTATATTGAGCGTTACTATCAAACTTGAATTGTTGTATTAAAATGTATTCTTTCCAGTATATTTCCTTCCTTGGGAGTAAATGCCAGTGATCTGTTTTTCTCCCAAACGAGTGAATGTTTTAGCAGTATGTTTTGGCATACTTAACTGATAATAAGGAGCTCAGACTCTCTTCAGCCTTGATGGGAGCTGTTATTTGCTAGTGTCTGTTATTTGTGTGTGTGTGTGTATGACATGCTATGTAGGTTCTGGACGGTCGGACCAGACACCCCGGCGCCCTTCTCTAACCTGCGAGGCCACCACAGACCTAAATCCAATGAGTGGACGACAACTATCTTTACTAATGGCGATAGGCACCCCTATCTCCTCACATGTGTTAAATTGTTTAGGCTTTCATGTTTCTTAGCCAATGAGAATCATTCAACCTGTAAGCAATGACGTAGCTTAGACCTTGGAAATGGTATAACTGCTGTGATCTTTGTAACTGTAAGCGGGGCGGCCTACGAACTCCTGTGTGAGTCTTGAAGCTGACTTCGGCTGATGAAAATGCAAACTATCTTCAGTAAAACTTTTCTTTAATTTTTTATAATTCTGACTCCGGGTCTTCATTCTTCATATCTG
The DNA here is from genome assembly GCF_029890125.1 of Rhinichthys klamathensis goyatoka. Taxonomy (NCBI): domain Eukaryota; kingdom Metazoa; phylum Chordata; class Actinopteri; order Cypriniformes; family Leuciscidae; genus Rhinichthys; species Rhinichthys klamathensis. Next base: position 120,673 of record NW_026607026.1, read on the forward strand.
GTTCTGGGTCTTTGACTGTATACCCCTTACAATGTCTTACTTGGCAAAATCACGGTGACCGGTCCCTAGGGCTGGGCGATAAAACGATAACGATAATTATCGCGATATAATTTTTCTCGATAAAACGATATCAAGAGTTCGATAAATGTTCTATAATGTTTATGCGCCAAAAGCGGAACGAAACTCATTTGAACCGCGCGCACGCCTCACGGACTGTTTATCCGCTCGGCTCAAAGTCCAAACGGCAGCGCAAGCTCACTGGAGCAGACGCGTTTACTCTGATCGGCCCCGCTCACGAGATCCAGTGAGAAGCGATTGAATTCAGCGAAGAACACAAATGTCTCAGTGATTTAAACCAGTTTAAAGGCAGATGAAACAGAGCTGACGAACAGGAGAAAGACTGTCAATCTGAATTGATACTGAATCCATTTACCATGGATTTACTGTAAGGTTAGCCTAGTAATATTAACTGCACCATGAAATGTGGGATATACATTGAATTGTATTATATTATTAATGTAGACAATGTATTAAATGACTAATGGAATATAATTACAGTATTTAATAATGTATTTAGGCTACTGTTTTTCATACAAATACCATAGAAACCATAAAGTTACATTTTGCCATGATAGTGAGGTGCTATAGGCTATGCCTGGCTTTATCTGTGGTTATCATGATCTAAATGCATGATACTGGATAAGCAATGGTTAAAAACTATGGTTAAAACTCAGTCAGAATATTACATTTGACCAAATAAAAGTGTGGTTGTCAATTTTTTTAACAGATGTTACTGTTTTTGTTAATGAACATAAATTTAACATAGTAGTATTAGCTTGAGTTAGGATGCAGATTTACTGTCAACTCACTGTCAAATATGCGTTTCGAGATAAAACATGTAATATTAATATTGCAGCCTGCACTGCAAACTGTGCTGAAGATATGTGCCATCAAAGTCAGGCAACACAAACCTGTTTCAAGACTTAATATCCCCATTAGCACATGCAGAAACTAAGAAATATATGTTTGGCAAGTGATTGTCATGATATGTTCTGACAATAAAGAGTAGTTTAAAACCACAATTAACACACTGGTTTCTACAACTTTCACTTAGGAGCAAAAATCTGCCATTAAACTTGAAAGAAATAAAGATTTGACATTTATCGTGATAATTATCGATATCGACTGATAAACAAAAATTATCGTGATATTTTTTTTTGGCCATATCGCCCAGCCCTACCGGTCCCACACACAACCGTGGACACACTCTAGATTTACTTATCAGTAAGGGTCTAAACATCTCATCGATTGTTATTAAGGATGTAGCACTGTCTGATCATTTCTGTATTTTCTTTGATATATTGATCTCTCCTGCCATTGAAACTAGATCTGTGTCTGTCAAGAAGAGATGCTTAAAGGAGAACACTAGTGTGCTATTTATGAAGGCCATATCTTTAAAACCAAGCATATCTGCTGACTCTGTTGATTTTCTCCTTGATTCTTTTAACTCAAAGGTTAAAGGTGTAATAGATTATATTGTTCCTGTGAAAGTCAGGAAGAGTGGTAGACAAAAAGCACCTTGGAGAAACTCAACAGCTGTGCAAAATATGAAAAGAACATGCAGAAAAACAGAGCGCATGTGGCGGAAGACAAAACTTGTAGTCCATTATAACATCTACAAAGACAGCATCCATGCTTTTAATATTGAACTAGGCAAAGCTAGACAGACTTTCTTCTCGAATATTATTAACAGCAACTTAAACAACACACGCACTCTTTGTGCTACTGTAGAGAGACTGACAAACCCCCCAAGCCAAATTCCCAGTGAAATGCTCTCAGACGGCAAGTGCAGTGAGTTTGCTTCCTTCTTCTCTGAGAAAATTAAGAATATCAGAAAGGTGATCAGCACATCATTGAGCCGCACTGGGGTCAGACAGATCAGACCACAACCTGAGAAAGTAGTTACTATGTCTGTTTTCGAAGAAATTGATGGCAAAATTTTAGAAGAAACCGTACAGCACCTTAAAACATCAACCTGCGCCCTTGACACACTTCCCACATCTTTCTTCAAAAGTGTGTTAAACAGTTTAGAAGCAGATCTCCTAAAAGTGGTTAATGCCTCACTTCTTTCTGGTAGTTTTCCAAACTCCCTGAAAACTGCAGTTGTCAAGTCCCTCCTGAAAAAGAGCAATCTGGATAAGACTATATTAAGCAACTATAGACCGATCTCAAATCTTCCTTTTATTGGCAAGATCTTTGAAAAAGTTGTCTTCAATCAGCTGAACAAATTCTTAAGCTCGAATGGATACTTTGACAATTTTCAATCTGGTTTCCGATCGCATCACAGCACAGAGACAGCGCCCATAAAGATAATAAACGATATTCGCTTAAATACTGATACAGGGAAATTATCAGTGCTGGTACTACTCGACCTCAGCGCTGCATTTGACACTGTCGATCACGACATACTTCTTGACAGGCTGGAAAACTGGGTGGGGCTTTCTGGGATAGTCCTAAAATGGTTCAGGTCATACTTAGAAGGGAGAGGTTATTATGTGAGTATAGGAGACCATAAATCTGAGTGGACATCCATGACATGTGGAGTCCCTCAAGGCTCAATTCTTGCACCACTCCTATTCAACCTGTATATGCTCCCAATGAGCCAAATAATGAGAAAGAACCGAATCTCTTACCACAGCTATGCAGACGACACACAGCTCTACTTAGCCCTAACGCCTAACGACTACAGCCCCATTGACTCCCTGTGCCAATGCATTGATGAAGTAAACAGTTGGATGTGCCAAAACTTTCTTCAGTTAAACAAAGACAAAACTGAAGTCATTGCGTTTGGAAACAAAGATGAAGTTCTCAAGGTGAATGTATACCTTGACGCTAGGGGTCTAACAACTAAAAATCAAGTCAGGAATCTTGGTGTGTCTCTAGAGTCAGACCTTAGTTTCAGTAGTCATGTCAAAGCAATAACTAAATCAGCATACTATCATCTGAAAAATATTGCAAGAATTAGATGCTTTGTTTCCAGTCAAGACTTAGAGAAACTTGTGCATGCTTTTATCACCAGCAGGGTGGATTATTGTAATGGACTCCTCACTGGCCTTCCTAAAAAGACCATAAGACAGTTGCAGCTCATACAGAACGCTGCTGCCAGGATCCTGAGCAGAACCAGAAAATATGAACACATCACACCAGTCCTCAGGTCTTTACACTGGCTCCCAGTTACATTTAGGATTGACTTTAAAGTATTATTACTGGTATATAAATCTTTTAATGGGCTAGGACCTCAATATATTGCAGATATGCTCACTGAATATAAACCCAACAGATCACTCAGATCATTAGGATCACATCAGCTAGAAATACCAAGGGTTCACTCCAAGCTTGGAGAGTCTGCTTTTAGCTATTATGCCAGCCGCAGCTGGAACCAGCTTCCAGAGGAGATCAGATGTGCTCCTACAGTAGTTACATTCAAATCCAGACTCAAAACACATCTGTTTAGCTATGCATTTACTGAATGAGCACTGTGCCACTGTTCGTCCGACTGTTTTTACTGCACTTTATTTTTTATTCTAAACTGTTTTAATTATTCTTATTTGTTTTGATTATTTTAATTTCTTCTATGTAAAGCACTTTGAATTACCATTGTGTATGAAATGTGCTATATAAATAAACTTGCCTTGCCTTGTTAGTTTCGGGTTGTATTTAATCCTCTAAAACCGTCAGATCGTCCGCTTTTTGGCGGCTGCCAAACCAAACATTTTGTCCCTCCAAAGCCTTTTTTGATCGATGAGTGATGTAGAATAGAATGACTGCTGCGCTTCACAGGGCGCGTTACGAGCAGAGAGAGAGAGAGAGAAAGAGAGCCCCGGCCGCACGCGCACACTCTCACGTCTTCAAACAACACGAGTGCTGTCTTGCTCTCTCCCTCGCACATATTAATCAAAATCAATTGACGCAGTAAAAGGTCGGAAGACCGCAGTTTCACGTGGAGCATTTGGAGATTTTTAGAGATTAGAGACAGGCCTATACACTCAATGAACAACATCTCAACACTAAATTATAAAAGCCTGTCTCATATAGACGCCTGTACGGTGGCCGAGAGAGCTCAACGCGCTGCAACTGAAGAAAACACATGCAAATACAAAAAAACACATGCAAATAAAATAAAACGCATGCAAATAGAAAAAAACGCGTGCAAATAAAAAAAAACACCCGCAAATTAAGAAAACATCTTCATCAGTTTCACAACACACGTGTGCTCCAAATACTCACAACACCACCAAATACAAACGCGCTGCAAAAGCTCACAACACAAATACAGAAAACGCGCTGCAAATAACACAGAGCACAACGGAAATGTTTCCAGAGGAACCAAATAAGTGACGAACCCGGCTGGGACGTGCGTGCTGGCAGTGGCATAGATATCCATAAATCTATGCGTGCTGGTGCTTACAGCTTAAAATTATACTTTATTTATTTATTTTTGCAAAACATACAGAGATTACATTTTTTTATGACATACAACTTGTATACAATGTACAAAATGTATTAACAATGTGTTCAATGTAATCAGAATACAAATGAGAAAAGAATGAGCTGGAAACTAAAATAAATAAATAAAAAAGATAAAGAAGAAAATCATGAAGGAAAGATATTTATCTATACATCAGTTACACTGTACAAATTGTTTCATGTTATTACATTTTCATAAAGAAAAGTTTCGTAAGAAATGTTAGGTAATGTAGGGTCCAAAATTTTAAAGTTGAGACACAGATATAACGCATATTTTAAAAGCTTTTTTGTAAACTAAAAATAAAAATGTATTTGCATCCGTTATGTTGACAGCATTATATTTCTGTGGTAAGAACAGCTCTTCAGCTGATGGACGCTGTGCTGCGTTGTCATGGGAACATCCCAGGTGAAAATAATAAGGAAATTAATTTCAATTTCAATTTTATTAATGGATAGCCCCTTGAGATGCAACATCTCATTTTCAAGAGTGTCCATACATATAGACATAAAACTATATGTATGGATGGACGCATAGATTTATGGATATCTATTCCAGCACGTCCCAGCCGGGTTCGTCACTTATTTGGTTCCTCTGGAAACATTTCCGTTGTGCTCTGTGTTATTTGCAGCGCGTTTTCTGTATTTGTGTTGTGAGCTTTTGCAGCACGTTTGTATTTGGTGGTGTTGTGAGTATTTGGAGCACACGTGTGTTGTGAAACTGATGAAGATGTTTTCTTAATTTGCGGGTGTTTTTTTTTTATTTGCACGCGTTTTTTTCTATTTGCATGCGTTTTATTTTATTTGCATGTGTTTTTTTGTATTTGCATGTGTTTTTTTGTATTTGCATGTGTTTTCTTCAGTTGCAGCGCGTTGAGCTCTCTCGGCCACCGTACGCCTGTCTCAAATACAAGCCGGCGCAGTTCGACGATTTGGGAAAATAAAAGCCCGGGCTACTATTTGAAGTTTTACGGTAGTCTAATCTGTATCTGTATATATGCTGGTACAAAAACTAACTAATACAGACATTAATGGTCATCATACCATAGTTAACAGGTTTTTATCATAACATGTTTTATTTTTAGGAATTGTAATCAGGCGCTAATGAGAGTAGCCTTGATTTGAAGGAGGACCCGGAACTGATATCACAACAATCGGCTCTGTTCGTTGCAGACATGCTGGTGCTAAAAAAGTTTAGCATTAGTTTGTTGGTTGTGTTTTTATTCCTCGTTCACGCTAAGACACTTACTTGTTTCAATTCATATTTCTGTCAACGATAAATAAAACATGACTAAATAGTTTTAGATGCATTTAACGTTAACTGCCGGCTCACCAGCCTTTGCTGAATGAAACATAATTTCGAAAAGCTCTTAAATTGCTGTAACGTTACAACATTTAGGGTGACCAAACGTCCTCTTTTCCTCTGGTTTTGGCTTAGTTTCCCTATTGTTGGTAACACTTTAGAATACGGTTCCTTCGTTAATGAATAACTACACAGGAACAAATGAGTAACACAATATTAACAATCTAGTAACTACTATTAACTAACAAGAAATTCTGATTAACGAATTAGTAAGTAACAGCGCACAGATGAAAGTGGTAGTTCACAATTAACTAATTGATAACTACTATTTTTTTTATGCTTCCCAGAGAACTACTGAAGAATATTAATAGTTCATGCAAAACTAATCAATAACTAATGCAGGACAAATGACTAGCACTACATTAACATTAATAACTGCTGTAAACAAATACACACGGTTTATCAATATGTAATAGCATAGCAGACTTATGATTTGGGAAATAATTAGCCTATGCTCTCTCCTAGAGAACTATTTATCAACTGAATAATTTTAAAGGGGTCATATAATGGTACATGCACTTTTACAAGTTGATTGTACTGAAATGTGTGTTGGCAGTGCCTGTACACAACCATCATATAATGATAAAAATCCATCCAGTGTTTTTGTTTTAATCTCCATATATGTTTTCCCCTGCCTCAAATTTAGCCGTTCGTTTTTGTGACGTCAATAAAACGGACGCCCCTCCCGCGATTGTTGATTGACAGCAGTGATTCAACACAGACCCGCCCTCGCTCGTCCTGTCAATCATAGTCCGCGCGGATCGGCGCGGTCATTGTTGATATGCTGGAGCACTGTCTATGAGCAGAATGGCGTCTAAGCGATTGTGGTGTTCTGTTCTTGGGTGCAATAACGAACACAGCAGTCATTTTAATGTTCCTAAATCCGAACCGCTGAAGACGCAGTGGCTGAGTTTGTTTTCGAAGGGAATATTCCCCACGAGCAACGTCAATGCTCTCATGTTTGCCGAATCATTTCTCAGTGGACTGCTTTATAAACGAGGATCAGTGTAAAGCTGGTTTTGCTGAGAAGCTGCACCTGAATAAAGGATCGGAACCTATTCGTGTTCCTGCTGAACCTTCAGAAGAACTAAAGTGAGTGTAACGTTTTATTAATCTTTATATTAATATTTATATTAATCTTTGCAAATCGCCAGCTGCACGCTTCACGATGAATGCGTCGGTTTACACTCAGGGTACATTACAGCATGTTTTCTATGTACAACGTTCTCAATATAATTCATAATCCCACGTTTATAATGAACAACGCGTTATGGTTATTGTGTTATTGTGTTACAAACGGTGTATGCGCAGAACAGAGAGGCGGGGTGAGCAAAGCTCATTATCATTTAAAGTCATATGCACTGAAACGGCGTGCTGAAAACAGAGCTGTTTTTGACCAGGTAAAATAAGTGGTTTCTTACAATACTAATGAGAATTTTTAATTAAAATATATTACAAACTTTTAATTTAGACCCTAAAGAATCATATTAGCTTGTACAAAAATGGCATTATATGACCCCTTTAAAGAAATGGCTTTTTAAATGCAGTTGTCGGGACCTTACTTGTCCTGTAGTGATTCAATGCCAGTCCAGAGGAATGCCAGAAAATTGGCCAGAGTCACGGTGACGGCTGGAACATATTGAGTTATCGGCCATCCAAATACCATATACAGTGATTTTATTATTTAACCTATACCTCGCAAAAAAAAAAAGAAAGATTTTATTAATGTCTCCTACCTCATACGTGCGTGCAAATATCTTGTGAGGGATTAGAAGATTCTACACTTTAGGATTGGCTTTTCATGTAATAATCATGATAACTAACTAGTAATGACTCAAGTGTTACTACATACTTCTAAAGGAATGACTAATTATTTGGATCCGTATTCTAAAGTGAAGATCATGGTAACTAACTAGTAATTACTCAAGTGTTACTACATACTTCTAAAGGAATTACTAATTATTTGGATCCGTATTCTAAAGTGAAGATCATGGTAACTAACTAGTAATTACTCAAGTGTTACTACATACTTCTATGGGAATTACTATCTAAAACTTCACCAAAAACCTCAAAAGCTTAAAAGAATTAGTAATTCCTTTAGAAGTATGTAGTAACACTTGAGTAATTACTAGTTAGTTACCGTGATCTTCACTTTAGAATACGGATCCAAATAATTAGTCATTCCTTTAGAAGTATGTAGTAACACTTGAGTCATTACTAGTTAGTTACCATGATTCTTACAGTACTTCTCTGGGAAGCATTAAAAAAAGTAGTTATTGATTATTTAATAGTGAACTACCACTTTCATCTGTGCGCTGTTACTTACTAATTTGTTAATCAGAATTTCTTGTTAGTTAATAGTAGTTACTAGATTGTTAATATTGTGTTACTTATTTGTTCCTGTGTAGTTATTCATTAACGAAGGAACCGTATTCTAAAGTGTTACCCTATTGTTTTCATACTTACTGAATGTAAACTGAAAATCAGAGTAACGTTAGCTATAACTGCATTACTCATCACAGAAGTAGTTGAGTAAAGAGAACATACCCGTTCAAAAATGAACATAACCTGAGAGTACAGAGGAGTCTTCATCTTTTTCTTATTGGTGGTACAGAGAGTCTTGCAGAGAGTAGCCTACCTGTAGAAAAACCATCAGTCACATAACAAAGCTTAAACATGTCCGGAGAAAAAAGAGAGTATGGTCACCCTATGGCAGGTGAAATGCGTTCAAAACGAAGGCATTGATATTGTGGTAGATTTTTTCCCCTATACGCACCTGAAGTTCACCTGGGTCGTCTCCTAATCGGCATCCCTAAACATCTCCTGATTGGCGTTCAATAATATGTACGAATAGTTACTTTATCTATCTATCTATCTATCTATCTATCTATCTATCTATCTATCTATCTATCTATCTATCTAGCTAGCTAGCTAGCTAGCTAGCTAGCTATCTATACACACACACACACACACACACACACACACACACACAGACAAACGTGCTCGAATTTGTTGGTACCTCTCCACAAAAAAACGAAGAATGCATAATTTTCTCTGAAATAACTTGAAACAAAGTAATTGGCATGCACCATTGTTTGTTCCATATTTGCTTTTTATGCTTTTAAAGCAAATGCTTTTTATTTTTTTATTCTATGCTTTTAGAATTTTTTTATTCTATGCTTTTTATTTTTTTATTCAACAATATTGTAAAATAATAAAACAAATGAAAATGGCATGGACAAAGATGATGGGACCCCTAACCTAATATTTTGTTGCACAACCTTTAGAGGCAATAACAGGTTTTCTTGTATCTCTCAGGAAGACTTCTGCACCTGTTCACAGGTAGTTTCGCCCACTCTTCCAGAACGAACTGCTCCAGCTGTCTCAGGTTTGATGGCTGCCTTCTCCAGACTGCAAGTTTCAGCTCTTTCCAGATGTTCGATAGGATTCACAGGGCTCGCAAAATTTCAACATCGCTGGTAGCCCTTCGGGCAGGCACTCTTCAGATTTTGGTAGCCCGAAATGAATTTTACTAGCCCAAATAAAAAGACAATTTTTAATGTAGAAAATTGGTTAGGAGTCAAAACATCAAACAAAAACCTTCAAAACACGAATAAACAAGTGCGCAGCTCTGTTGTTTTAAAGTCTGACAACACTAAAAGTGTTAATTTTCTGATGGAATAATCCACATATTGAAGTGTAGCAATAAATAATAATAATAATAATAATAATAATAACAATACCAGACTTTGAGGCAAGTAAATGGTTCTCTGATTATTTTATGCTGTTTATAATAGAATATATGATGGTCAAGCATTTATTTATGCAGCACTTTTTACCATACAGATTTGTTTGATTCAAAGCAGCTTTACAGTGATTGCGTGTCAGAATGTTTGAATCCATGTGCTAACACACTAAGTAAAGCATTCATGTGAAAGTGGAGCTTTAATTTATATTGTGCAATTTATTTATGGGTAATTTATGGGTGGGACATGTACCCAACACTTACCAACCCCTACCACTCTGTGAATGATTTCGAGGCACGGATGGCCCTGATACAAATAAATAAAACATCTCCAGTTAACTAGCAGAGCATTCATTTAGTTCGTTATTAAATAAGAGACAATCTAGCGCTAAAATGTCTTGTAGATGAGTGCTCGTTGCCGCGGCGATCGGTTGCATGGATACAGTGTTCTCTTGCGGCTCGCGCACGCGCAGTCTTCACTCGGACGCGCGCTTCAATCTATCGGCGTTGTGGAGACTCTCTCTCTGTTTGTTCCGGTGAAATCACAAAACAAAATGCACATAAACGTGTCTCTGCTTGATACTGAAACCACTGACGAACATATTCGGTTTTGATGAGAGAGAGAAAAAAATCTATACGTGTGCGGATTAGAACCCAGAACCTCTGACACGCGCTTGGTAAAAGCTTTAACCACAAGACCATTAAGGTATACAAGTAAATTACTGATCTAAGACTAATTAAACCCAATGTAATATTACTATTGAAATTGATTTCTAGACAGTGTTATTTTTTCCTAAAATTGTTATTGTACATATATCTGATTTTGCATTGTATTAGCAACAATGTTGTTACATCTATTACATTTTGAATGCAGACATATTTCTCTACCCACAAAAAAACTTTTTCGTCTCTCGATCTAAAAATAGATTTGATTAACTGTTCGTTTCTTCTTCGGGTGCATCTGATGGCACAGATGGAGTGTCATTGATGGAGGGAGATTCAGTCACTTTATACACTAATATTAAAATAAACCAAGGAGTCAGAATTAAATGATATTTTAATGACATTTGTATCGCTCGAATCAGTGGAGACCAGAGTAAGATCTGTACAGATGTTCAGTGTAATGAAGGTAAAGGTACGGTGGCCGAGAGAGCTCAACGCGCTGCAACTGAAGAAAACGCATGCAAATAGAAGAAAACACATGCAAATAGAAAACAACGCGTGCAAATAGAAAAAAAACGCATGCAAATAGAAGAAAACACATGCAAATAGAAAACAACGCGTGCAAATAGAAAAAAAACGCATGCAAATAGAAGAAAACACATGCAAATAGAAAACAACGCGTGCAAATAGAAAAAAAAACACATGCAAATAAAAAAAAAACGCATGCAAATAGAAAAAAAACGCATGCAAATAGAAAAAAACGCGTGCAAATAAAAAAAAAAACACCTGCAAATTAAGAAAACATCTCATCAGTTTCAAAACACACGTGTGCTCCAAATACTCACAACACCACCAAATACATAAACGCGCTGCAAATAACACAGAGCACAACGGAAATGTTTCCAGGGGAACCAAATAAGTGACGAACACGACTGGGACGTGCTGGCATAGATAGATATCCATAAATCTATGCGTGCTGGTGCTTACAGCTTAAAATTATACTTTATTTATTTGTTTATTTATTTATTTGTTTGTGCAAAACATACAGAGATTACATTTTTTTATGACATACAACTTGTATACAATGTACAAAATGTATTAACAATATGTTCAATGTCATCAGAATACAAATGAGAAAAGAACAATGAGCTGGAAACTAAAATAAATAAAGAAAAAAGATAAAGAAGAAAAACATGAAGGAAAGATATTTATCTATAGATCAGTTACACTGTACAAATTGTTTCATGTTATTACATTTTCTTAAAGAAAAGTTTCGTAAGAAATGTTAGGTAATGTAGGGTCCAAAATTTTTAAGTTGAGACACAGATATATAACGCATATTTTAAAAGCTTTTTTTGTAAACTAAAAATAAAAAATGTATTTGCATCCGTTATGTTAACAGCATCATATTTCTGTCGTAAGACCAGCTGATGGACACCGTGCTGCGTTGTCATGGGAACATCCCACGTTGTCTTTAGTTGCTCCCTTCATCAAGTGCGCTCCACACGGCTGCCTAACAGAACACTTAAACCTTGCTCAAAAAGGGCTCTGCAATCTGCCCTTCGAAGGGAGTATGGCATAGGGACACGAGCAATAAGCACGTCTCAGCCGGGTTCGTCACTTATTTGGTTCCCCTGGAAACATTTCCGTTGTGGTCTGTGTTATTTGCAGCGCGTTTTCTGTATTTGGTTGTGGTGTGAACTTTTGCAGCGCGTTTCCTTATTTGGAGCACACGTGTGTTGTGAAACTGATGAAGATGTTTTTTTAAATTTGCTGGTGTTTTTTTCTATTTGCACGCGTTTTTCTCTATTTGCATGTGTTTGCTTCAGTTGCAGCGCGTTGAGCTGTCTCGGCCACCGTATAAAGGGAGATTCAGAGACAGACTGAAGCTGGATCATCACACTGGATCTCTGACCATCATGAACATCACAACTGAACATACTGGAGATTATAAACTAAAGTTCAGCAGCACCGGAAAGATCTTCAATGTTGCTGTTCATGGTGAGTCATTAAGCCCATCATTAATCTTGAATTTAATTTTAAAAAATCATTCCAGCTATAAGGTTTTATTTTCAATTATCGACTCTGTTGTAAATCCTCCAGTCAATACGATGTCTGTTGCTTCTGATGTTCAATGTGAAGGCTTCTTATTTAAAAAAAAAAAAAAAATTTTAATGACAAAATCTAATTTAAGACCCAATGTAAGCTCTTCTCATATTGAACCTCCATCTCTTGGCTGCATCCTGCCTTCTGGGATCTTAAAGACACCATCGCTATTCTCAAACCCACTTTTTGCTCTTATGACATTATACACCCTATATTTTTTTTAAATAATTGTTTGACTCTATTGGGCCGGGGTTTGGTGTCTTTTCTTAGCTTTCCTAGCTTTTTTTTCTTTTTTTTCTTAATAAGTGTCTTTCTACCTGCTCTGTTCCTGATAATCTTAAAGTGTGCTCCAACTCTCTAGAAGCCTTTACTGGATCCTTCTGTGTTGAGCAATTTTCACCCAGTCCTTCAAAAAGGTTTTGGATTGTGAAATTGGATTGGAAAATTGTGTTTGAGCCACTTCAATCCCTTCTAAATTGTATCTGTGAGATTTTCCAGTCTGGTTTTAAATCTGCTCATAGTACAGAATCGGTCCTCTTGACAGTGCTAAATTACTTTTCTTTCTTTTTTAACTACTGACTCTGTGGTCCTTGTTGTTTTAGATTTAACTGCAGCATTTGATACTGCTGACCACTCCACACTAATTTATAGGTTAGAGTCATGTGTTGGGATAAAAGGTGGTTTCAGTCTTATTTATCGAACAGAAAGTTTTTGTTTTTGAAAGATTTCTCCTCTTCTGTCGCTCGCGTCTCCTGTGGCGTCCCACAAGGCTCGATCCTGGCACCCTCTCTTTTCTCGCTGTACATGCTATCCTTGGGGTCTATTTTAAAAAGACTTGTGGTTTCCTTCCATTTTTATGATGACGACACCCAAATATATTTACCTATCAAGAAAAAAAGATCCGGAGTTCGGGAAAAATGGCGACCGCTTAGGCAGCACGGTCAAGAGTAGGGATGGGCATTTTTCAAAAATATTGCATTCGAATATTCGGGCTCATAAAAATCGAATATTCGTTTATTTAAATGACGTTTAATAAAAAAGACGTTATTTTTTAAGTTAAATGTTTTTTTCACGTTTTTGTCACCATTTCTGAACAAGCTTACAATTAGGCAATATACACAACAAGCTTACAATATATGTTAAAGTTTTCTTTTAGTTGAAAACATTAAACAGTAGGCCTATGTGTAAACAAAAAATATAAAAAACAAAAGCATTAATAAAAGCATGCTTAAGCAGCGCGAACGGGAAAAAAACGCCTAATAAAGCAGATTGGATTTCATGTGATTTCTCATTGTGTTGATGATATTATAACTCAGATTAATTAATTAATTCGATCAAAAGTAATTCCATTTAGTAAGATCATTTTCAAGTAATTCCAAACTTCGCGGGGCAGACGACAACATTATGTGATCAAATACACACATAATTTGTTTGTTAACAAACTCCACAGCACCACCCAGTGCATTTAATTATAACTGCGAGTTAGTGCTTGGGATTTATCATGGATTCACTGCATTTACGGCCAGCAAAGCAATGTAGTAAAATTCGAATAGTATTTTATTTTTCGAATAATAATTACAGATCGAATATTCGAAAATTCGTGCACATCCCTAGTCAAGAGCTCTGAGACTTTTCCAACCAATCTTGTCTTTCGTGTGGTCGCAAAAGACTAAAGAGTGCCTGATATGAACATCGATGACTATTTTAAGAAAACTACTGCCAACATGCCAAAACCGAGGGGAAAGAAGACCGACGGAGGCGGTGAAATCCACGCCAATCAAGAAATTAGCGGTGAAGATGCTAATACTAGATCTGGCCCCACAGAAGATCTGATGCTAACACCATCATACACGCTCTCACAGCGGTCATAGACAACAAATTAGCCGGAGTCACGGAACAAATTGAGAAATTGGAGGCGTCTGTGACACAGACGATGGATAAAAAAATAGCTGATGTAACGCAAATGATTGAAACAAGACTGGCCTCTGTGCTGGAAGCCGTTGCCAACCGAGGCACTGAGATACAGGCCCTGACTGCGAGAATGGATACCGCCGATAAGCAAATGGAAACCATAGACCAGACTACAGCTGCATCTGAAGCCAAAATCATAACTTTGGAAAAACAAATCAAACAACTAAAAGAGCGCACTGATCAGCTGGAGAATCACTCCCGGAGATGTAACGTCAGAATACTGGGAATAACAGAGCGCGAAGAGGGGACAAACGCGGTGAAATACCTTGAGAGGTGGATCCTCGAGTACCTTCATCTTGACACCACAGACGGCAGGATCATCCTGGACCGTGGCCATCGAGCACTGGGCCCGATGCCGCCATCCGGACAGAGGCCACGTCCCTTCATTTTCAAATTCCACTATTACTCTGATAAAGTCCGGGTAATGGAAGCTGCACGCAGACACCACCAGAACGAGACCCCGCGTCAACAGAGGATCCTCTTCTTTAACGACTACTCTGCGGAGATCGTCCGTAAACGAAAAGCTTATGACGGTGTGAAAGCTCAGCTCCGGGAGTTGAAAGTGGAATACGCATTGTTATATCCAGACATCTTGAGGGTGAACACCGATGGAGGAGGATACCGGCGCTTCTCAACCCCGGGTGAGGCTAAGGTATATGTTCGCACTATGGAGCTGGCGCGTGCCCCACCTTTGCCACAAAACGTTTGACGAGCAGCTACTGGATGAAAGGTTAATCTTCTATAATATGTGTTTACAAGATGTTGTTATCTCATAGTACAGGGCTCTTTCAGAAGGAAGAATATGTTTCTAGACCACACAATATATATATATATATATATATATATGTTTTTTTTTTTTTTTGAGCTCAAGTGTAGACCATAGATAGTCCATGGAAGCAGTCCCCTGCGGGACTCCGTTTATTTTGAGCACAGCTCTGCTTTGGCACTGCCAGTTCTTTTTCGCGCAGTGCTTTGCTTTTTCTTTCTCTTTTTTTTATTTCTTATGGAGGTTTTGAATTTGTTCCCTCCACGTTTTGTTTGTTTTCGCACCGTTTGTAGTTCAGCCCCCCTCTTTCTCCATATAAATGCTAACCCAATGTTGACAAAGATATTACTTGTTCAGCCTAATTTAATCTTGTTTTTATTTCATTTTTTCTTAATTGTTTTAAAATAATGATGGCCAAAACAGGACATATAAACTGCATATCACTAAATGTAAAAGGAATTAATAATCCAACTAAAAGGAAAAAAATTATAACCTATCTACAAAGGCAAAAGACAGATATTGCATTCATCCAAGAAACACATCTTACTGACATTGAGCATACAAAATTGAAACGTGACTGGATTGGTCAAGTTTATTACTCCTCGTTTTCATCAAGTGCTAGAGGTGTAGCATTGCTCATAAACAAAAACCTTAGATTTCAATTAAAAACAGTACAAAAGGATATCTCAGGTAGATTTATATTAGTTGACTGTATAATTAACAGGAACAGGATGACACTGGCATCAATATACGGTCCTAATATAGATGATCCAATTTTCTTTAATAAATTAACCATGAAACTGGCATCTGCAGAGGGTCAATAGCCGCGTTTCCACTGCCGGGCTAGGGCCGGGCCAGGGTTAACAGCGAGCCGAGCCAAGCCAGTGGCCTCGGGCCTCAAGCACCGGGCTTGCGTTTCCACTGCCGGGCCAGTAGCCCCACAGCGCTGCCCTATACCCCGCCCCTAACACGCCTTTCTGGATCAAACGTCATACAACCCAACCCATTTCAGCGGGTATTATGAATTTATTTATTTTTTAAGTTAGGAAGATAGCATGTATATTAACTCACCGACCGTGGCTGCAATAGTGTCCCGATTGTCTCGCGAGTCGCCACTAACAGAGGGACGCAGCACACCGTCCATCTAGTCGATCCATGGAAAGTCCCTTCTCTGAGCTCCGCTTTGTTCATTGTGCGTTTCAATCGCCTTGTACAATACTGCGCCCGCAACTTTTTTTAATTTTTTCCTAAACTTGAAGCGTTGCTCGCTGAATGCTTAGCTTAGAAAGTTCAGCATCGATGTATTTTATAACGTCCTCGTTTCTTCACACGCCGTCAAATTGACGTTGTACCCTTTCTTCTGCTCAAATGCTCAGAAGGGCTTTGGTATCTTCGACAGAACAGTACAGGCGATTTCACCATTTCGAGCAGCGATTATTTTGCGCGATATAAAAAGGTGAAATGTGCATCTTGCTTCAGATAATAACGTTACATAACACTGATAAACTCCGCCTTTTACCTTGAGCACGCCTCTAGCCCGAGCTGGCCCGCACTAGCACGGCTCGGCCCTGGCCCGGCAGTGGAAACGCGGCTAATGTATCCTGGGAGGAGATTTCAATCTTGTGTTGAACCCGTCATTAGATCGCTCAGCCCCCAAGAACACTACTTTGTCAAAATCTGCAACAGCATTGTATCAAGGCATGAATGATCTTGGGTTAAAAGATGTGTGGAGACTGAAAAACCCGGGCAAAAAGGAATTCTCTTTCTACTCTAATGTTCACAATACATACTCTAGAATTGACCTGTTTTTGACCTCACAAACACTACTGCCTCACATTAAAACATGTCTTTATTTGGCTGCACCATTATCAGACCACAATGCTCTAAGGATGGAAGTGTCTATGCCACAGGAAGGCTCTGCCTCCCATAGATGGAGATTTAAAACATTCCTACTTAAAGATCCCGATTTTGTAAAATATATGAACGACAAATTAGATATATATTTGGAGACTAACTTAAATACTGCTTCTCACTCAGTTGTTTGGGAAACACTTAAGGCATATATGAGAGGCCACGTTATTTCATATTTATCCCATAAAAATAAACAAAAGAGAAACCAACTATCGCAACTAGAACATGAAATAAAAATACTTGAAATCCAACATGCCCAAACCAAACAATCCGAAACCCTTAGTGCATTAAAACAGAAATGGACTTTGTATGTCAATCTTTGTACCAGTAAAGCTGAAGCAGCCATGGCGAGAACTAAATATCATTACTATGAGTATGGTAACAAAACTAGCAAGTTGCTTGCCTGGCAGCTAAAGCAAGAAGATACAGGAAAATACATACAATGCATCAAAACTGATGATGACCAGTATTTAGAAGGCTCTAAGGACATAAACTTGGAATTCAAAAAATATTATGAAACGTTATATAAAACAGAGCAGTCAACGGAAACTGAAATCAAAGACTT
This sequence comes from Rhinichthys klamathensis goyatoka, assembly GCF_029890125.1. Lineage (NCBI taxonomy): Eukaryota > Metazoa > Chordata > Actinopteri > Cypriniformes > Leuciscidae > Rhinichthys > Rhinichthys klamathensis. The sequence goes on from NW_026607026.1 coordinate 138,287, forward strand.
CCTTAATAAATTAGCAATGCCTAAACTTAGTTACAGACAGGAATCTATTAGATGAAGCGATATTAGAAGAAGAGGCTCTCAGAGCGATCAAGTCCTTACAAAATAATAGAGCCCCAGGACCTGATGGGTATCCAATTGAATACTTCAAAACTTTCTCAGAAAAAATATTAACACCGCTAACAAACATGATTAAAGAAGCATTCCAAAAAGAAACACTCCCAAAAACATTGGAGTTGGCAACTATAACACTGCTTCCAAAACCTGGAAAGGATCCACAAAAGTGCAGCAATTATAGACCCCTCAGCCTTCTTAACTCTGATTATGAAATTTTATCGAAAATCATTGCACTATGCTTAGAGAAAGTAGTACCAAAAATTATTAATGCAGACCAAACGGGTTTTATCAAGAACAGACAAGGTGCAGACAATGTGAGGCGACTATTTCATATCATAGAGCACACAAAAAAACATGACTACCCTGCCGTGATCGTCTCTATGGATGCCGAGAAGGCGTTCGACAGGATAGAACCAAGCTTCCTCCTTGAGACCATGAGGGCCATGAATTTTGGTGAAAATTTTCTGTGTTTCATTAGGACCCTATTCGCCACCCCCAGATCGCAGATCCTAACAAATGGGGTTCTGTCGGACGCCTTCTCCTTATCGCGTGGCTGTCGACAGGGCTGCCCTTCCTCTCCCGCGCTCTTCTCAATTGCAATAGAACCACTGGCTATTGCCCTGCGATCAGACATATCCATCACCGGCATAACAATTGGAACGAAAGAGCATAAGCTCGCACTCTATGCAGATGACTTATTAGTATTCATATCTCAACCTATCACATCATTTCCCTCGTTATTGACTAATCTTAAAGAGTACAGTGCTGTATCGGGATACAAAATTAATTACTCTAAAAGTGAAGCTTTCCCAATCAACATAATGAATCATTACACGTCCAGTTCAATTTAAATGGTATACGGAGAGCTTCAAATACTTGGGAATCACTATATGCAGCACTTGTGACAAAATATATGAAGAAAATTACGCCTCATTGCTTACTAAATCTAAAAAAGAGTTACTGAGATGGATGGACCTCCCCTTATCACTGATTGGCAGGATTAATACAATAAAAATGAATCTATTACCCAAATTTATTTATTTATTCCAGTGTACACCACTGAAGGTTCCCATGTCATTTTTCAAGGAATTAGATAAATCACTTCCTTCCTTCCTGTGGCGCAACAAAACACCGAGAGTCAAACTCCTTACATTACAGGCACCTTATTCCAAAGGTGGCTTGAATCTCCCAAATTTTAAATTGTATTATTTGGCCGCACAGCTTCGTGCTCTGTGGATGTGGTTTCACTGCAGAGCAGATGAGGTAAAATGGATGTCAATCGAACGATATGAATTACAGGATAATCCATTAACAATCGTACCATTTTTGGAATCTAAAAAGAAACTAAAAACAATCACTCTAAGCCCAATAATTTCTGCTACATTTAACGCCTGGCGGCAATTACATGTATCAGTCGGACAAAACATAAAATTATTGGTAAATTCACCTCTCACAAACAATCCCAACATCCCAGCAGCTTTTCGGAGACAGCGGGCTCGGGTAGGGTCTTGCTTGATTTTTTTGGGCCCGATCTAAGCTCTACCTCGGGTAAGTTATGCTAACACTTACAGGCACGAATCAGCCGTTTGTCCTTGGGGAACTTGTGGAGCCTCTCCCCAGTTTTTGATGTATTCGTACATCCCGCACAAACACAATAGTTAACCATTTTTGCTAGCTAGGTCTCCAATATAACGTAACTCCAGGCCTGGAGCATAGACAGAGTAGCTTGGAGTACCTTTTATGACGTCACGCCCAGCCTAGTGGAAGGGAGGGGGCGTGCTTAAAACCACTGTAAAACGCACCAACTTTTCATATTATATTCAGCATTTTGGTATAAAAAACATAAAAAAAACAATGGTGGGCGGTTCTTATCTTTATGTTTAGTGAGCACATTGCATTATCTTCGTGAAAATTTTTACCTGCAATTTACACTTTAATACCACATGGCTGTCACCCGGCCCGAACTCTAGGCACGATTCGTCGACCGAAAATGCGTGCAGGTCTCCCACCCTCTTGACAGAGGCCAATGCAACCAGTAGCAAAGTCTTCATGGAAAGAAGCTTTAACCCTCTGGGGACCAAGGGTTTTTTGGGGCCCTTGGGATGTTTTGACATGCACTGACATTTGTGCTTTTTTCAGTTATTTATAAACATGTTAATGGCAAAGGTGTAAATTCACTCTATATAGCACAAACGGGGCTACCATAATCTGTGAGCAACATGTATGTACATGTTTGTATTTTTGAGAGAATATTATTTATGCATGGTTATTGAAAAACTTAAAAATAAAAGTTTCTGAAATAAGGCCACAAAACACGTATTGATTATTTCTTCACAAGACTTTTGAAAATTGTATCACATAGTCTAGAATATTTGCTCCAAAACTATGTGAGAATCATCCTGACTACTCATTCAGATAAGTCAATAAAGTATTTTATAATGTGTATGACGTGTTTAGTGTGAGAAAGCTTTATGCAAGGAGGCGTGATCTCTCATTAATATGTATGGCATTTCACACCTGAGAAAGACAAAGACCCTCCCATAATAGCCCTATTAGGGTGTACTCACACTAGGCACGGTTGCCATGAACCGGGCCCGAGTACGATTGTCCCCCCTCCCCACTCCCCCTCTGGCCTGCACTCACATAGGGTTTCAGCATTCGTGCCGGAGCACGCTTACGTCATTACGTGCGACGGTTTCGGGATAAACAAGAAGAGCGGCGCTCTCTGAACAGAATTAGTCCATCGCTCTGTTTTCTTTGTGGATAATTTTGTGTCGTTTGGTCCACGGTGGTCCACAGCCTGTTGTTAAACAGATGTGTCGCCTTAGTGGCGCGAACATTTTCACGTAATCGTGCTGCTCGTATGAGGAGGTTTGCCAGGTGTTGGTTTTGGAGCGTCGCAAAACCATGACGACGCGCGTCCTGTTCCGTGCTCCAGCACGGTTAGCGCTCACACTGCATGCGAACCGCGCCCGAGTCCAACTGAACCGTGCTCTGGCCCACCTCTTCCAAGCGGGCCAGGGCCGGCTAATCGAGCCGTGCCCGGGCACGGTTCGGAGCACTCACACTAGTCAAACGAACCGCGCTTTGGTGGTCAAACGCACTCGGGCACGGTTCAAACTGGCTAGTGTGAGTACACCCTTAGGTGCTATCAGGCCCCATTACGAGGAGCCTTGCACAAAGAATGAGGAGATTTAAGCACATTAGTAAACACACTGATCTAAATACAGAGGCTTGCACAGTCACACAGCATTGTCCCATTCCTGAAACATAGTACATACCTGTCATTTCCAAGGTGTTTGATTTTTCATTAGTCTCCTGTGAATGTTGAAGTCAGCAGGACTGATATCAAGAGAAACTATACGGCTGCACGACATTGGGCATGCATTGTAAATTTTTCTGGTTAAAATAGATTTTTAATTATAGGCTATATATATATATATTGGCTGATTGGCTGATAAAGTCACAAATGTGTGTTATAAAGTCAGATTTACGTGATATAAAGTCGCAATTGCGTGTTATAAAGTATTTTTTTCCCCCTTAGAATTGCATGTTTATATCTCACAATTCTGACTTTATATCTAAATGTAAACTTGCAATTGTGAGATAAAAAGTCGCAATTATCTTTTAAAATGTTTTATTCTGTGGCGGAAACAAGCTTCCATAAATTATATCCTAGATGACACTGATTTTTAAAAAAAATCTTTTTTTAAGTTTCTGTAAATTATACAGTTTATTTGTCCTTCTTTACCCTCTGTGATTTTCTGATTTCTTACAGGAGAAATGCCAAGACCCACAGGATCAGGGTGAAGAATTGAATGTGAAGATGTGAATTGGCAAAAACATATTTCTACTTTCATAAGTCTCTAAACGTCCCTAAAGGCTTTTGTTTTTGAGCTGCAACTTGATGAAATCCTCACATTGATTTTAGGGATGAGCAAGAGCACTCTATCTATCATGAAAACGATCGCACAGACTTAAAAATATATATTTCTTTTTTTACTGATTGGTTATTGCAGCATTTTGGGTCATTCCTCGGGTCTGGTTATAGCGTTATCATCACGCCTTCCAGACTGCCGAAATAATGTGAAACTGGATTTGAAAGGGAAAATTCCTGGAATCACTCTGATCATGAAATATGTCCAGTGCCAATATTTCATATAGTATAGCATTATAATGAGAATATATAATTTTAATATAATGTTGTAAATTCTCAGTGCTTTAGTTGCCCGTGTATCAGCGTTGTTGTTAAGGGAAGAGCGCATCCAGAGTTACGTTTACCGGTATGTTATGTGTAAGGGGGGGTAACAGTTTTAGACCCAGGACCAGAGAAGACGAAAGAAGACCAGGAGTCGTGAGGTTGAATCAAAGAGTAAAATTTACTGAAGAATAGTTTGCAGTTCAATTGGTAGAGCCAGCGTCAAAGTCTCACGAGGAGGTCGCAAGCTAACTCTACCTTACATGAAAATCGTACACCAGTTATACTGTTTTCAAGGGCATACATTACATAAACATTCACTTCTGATTGGCTCAGAGGACATAAAGTCTAAACAATGATACATAGATAGAAGGGTACGTCGACATCGATCAAGATAGCGGTCATCCAAGTCACGAAGCTCCAGTAATGACCTCGAAGGGGCCATCGAAAAGCGTCATGAGACCTGCCACCCTGTGTCTGGAGACCTGCAACATACTGATAAAACCTTCCATCCTACTGATAAAACCTTCCATCCTCAGAGAGAAGAAATAACAATTACTTTATTTCTTGAGAGATATATGTATTAAAGAAGTACAATTTTTGGGAAACAAATCATAGAACCATACAGAAATTTACCCCTGTCCGTTAATGGGGTCAGCAGAGAAACCTGATCATATGATGAGGGTTTTCTTTAGGCTCAACACACTCATTAGTTTATTAACTCCATACATACAAACAAAAAGCCTGTATTTACTGTTCTGGCTCAGGGCCACAGAAGATTAGTCACAGACATCATAAGACATTCATGAAAGATATGGATTAACAAAAGTGTGAACAAAAACTATTATGTGAATCACTTTATGGCATATAGGAATGATTATATAACTTGATTAGTGCTTATTATAGGAATAATGTAATCATAAAAAGGATATACATATAGTTGAATTGATGGGATTCTGGGATTCTGACCCCAACCCTTCATATGCATCTAGGATATCTGATTATTAATCTCATAGTATGTGTCATAGGACAGGCTTTAGTTTACCTTAGTTCAGGGGTGGGGAACCTTTTTCCTATCAAGGGCCATTTACAATTTTTTAACATTCTTTAAGGGCCATTGTAATGAGGTTCAGTGTTTGGAAGGAAGAAGAGAGGTTCGGCGTGACTGGGACTCGTACGTTTTATTCAGAGGTGTAGTGGTAAAAAAAGAGGTGGGTAAACTATAAATTCTGGTGGACCACGACATGGTCACCCGGTAAGGTGGGCCACTGCCTACCGGTGTATGTGTATCCTGATGACATTGCTATAGGCAGGGCTCGACATTAAGCCTTTTCATACGCTTGTCAAAAAAGTTTCTCGTCCGAATTTTTTTTTTTTTTTTTTTTGTTAATTTATTCTGAAACAATATTCTCATCAGTGTTCAATTAGCTTTGATATTTAAATCGGCATATTGTAATATTTGCACCTTTAAAGGGCATCCCCTCCCCCAATATTATTAAATGTATGCTTCATCTTTCATTTTAAATTCCTAAATTTGATCAATAAATTAAATTATTTCGAATAATAAGACACTATAGGGCTGATCAAATTAAATCATTTACACTGAAAAATTACAATTGCATAAAATAATTCCATGAAATAGATTTAAATTTACATTAGAAACGTTGGAAAGAATGATCTACTTTTAAACAACACAAACCGCCAGTAGGTGGCGGCAGACGACCGTCTTAATGAGTGAGTCATTGATTCATTCATGATTCAAACGATTTGTTCAAACGGCTGATTCATTCAAGATTGAGACAGATGTTTATGAATTAAATGGGTCATTGAATCTTTGACTCAATCGATTCATTCAAAATGCTGAATCATTCAGTAATGAAAACAGTGAGTTCCTGTGAGATGCCCCGTGGTTCTGCTGTGATTTTTGTTTGGAACTATTTTCGCTGCTGAAACAGAACAAAAACAGCCAATATTGCATCTAAAATGTAAGTGACTAAATTTTAACTGTTTATTGAACTGTTGTTGGAAATTAATGTTTGTTGTTGGAAATTAATGTCACATTTTCAATCGTGATGGTGTTCAGGAAAAATAATTGAGGTTGCTTAACATATGTTAAAAATATAAAAACTCCACATTTCGATTTTTTATAGGCAGTATGTTGTTAAAGGGTTAGTTCGCCCATTTAAGACATGAAGTTGTATGCAATCCTTACCAGCACTATAGTGTATACACACTGACCCACTCTGTTGTCACCTCCCTGGTCCGAGTTCTGACCGCTTGAAGTTTTTGAATGAAGTAATCCCGGCTACTTTCCGGGGCCACAAAACTGTGCGTTTTTACGTGAAAAAAAGATTTGCGTTTCAAAGCTTGATTAATTTAACACACAAAAAACACGCCGGGCAAAATTCATACCTCAGTTTTAATGCGGCACTATTTTCCTTCCGTTTCTATCAATCCGCGCTGCTGTCAATGTCAACAGTGCGCACGTGACGATTAGCTGTTGATAGCGCGACTCGCCGACATCATGTCCGACTACGAAACTTCAGATGATGAAACTAATTTTAGCACAGTGTCAGACGGATCAGATGAAGACAGTAATTTTAACTCAACGACAAAGGGATATCTTTATGAACCGGAGTATACCGATGCCGAACTTGAGCAGATGGACAAAGAACGGGAAGAGAGAGAGCGAGAGGACAGAGAAGTTGTCCAATCTGATGCTGGGCCCACCACAGCTGTAGCAAGAGGCAGGATGAATGACAAATGGTGGTGCACTTGTTTCAATTGTGAAGTTATGCCAACAGAGGTAGAAAGCTATTGCTGCCACGAATGGGAACTCATCATGCCACAGATGCAAAACCTTTCAATTGACGAGGACGCCAACGCACCGTCTGTCTGCATTACATCCAATGACGTGTTCCCTGCGATGCTAAATGCAGGTGTCCTGGAGACGTTCTTCTACATCCCTAAAATAAATTGGAAAAAGCGACCCAAACCAGCTGGACTTGACGGTCAGATGTCGGCAGAGTAAGTGTGATCGCTCATCTTGCTTTGTAGTTTTTTATTTATTAATTTAACGTTGTCTTGACTAGTGTTGGTTATAGTCTATCTGACTGCATTATTATTATACTGAGTGGACAATAATACAATCATTAATAAATTAATAATTATATGGAGTTGACACCAAATGTACCTAACTTACATCAAACTTTGAAATACTGTCTTTCCCACGTAGGAGGTGACGTTCTCGCGACCTTGTGCAACGTTCCCTAAAAGTTCTCTAAAGGTAACGAAAGTTCCGAACCTTTACAGAACATTAGGGACGTTCATAGAACGTCCTCTTTTGGTTATGAAAGTGCTGCAGTTCAAGGTTCCTTATATGACTTTAGGGGGACGTTCTATTTGGGGTATTTTATAGTCACATAGCAAACGTTACAAAGAGGACATTTGGGACGTTAACAGAACGTTTCCATACGGTTCTCTGTTGGTCATATAATAACGTTTCCAATGTGACTTTAGGGGGACGTTCCATACTGGTTATTCTATGGTCACACTACAACTTTACAAAGAGGACATTCGGGACGTTAACAGAACGTTCCCATACGGTTCTCTGTTGGTCATATAATAACGTTCCCGTTATTACTTTAGGGTGACGTTCGATATTGGTGATAATATGGTCACACAAAAACGTTACAAAGAGGACATTTGGGACGTTAACAGAACGTTTCCATACGGTCCTCTGTTGGTCATATAATAACGTTTCCAATGTGACTTTAGGGGGACGTTCCAGATACATAATCAACTTGCTAATTTTATGACTTACTGGCAACGAAACTGCAACGTCACGGGCCCGTTATTTCATTACCATCTTTCATTTATGTAAAGCAGTCTTTAGTGCTTTTACAAATCGGCTATATATAATAAAAATAAAAGCAATGTGATGGTATAAAAAATAAAGCATTTTTCAAGTGAATGGGTCATAGAACTACACAATGAGTTTTAAATTCATGATTTAAAATTAATGATATTTTAAATTGTTATATGTTAAATTATAGATGTTTATTTAAATGCGTGCCTTGAAGTGTTCTATGGTTTTAATGTGCGTGCGCGTAAACATTCGAGTCGCATTCAAAGACCGGAGCGCGCGCGAGCAGATGGAAACCATGGAAACGAGGACACTCATCAACTGACAAACAGCAAAACTATAGCGTCTCTCGCTGTTGTTTTCACTGCTTTCAGGTAATTTTAGTTAACAAAATCACACAAATAATACATACAAACGTTCCTGACACCTTTCTTACGTGTAATTGATACGCTTCTGTTGAATATTTACTTTACAGAAATGGTTTTGTGTCTTCGAAAAAGTCCGTTAGCATCTCAACCGTTTTCAGAAGAGGTAAGTTAAGTTAACGTTACACTAGAGCTCTTGTTATATATAAGTTTGGGGTTTTAACCACATCTTTGTGTTGATAACAGTTTTTGATAGTTTTGTTTTGCTGGTAATTTGTCAATGGGTGATTGGAAGTAAGCTAGTACAGTTAACCAGTGACGTCACTTACAAATATTCACTTACAAAAAAAACAGTCTTTGTGCAGTTTACAGACACTATTCAATAACGCGATTAGAACAAAGCACTTAAGAATAAACTTGCTTCATCAGCTCTCTCTCTCTCTCTCTCTCTCTCTCTCTCTCTCTAGAATAACAACTGTTTTGATTTATCCCTTCACTTATTTACTTATACACCAAAGTGAAGTAAAAAGTAATTAAAAAGTCGTTGAAGTGATTGGTAAATATATGTTTGATTTTTTCCAGGCACCAGAAGAAGAATTTCGGGCACCTCCTGAGGATGTGACTGACATACACGCACACACACACTGTATATATTTAATATTGTTTCTGTATCACTCACTGTATATAATAATAGCTACTGTTACCTAATATTAGGAAAAACTTAGATTTTTTTTATTTACTGGATTTATTTTCTGTATGCTTCCTATGCATGACCTCATTAATATTAATCTATAATCTGTTTTTGTTCACACAAAATAAATATATAAATGAAGGATCCCTGCTTTGTATTTTATCTTTGATTGTGTTAAACGTGCATGCTTATTCCTGATTAAGGTTCTGCAAGAAGAACAGTTTCTGCAGTTACATTCTAGTTTGGTTCCCTATGCAGGTCCTTGAAACCAGTGGGGACGGTCTTAGAACGTTCTAGGAACATCACATTTCCAAATAAAACATGGTCCCCTAAACGTTCCGAGAACGTCCCGAATGTTCCGTGAAGAACCGCAAAATAACGTCCCCTGACCCTTTAAAGAACTCCACATCGCGACCGTCTCAGAACGTTCCCGGAACGTTACTAGGCGACGTATTTGACACCAGTGGGGACGTTCTGAGAACGTTCTCATTTCCAAATAAAACATGGTCCCTTAAACGTTCCGAGAACGTCCCGAATGTTCCGTGAAGGTCCGCAAAATAACGTCCTCCGCCCCTTTAAAGAACTCCACATCGCGACCGTCTCAGAACGTTCCCGGAACGTTGCTAGGCGACGTCCTTGACACCAGTGGGGACGTTCTGAGAACGTCCTGGGAACGTAACATTTCTAGCTGGGTTATAACCAAATGTATCTGCCAATTCATTTCACAATTGGTGCTCAGTGTTTGATGGATACTACAGTTATTGCAATTATCTATAGGCTATGTATTTCATTCTTACCTCCAGTGTTTTTCCCAACAAATCTTCAGCAACCATTATGTTGATTCTTTATAAAGCTCTCCTTGCTGTTGTCCATATTTGAAAAAAAAAAAAAACTATAAATCAAGAAAACTGTTATCTAATTTTCATAAAATATGTAACAGCTAATATTGTGTTTGTTTGCTCTTCTAGACAGTACAGACTTGTTGCCTATCGCATGGTGACAGAATGGGCCCTGAAAGGAGAGAAGCTCGGCAAAGGCTACAGACGTGTTCTTCCCTCTTGTGTGGTGAACCTCATAAGAACAAAATATCCATCACCAAATGGACAATATCAAGGGTTCAAGGAATCAGAAGAAGCACACCTTTTGTTTTAGATGTGTTAGAGAAAAATGATTTATTGAACATTGTAATTTTTAATAATACTTTTTCACATATGTACATATGTACAGAATAAACACTGTGAATGTTTAAATACTGTCATCCCTGTTGTTAAGTTATTTTCTGAGGCGGGATGTATGTTGTGCCACCAAGTCATCTTTGATTGGCTTTGGAGTGGCTGCAATATTGGCCGGCAGGTTGGATGGAGGATGTATCTGGAAAACCTTGTCTCCAAGTGTGACATTTTTGTCCAGCCGCCGTAACATTACCTGCTGCACCAAGTCTTTCCTGAAGTCTTGTTTTGTTGGCTCATATAGTTTCCTTACAACCCACTGATTGGATTGCCTTGAATAGAAGACGTTGTATTTGTCTTTTCCTGTAAATTAAAAGAAGAAATTGATCACAAAAACAGTATTTCCAAAATAAATAAATTTGCCAACAGCACAGCCAAAACAGTGTAATGTTTGAAAGACATGATTATCCACTATAATGCTTCCAAGTAATAATGCCCGGTGTTTGGAAAGAGTAAAGTAATACATTTTTTTTTCTTTTGTGAACTCAAAACGTCTACAGGTCAAGCCAAGTAATAGCATGGCATGACAGGGTAGTTTATGCATTTTTCAAATATACATAGATGATCAATGTTTTGAAACTAGCAATACATATATTATAACTTCAGTATAGGCCGTTATTACAGTACATATAGTAATTTAATTCAAGAGCGGAATGTTGTTGAATAGCAACTATCTGTGTTAGTACAGTTTGAACAGTAATAGTTAGTACATGTTGCAAAATAGTAATATTTGGAATATAAATCTCAAGTAACATATGGAGGTCAGGATTTTTCTAAAAATATTTAAAGTTGTGATCAGTGGTAATGGCGATGATGTGCTGTATCTGCCATACTCACCCAACTTAGTGCTGTCATGCTTACGGCCAACATTGTGGTTGTGATCCAAGATACTCAGTTGGATCCTGGCCTGCATGGTGACATATGAGTAGTGCCGTCTCTTCTCTGCATACTTGAGCATAGAGCTATGAAAAACCTCAAGGTTCCCTAATGTAGAAAAAGATTTTATAATACATTTTCTACTTCACATATCCAAGACATGACATTTTATGTCTTAAAAATTCATTTCTAATGCTATGAGAGAAAATGTATATAATTGCCTTATAAAAACACTTGCAAATGCATATTTATTTTAGCAAAGAACAGATGCAACAACATATATGTATTTTCCTTCAAATGGGGCGCTGATTTACTGTCAATAGTCAAATAGCTGCAATACACAAGTATGTAATGTAGGGACACACCTGATCAACTAAGGACTACTCATAGTAGTAGTGTAACGTACCTGTGTGTTTGAACAGTGTAGCGGAAATGAGTTCGTTTTGGGGAAATTATTTAACTCAAATGGGGAATATTATTCATTAGATAATGAATATGTAATCGCATACATAAATTAAATTATCCCAAATAGGGAATGGACTAAACATTACCATATATGAATAATTAACACGATTGATCGTAGTAATTATTGATATATAGGTCAGTTAAGTCAGATTAATTTTCAGAGTAAATTTACATGTGATTCCAAATTAGTTTGTCATGCATTTCGTTTCGTCCTGCGAACCGGAGATGAAAACTTCCTTATATCACAAGATTACCTGCCTGTATACCGAGTGAATACTTTCCGCTGGCCACACGGAAGTATCTGCTCGTATACAGCACTTTCAGATGTTTAAAATAGTTAACCGAGGTAGAGCGTTGGTAACTTTACAGATCTTTGACATATTACAGAGACTTCAATCATGGGACAATGAGACAGATTTGATTCAAAGGATTACGGAATTTAATAACACAATACTAAAGGTTATATAGACTACTGAAAATCACGCAGGAGTAAATAATATGCATATCAAAACAAACAATTAATACAGGATTGCAATATGACGTATTTAAAAGAGACAGTTAGAGTGAGAGGGAGGTGAGAGAGAGAGAGAGAGAGAGAGAGAGAGAGAGAGAGAGAGAGAGAGAGAGAGAGAGAGAGAGAGTGTGTGTGTGAGAGTGAGAGAAGAGAGAGAGAGAATGACAGAACAGTTCAAAACAGTTCAACAGAGACCAAAGGATTCGGATATTAATCTAGACAGCTTTAAGCAGCACTTAATTGAGATTTGTACGTTACTTGGTTTAAACACGGTCCCTTTGTGTTGAGTTGCGTTACAAAGGCAGCGTGGTTGGAGTTGTCTGGCACGTCTTCCGGTAGGAGGCAGATGTTTGCGATTGCTTCAGCTGCGGCCCGTACGAGAGGCGATTAATCTTAAACTTGTTTCGTTCTTGAATGAAACCGAACTATCAACTGAGGTAGATCGAAAGAAAGCAACTTAGATTTAAAACAAAGTAGAAAAACGACGAAGAAGGAAAACTCCGGCTGGAGTTTAGCAGGAAAGTTTAGGCATCTCTCTCTGGCGTAGGAAACTGCCCAGAGGATAAGGTGGCGGCCTATTTTGAAGGGGGAAGGGACACGCCTTTTCACGTGTTTGAGCCAATCGTTTGCAGGAGGGCGGGTCGGCAGACCTTGTGATTCACGCCCTCCCGGATCATGTGCATAGGGGATAAAACTTGTTGAAATACACTTCTAAACTAGTATTAATAAAAGCATGCATCATATTACATTTTGGGTTGATGATTCAATCTTCTTTGATTATTCTGATTACAACCATACCAAGTTCGGCATTCCTAGGGCTTAGTGAAATGCAGATACATGACTTTTCTGTGATTAAGCGGATATTAAATTGATCACATATCATAAAAGCTTACAGTTATACCAGTTTTGTCATCAGGGAATCATGAAAACACAACCACAAAACATTATACATTTACAAAAGGGGATTTTTGATCCCATGTGTTCAGAGTATTTCGTGTGTGTTCATGCGTGTTCAAAAGTTCAACCAGCGCTGGTCACGCGGTGAACTTTTGGTCATCTTCTGTTCTGTGTGCTTCGAATTTGATGAGTTTAACAACGGCTACAATGGCCCGTTGTCTAATCTCACAATTCTCTTCTGTGTGAGTAAGCGAAAAACCCCAAAGGGGGATTCCACGTGTGTGCGCTTATCTGAATGGACAATGTTCGTCTTGTCACCTTCGGAGGGGTTCTTCCACGTGATCTGCCTTTTGGTCATGTGTCTTGATCAAATGTGGTAAGCGGGGTATTGTTTAGTCATTAGAGAAAAGCGCCACGGGGCACTTGTACCGGTAATTCAATTAAGTCCAAACACCATTTGCTTTGTGAGCAGTGCGTGGAGAGATAAGAACTTGTGGAAATCAGTGATTTAATCAAAATGGCAGATGGCATCTGCTTTTTGTCACAGTCGCTAAATGGGAAGAATGCAAAAACAGCAGTTTAAGAAAATGGCAGATCTGACCATGGCTACAACAGTGTCAACTGATTGAGGTCTTTCAATAGGTATTTGTCAAGTACAACAGCCTTGAGTGCGTTGTAGGCACTACAATCTTTTGCCAGCCATTTTTTTCTCCTTTGCTGCTCCTCAGAAAGGTCTTCATGGTAGCACTGGTGCTCCTGGCCATCATCTTCCCAGCGGTGAATGCCACACACATGATGCAAGATAGAGGTCCACCGGCGTCTCAATTCCTATTGTTTTTGTTTGTTAACACGAAACACTGTTTAGCAAATTACACAAGGCGCTAAAAATCCAATGATGAACACCAACTAATAGATTACTATAACATTTGTTGGCAAGTGGCAGTTGTGATATAAAAATCTTGAAAAGAATAAGAGATGAAAAACAAACAATTGCATTATAAAATAAAATAACTTTTTTTTAGAGTTGAATAAGTTAATTCTCAATTCCTATATGAAAATCGGTTAAAAAATAAACTAAACTCCACCTTTTCATCTCCACCACAAGAGCTGCACGACCACCAGAAGTGATTTCCCAGAGACTTGACCCACGGCTGCAAGTCCCGGTTTTCTTTTTTCTTTGCTGCTGCACTTGCCTTCTTCTTCATGCCTACATTTTTTTAATACAAAAAGGTGAAAAAAAAAAAAATATGCACAAGTTACCCAACTGCTTCCTTCAATTTATATATGCAAAACGCACCCAATAGTGTAACTAGCGAATAAAACACATATGCTGCAACAAATACTAATACCTTTTGCAACATGCCATGGATCAAATTCATGTCTGAGGGTAGGGTAGAACTCTCTCATGATCTTCCGTATTGAAGGATGTCGGTCAGTGGTAACAACATCAACACTAACTCCAGAGTCCAGTAGACGATCCAGTCCCCTCCGGAAACCAACAGCCTCCATCGCGGGTGAACTTGAAGCCTCTGATACCTTTGTTGAAAATACAGGCATAAGAGAAAGACATGTGCAGAAAAGGAACACAAAATCATAAAACAATGACAATATAAAAGAGGACAAATTACATCATTTTAAAATATAATTTATTTTACCTGGATTAGATCAGACATATGATCTTTTTTGTTGAGTCATCCATAAAGCTGTAAGTAGTGTATTTAGCACTGTAGCCTGGAGAATCAGATCTGGAATATTAAAAAAGGGAAGTGCCTTGTAAGATGCTTGAAAATTATGTAATTGTAATAACATAAGTCTACAATTTCAGTCATACAATACCCAAAACATACAATGTACCTGGCATCGCCTCCAATGTCTGTGTGTCCACCTGCACATGCAGTGTCCTGAAGCTCTGACAAAATTGACTCTTGCATGTCAGTGTACGCCTGATGAACCACAGGTATCAGATAAGTCGATTGAAGTGAATAATATGATGTCTTCTTTGGCAGTTGTAAATTGATGAGATCAGCCCACTCTTGAATTTCTGTCTGTGTTGTTCCGGTAAAAAGAATGGCTGCTGAAGACACCAGGTTATTCTCTGGCATTCCACGGATCTCAGGACAGGATCGCCAAACTCCCTTATGTTGATTCAGGCATGTCCATTCCACCTTTATGATGGATCCATTACACGTTGTGGTTTTCTCATCTATGGCTACACCGCAAGTGTGACAAGTTGTAAAAAGTTCCATAAGGGCTGACTCGTTCACAATCCACTTCCTCTCTGACCAGTTGCCTTGCTGGTCTGCGGTCACACTCACATCTGAGGAAGATGATGTAGAGCCACTCAGTGGAAGAAATGTGCTGTCATCAGCTGCTTCTATGGAACTCAAACTTGTATCCAGTGTCTCAGGTGCAACCGCAGAGCTTGGGCACATTGACTTTGAATAAAGAAAAACATAGAGTAGTCAAATAGAAGTGTTTGTGTTGACTTACTGAATGTTGATCACAAACATGGCTGATAGGTGCATGCAACATGTTTATTTTAAATAATGTGTTCTTTGTGGATGTGTACTTTGTCAAGATTATGACAAAAATTGTCAAAAAGAAGGAAATGTGTGCTTACCCGTGACCCTTTCCAAGTGGGGGGTAGGGCTGTATAAGTGCCAGAGGTGGATGGCCTTGTTCCTCGAACTGCTTCAGCAGGGCTTGTGATAATCAAGGCCAAGTTTTTTTTTTTATCAGAACACTTCAGAGGTGTTGACTGTGGAAGTCCAGAAAACACTTCATAATCGGGGTCACCACTGCTAGCCTCTGTCAGTGCTGTTTCTTCCGTACTGGGTGCAGGCATGCATACCTTGTTAGACAAGATCAAATCAAATGTTATTTATTTGCAACGGCTTTATGCACAGCTGCTCTACTTCCAGACCTTCAACCAGCTCCTTGTTTCCTATTAGCCATTATAGGACAAATTGATTAATTCAGGTATACTTGACCTCAGTAGTCATGGAAACAATAATCAGATACACCTGAATTAATCAAGTTTGCACAATAATGACAGACAGGAAACAAGGAGCTGGTTGAAGTTCTAGAAGTAGTGCAGCTGTGCATAAAGCCAATTGTGTGTGTTCAATCAAATATTTTTCACAGCAAATTGTAACAATATATATATATATTTTTTTTTACACATCTTTTCACGTGTTTTATAATGGAGTCTAAACATCATCTTGTTTACCGTACAGTTTAGACATGGGATCATAAAGTTAGTAAATAGAGCTTACCCGTGGTACTGGTACAGCAAAACTCTTTAAAATCATTTTTTTTCCTTTTCCTCCTTGGTTGGAGATGTAATCGTCTTCCC
The DNA here is from genome assembly GCF_029890125.1 of Rhinichthys klamathensis goyatoka. Taxonomy (NCBI): domain Eukaryota; kingdom Metazoa; phylum Chordata; class Actinopteri; order Cypriniformes; family Leuciscidae; genus Rhinichthys; species Rhinichthys klamathensis. The sequence goes on from NW_026607026.1 coordinate 154,856, forward strand.
TGAAGTGAGCACTACACACACGAAAATCCTTTATTCGAGATAATTTAGCTCCCGCTGAGTAGCCGATGGCAACCAGCCAAAGCTGTCTCATATTCATATTTGATACAGGAAAACGATGAAATTTGAACTTTGATCCCGGCACATCCTTGTTGTCACAGCCTGGGAATTTACAAGTTCGCACCATTGTTAATTTAATATTTTTTACCTTGTTGTCGATCGATTGTGTAAACACTATGGAAGAGCTGATCGTCACGTGCGCACTGTTGACTTTGACAGCAGCGCGGATTGATAGAAACGGAAGGAAAATAGTGCCGCATTAAAACTGAGGTATGAATTTTGCCCGGCGTGTTTTTTGTGTGTTAAATTAATCAAGCTTTGAAACGCAAATCTTTTTTTCACGTAAAAACGCACAGTTTTGTGGCCCCGGAAAGTAGCCGGGATTACTTCATTCAAAAACTTCAAGCGGTCAGAACTCGGACCAGGGGGGTGACAACAGAGTGGGTCAGTGTGTATACACTATAGTGCTGGTAAGGATTGCATACAACTTCATGTCTTACATGGGTGAACTAACCCTTTAAGTGCCAGCTGATAGCGACATATGTAAGGGCTGATGTATAGCGAGGCGGTTGTTAGCCTGAAGGGGGTTGTCTACATCCCGCTTATTACATGGCTAACGTTACCTACCAAATAAATAAATAATTTGACACAAAATATTGATTTAAAAAGGAGTTTATTGATTTAAAAACGATTGTACTCCTTCCGCTAAAGAAAATAGTCCGTTCCGTCTCTGAACTGCGTCCATGGCAACGCTGTTTTTCATGGCAACGGTGTGTTATACTTAGCAGCTGTCTGTTTTCAAGAAATAACACACCGCATTCTACATTAGAATTCAACCAAGCCATGTAATAACAAGCTATAATAAGAAAACAACGACGCTATCAACACTGCTATGATGATGCAGATGCACGTAAATGCCTGTGGTGTGGGAACGACAGCGCTCCAAACAGTTCTGGGAGATCGTGGTTCAGAGACACCTCACGGAAACCCTTTGGTTGAAGCATTTTTGTGCTTTGTCCACTTACATCTGTCTTTGTTGACACCGGCCATGTGTGCGCAAAGCCGCAAACAGAGCGGAAATACTGGGCGGAAATGAACAAACTTCTTCTTCTATGTTTTGTGGCGTGTTACAACCATAAAAGGACCTAAAACTTAATCGCAATTCATTATTTATTCGGCAAATAACGTTTCCATCAGCGTTTATCGCATAAGCCGTATATCGATCAAGATAAAATCCGATGAGACCGAACGTATTTCATTTGAGTCGATATTCATGAAATTCAAGCGAATTTTACTGTTTCCATAAGGCATTTTTCATTCGATATCACTTAATTCGGATAAAAACGTGTCGATGGAAACATAGCTACTGTGGAGAGAAGTAGAAACAAACAGCTGATAAATACATCACAATAATCCACAACATGACTCCAGTCCATCAATTAATGAAATGAATGAAACAAATCCATCAATCAAACAAGAAAAACTTCAAGGGACTACAAACATGGCAGAGGAAACAGGAACACAACTTCAGCAGAAAAGTCCAGAGACAGAAGCAGGTACATGTTAGAAATAATTATTGTGTTTTGATTTACAACCGTTCCTTATAATAACACATACTATTCTCCAGTGTAAAATGTTCTGATGAAGAAACAAACTCATCTACATCTTGGATGACCTGAGAGTGAGTTCATTTTCAACAAATTTTCATTTTCGGGTGAACCTTTCCTTGAACTTGTGTTTACTGGTAATACCACAATATGCATTTATTGTTAGGTATGCATGCATGTATTATCTTGAGATGTTTGCTACAGAAGTGTATCATGGTGCTTATTTTTGGAAATGTTCTCAGAAAAGACAATTCATTGTCAGAGCCAAAGTACTGTAATAAGCCAACATAATATTTATTATATTTAATTGTTTTACACACACAGTATTAAGAATCAAGCTTTTAAATTGCTTAACATGTGCAAATTCAGTTATGCTGTTGACTTTATTAGTCAATAATATTAATTATAAAACAAATACATGAAATAAGTCATTCTATCATTCATCATTCAAGACAAGTCATTCATACACTAAAGGAAACATAATTTATTTTGTTCCCAAAACAACACCAATGATTTTAATTAATAATAAAAATAAACACTAAATCATTCAAACCGATCATTCAAAACACTGAAATTCACACTGTGAGTTGCGAATACGCAATCCAATGTATAAAATAATTTATCAAATAAATCCAACACCATGAAATGTTTATGCAGCACTGCACAACCAGAACCCGGAAAATACTTTTGGTTTGTATTTCCGTCACAAAACGTCACTACGTCATCGCACTACAGCGCGTAAGGATCCTCCCAAATGATTACGTTCACTAGTGAGATAAATTAGCGCAGAGTAACAACAGATCCCTTTTCCTTCACTGGATCTGCCGCGTTCATTTTGAGGAAATATTGGGAATGAAGCATGTCTCTATTTCTTTTCTTATTGTTGACGTGCTTACTGCATGGTAAGACATTTATACATTAGGCTACTATCTGTTTTCCCGGTAAAATGATCGACAAAGTTTTATAATATGCTCTATTAGCTTTATATTCGGAGGATATTCATGTAGGCCAATTGTTTGTGTTTTGAAAAATAAATATTGAAAAGTTGTCCCTGTCCCGTCAAGGTCCATACAAACCTCTAACATGTTCTCACACCGTGAGTCACAATGTCGCTTTGTTTTGGATGAATAAAACTGTAAATGAAAACATGTTATTTAAGTGTAAGATTGAAACAGTAAAAATTATAGGGGAGAGCGGGGCACAACGTAGCCTAACGCTTTTTGACTTTCTCAGTTTGTGTAAATCTACTTAGGGTTTAGAGTATTAATTTTGTTCCCACATTAATTTCCTACATGTCTAGTTCAATTATGTGGTTGTATACTATTTTCTTAATTTACCCCGAAAGAATGGTAGTGAAATGTGACAACATGCCCCATAGGGTGGGGTATTGTAACATCACAATATGACAGCTTAAAATGCTATCTGATCTAATAAAAAAATATACAAGTCAAACCAAAATATTTTCTTAATAAAATACAATAATTAACTTTTTCATATAAAATAATGGCATTTTTTAATAATTAAAAATAAAATAATTCTGGAGTTTGACAACAAACACACCGGAAAACACAGCTATACAGCATCGTTCAAAACAAAATTATAATTAAGTCTTTATTTACATGTTTCTCATGTTTTCTCAATAAAATTCATAAAAGTATAGAATATAATAGCATATTTCTAATATGTGTGACAACATGCCCCACCCGGGCAACTGTGATTTAAACACTGCTAGTGTCTTCTAGTTAGCGAAGCATTAAAGAACTAAATCAACTGTTAAATAACAGATTGGAGATTAAAATAATATCAGATTTTAAATAAACAAAAAATAGAGATGAATTTTTTTTTTTTAAAGAAATGTACTTTTGCTATGGTTAAATAAATGTTCAGTGATATCTTACAAAGATTTCTGAATTTTGGTGCAATTTTTTTCTCTATATATTGTTGATATGGCAAATAGTAAATGCACCAAGTTTCGTGCTGGCATCATGTGTGGAAGTATTTAAAACAAGTGTGTTACAACTAGCCCCGCACTCCCCTAACGATTAATATATAAAACGTTCCATTGTATCTTAATGTTTTGGAAAATGGCACAATTTCCTGAAGTATTATTAAGGGTGAAACTCATAATATTCATGTGTTGTATGATGTTCGTTCAAGATCCTCCATGAGACTCGTGTATTTTTGTCTGACGAGTGAAAGTGTAAATCAATGATGTTCTTCTGTGTTACATTATAATCCAGACATTTACTCATAATCTTTATGATATGTAGAAAAACATTTTTTACAGCACTATTATGCATTTATTTGGCTAATATTAATTGTTTCTTCTTCAGGTGTGTTTGGTTTTGATACAGTTGAAGTGTCAGTGATGGAGGGAGATTCAGTCACTCTAAACACTGGTGTTCAAACAAACCAACAAGACAGTATTAGTTGGTATTATAATGGCATTCTCATCGGTCGCATCAATGGAGATCTCAGTGATATCTGTCCAGATGTTCAGTGTTATGAAGTTAATGAGAGATTCAGAGACAGACTGAAGGTGGATCATCAGACTGGATCTCTGACCATCATGAACACCACAAACACAGACTCTGGAGAATATAAACTAGAGATCATCATCAGATTCAGCATCAGTGAGAAGATCTTCAGTGTTTCTGTTCATGGTGAGTCATTGTTTAAAAGCAAATCTTGTACATTTAAATCCCATCATTCGTGTGTTTGATAATTTTGCAATGACATTCAGGGGTGTTTTTTCTTTACCTGTAGCCTATATTAATTCACAAAATGGACAAACACTTCGATCTCTACATGTGCGGGAATAAAACGCCTCTTTCCGCTGATTGGTCAACCGAAGATCAAGCCGCGATGTCGTCAGTGTTAGTCACTGTGGATGAATAAAACTGTAAATGAAAACATGTTATTTAAGTGTAAGATTGAAACAGTAAAAATTATAACACTTAAAATATAAAACGTTCCATTGTATCTTAATGATTTTGAAAATGGCACAATTTCCTGAAGTATTATTAAGGGTAATACTACGGTGGCCGAGAGAGCTCAACGCGCAGCAACTGAAGAAAGCACATGCAAATAGAAAAAAACGCGTGCAAATAGAAAAAAACGCGTGCAAATAAAAAAAAACACCCGCAAATTAAGAAAACATCTTCATCAGTTTCACAACACACGTGTGCTCCAAATACTCACAACACCACCAAATACAAACGCGCTGCAAAAGCTTACAACACAAATACAGAAAACGCACTGCAAATAACACAGACCACAACGGAAATGTTTCCAGGGGAACCAAATAAGTGACGAACCCGACTGGGACGTGCTGGCGGAGATATCCATAAATCTATGCGTGCTGGTGCTTACAGCTTAAAATGATACTTTATTTATGTATTTATTTATTTGTGCAAAACATACAGAGATTACATTTTTTTATGACATACAACTTGTATACAATGTACAAAATATATTAACAATATGTTCAATGTCATCAGAATACAAATGAGAAAAGAACAATGAGCTGGAAACTAAAATAAATAAATAAAAAAGATAAAGAAGAAAATCATGAAGGAAAGATATTTATCTATACATCAGTTACACTGTACAAATTGTTTCATGTGATTAAATTTTCATAAAGAAAAGTTTCGTGAGAAATGTTAGGTAATGTAGGGTCCACAATTTTAAAGTTGAGACACAGATATATAACGCATATTTTAAAAGCCTTTTTGTAAACTAAAAATGTATTTGCATCCGTTATGTTAACAGCATTATTTTTCTGTCGTAAGACCAGCTGATGGACGCCGTGCTGCGTTGTCATGGGAACATCCCAGGTGAAAATAATGAGGAAATTACGTTGTCTTTCATTGCTCCTTCATCAAGTGCGCTCCACGCGGCTGCCTAACAGCACACTAGAGCCCTTCTCACTCCAAAGGCCCACTTTAAGGGCTCTGCAATCTGCCCTTCGAAGGGAGTATGGCATAGGGAAGCTCACGAGCAATAAGCACGTCTCGGCCGGGTTCGTCACTTATTTGGTTCCCCTGGAAACATTTCCGTTGTGGTCTGTGTTATTTGCAGCGCGTTTTCTGGATTTGGTTGTGTTGTGAACTTTTGCAGCGCGTTTCTGTATTTGGAGCACACGTGTGTTGTGAAACTGATGAAGATGTTTTTTTAATTTGCTGGTGTTTTTTTCTATTTGCACGTGTTTTTTCTATTTGCATGTGTTTGCTTCAGTTGCAGCGCGTTGAGCTGTCTCGGCCACCGTATAATACTCATAATATTCATGTGTTGTATGATGTTCGTTCAAGATCCTCCATGAGACTCGTGTATTTTTGTCTGATGAGTGAAAGTGTAAATCAATGATGTTCTTCTGTGTTACATTATAATCCAGACATTTACTCATAATCTTTATGAGATGTAGAAAAAGATTTTTACAGCACTATTATGCATTTATTTGGCTAATATTAATTGTTTCTTCTTCAGGTGTGTCTGGTGTTGACAGAGTGTCAGTGATGGAGGGAGATTCAGTCACTCTAAACACTGGTGTTCAAACAAACCAACAATTCCGGATTAGATGGTATTATAATGGCATTCTCATCGCTCACATCGCTGGCATCACTGGAGATCTCAGTTATATCTGTACAGATGTTCAGTGTAATGAAGGTAATGAGAGATTCAGAGACAGACTGAATCTGGATCATCAGACTGGATCTCTGACCATCATGAACACCAGAAACACACACTCTGGAGAATATAAACTGACGATCAGCAGCATATTCAGCATCATCATCAGCAGCAGTCAGAAGATCTTCAGTGTTTCTGTTCATGGTGAGTCATTGTTTAAAGTAACACTAAGTAGTTTTTCAACCTTCATAATATATTTCCAAGACCCTTGTGATGGTACATAAGTTAAATGATGGTACATAAGTTAAATGACACGTCTGCCATAGCCTGGCATGATCTGTATCGCTTTTACTCGCACTATGTAACTTCGGGTTTCGGGTAGGAACCCGTGCACAAAAAGAACTGCAAAATTCGACTGCTTTACGGCATACGTCACTTCCCCCACCACTTCCTCAAATTGCCTGTGGCAATTGCAGACATCCCAAGTCTCCCGGGAGTCTCCCGCATATTGATAGCATCTTCCTGATGCCCGAAAATTAATTCAAATCTCCCAGAATCTAGAGCGCGCATGCGAGACAAAACATACTGCGCGCTTAACATACATAGCGCGAGGACGGCAGAGAGGGAGAGATCTGAGCGAGAGACCTTGCGAGTGTGCCTCACGAAAGCTAGTCAACCCGCCACCCGTCACCCGTCGCCCCCCCGTCAACAATCCAGTCACCAAGATATACCTCCCTGAAATGACTTCTTGCAGGTTGGGATGTCTGCCATTGTTGATTCCAAAGCCAGTGCTGGATAAACAGCGAGCGTGCGTGTGTGACAGTAGGCTGCGGAAGGCGAAATTATTTACGACAGCGGTAATGGATAATTCCGCTTCCAACCTGTAGGGCGACCGCTGAGGAAAAGTTACTTGGTGTTACTTTAAAAGCAAATCTTGAACATGTAAATCCCATCATTCGTGTGTTTGATTATTTTGCAGTGACATTCAGGGGTGTTTTTTCTTTACCTGTAGCCTATATTAATTCACACACAGCATAAAGATAATTTCTTCAAAAACACATTTACTCTTAAAGTGTAATTTATAACTTAAACTTCAAATTCAGTGCATTATGATTAAAAAATTAACTTGTTTTTCTATTGGTTGTAGTTTTGTTCTGGTGAAGATCATCTCTGATCACCTTCTACTATCATCTATTATTTATTGATCCGTGTTCTTTCGGATAATTTGTTTTCTCGTTTTTGTCTTCTAAACGGAAAGCAAAGAAACCGCTCATTTATCACATATTCGATCCTTCTCATGAACATAAACAAATCTTTTGTCGGTTTTTCATATTTCTATTTTTATTTTCATCACACTTTTTTCTAGTCTGCCAAATGGAAAAACAATAAAATCAAAATCAGCGCCGCCGCTCCCACCACGCGCATCACGCGCTGTGCGTAGGGCACCAAGTGCTGAGGGGGCACCAAAAATAGCCTAATGAAAAACCAATCATCAAACTTCTTGTTATAATCAGATTCAGCGCGTTCTTCCTCTTCATTCCGCAGCGGCGCCGAGCAGAGACAGAGAGCACGTCAGAAACACAGGACAGTGTGTGTGTGTGTGTGTGTGTGTTCATGTGTGTGTTCTTCTGAGCCTCATTGGTCTGTCACTGCTCGTCAATGTCAGAATATTTGAGATGACCAATCAAATCAAAGTAGGCGGGCTTTATGTTCACAGACGCTGAGCGCGAATTTTTACAGTGCAACTCGACGCTTCAGTGTACGGTCAAGTGCGAGATAAGATGTAAGTAGCTAAACTTAACTTTATTTGACAGTTTTTTTTAGGTCATAAATGTTAAACGAATGACAAAAAATAATTAGGCAAACTAATATAGTTGTGTCTAATTTCGCCATTTTGAACTGAAAATAGGCCAATGTAACATGTAGCCTAGTGTAATAGTTTAGGCTACTGTCATTGTGAGGGGACAAGAAACATGAACAAAGCCGTTTTCATCATGTTAGGCACAGGATTTATAATGAATGTGTACATATTGAGAATAAAATACAAATTGTAACCTTTAGTAAATTAAAAAAGCCAACTTTAGGAGGGGAAGAGACAGGGCAAGAGAAAAACAAAGAGAAAAAGAGTGTGATGCTGATGAGGAGAGAAAAATAATCAGCTGCCCACTGATATGGTTTTAAAGCTGTTGTTATCGAATTTTTTTTCTTTTTTTTCTTCACAACATCTTAAAATGCACATCTGTAGTTCAGAAAAATCCTAAATTTCCCCCGAACACCCCTAACTAACCTGCCTCAAATTCGGGATCCCAGTGATTATAAAACCATGCCATTGCATGGTAATGAAACTAGTTAATAGTAAGCATTAGACCCTAATCTAAAGTGTTACTTTTTAGCTTTTTAATTTTTTTTATAAATCATACCCTCATTGGGGGCTTAGCCCCCCTAAATGAAAATCCTAAATGAAAATGTTTTTTTTAGGGGGGGGGGGGGGGGGCATCATAAAGGAATTATGCTTAGGGCACCAAAATGGCTAGCAGCGGCACTGATCAAAATGGACAAATACTTCGATCTCTACATGTGCGGGAATAAAACGCTTCTTTCCGCTGATTGGTCAACCGAAGATCAAGCCGCGATGTCGTCAGTGTTAGTCACTGTGGATGAATTAGAGATGGGATTTATGGCTCTTTGAGGAGATCCGGATCTTTGCGATCCGTTCCTTTCAAAGAGCCGTTCAAAAGAACGGCTCTTTTGGCTCTTTTTAAATATTTAGTCAGTTTAAAGAAGCCAGCTTGGGGGAATCTCAGTTTATCCTGGAAATAATCACTGGGAGGAATGATGAGGTGAGATTTGTAGTCAATTAATTAAAACTCAGATATCACACACCAATATCTGAGTTTGAATTATTCTGAAATATTGATTATTACCTCATTTGTCATGTGTGGACTATATTCCATAGGGTTGCACAACATCCCTCTGCTTAGAAAGTGATATCACTATTTTGGATTTACCTTTAGTACAAAGTATGTGTATGTGTAAAGCTATGTTGACTTATGTTATTCATACAATACCACAAGAACATTTTGATAAAAAACAAAAACTATTTAAAGTTGTAAATATATACTGTAGATACAATAACATGAACACAAAATGCAATGTAAATAAATACAAAGCAGTTCCTTTGTATTTATTTACAATGGAACTTAGTGTTACTTTAGTGTTTTTTTTTTTTTTTTTTTTTAACTGGAGTAACCATGTGACGGCATAAGTCATTGGCTCTGCTCCTACCCAATGACAGCACGTAGGGTTTTTTCCCACTGGAGTACTCACGTAAAGGATGCGCGCGCGTGCACAACTATCATCATGATGTTAGGCAGTAGCACCCCTGCGCTGGGTGCGCCCCTTCCCCTATAACTGAGGAGCTAATTTGTGTGCATCTGTGTGAAACACGCATGAAAAAAGAACGACAGAAAGAACGGCTCCCCTCCAGCCGCGACTCGGCTCCCATCGTTCATGTTTATGAGCCGTTCAAAAGAATCGGTTCGTTCGCGAACGTCACAACTCTAGGATGAATAAAAGTGTAAATGAAAACATGTTATTTAAGTGTAAGATTGAAACAGTAAACATTATAACGATTAATATATAAAACGTTCCATTGTATCTTAATGTTTTGGAAAATGGCACAATTTCCTGAAGTATTATTAAGGGTAATACTCATAATGTTAATGTGTTGTATGATGTTCGTTCAAGATCCTCCATGAGACTCGTGTATTTTTGTCTGATGAAAGTGTAAATCAATGACTACGTTTACATGCAGCCAAATTTCGGGTTATGGTCGGGTTAAGGTCACTATTCGGGTTTCTGAAACATTAGGGATAACCCGTTTACATGCGTGAGCAGAGAGAGTTTCTCCTGTATACATGGAATTGCAATATCCCGATGTAAACGCGACGCGCGGTTAGCGTCTGGACGTACGGACAACCTTAAGACGCAATATGCGTCATTTCCAATTCTTCTTCCTGTATCCAAAGACAACAACAACAGCAGCACGCGGCGGATAATGAATAGTTCGGGGCAGATAGCGATCGCCTTTGTTTGCGCTTTGGTGCTGGTAACGTTACTGACCTCGCTCCAAAAGTATGCTGTGCTGCGTCTCGCCATGTTTACTTCCGGTATACTGCACGCGGGGTTTTGTATGCGCCGAGAAGTTTCTCTACTCAAAAGACCAAGATTCCTTGCGAATAGAACATGCGCAGAACACACATCACTATGGGGATATGCCGATGCGCGTTTACATGACCAAAAATTCGGGTTAGAAAAGGGGTACCCCAGGTATAATATCCCGGTTTTTAAAATCCGGGATATGAGCATATTCGGGTTTTTGCCGGTGTTTACATGGCCGTTCGTGACCGGGTTATTGCTAATATCCCGGTTTTGAACGGGTTATTGGCTGCATGTAAACGTAGTCAATGATGTTCTTCTGTGTTACATTATAATCCAGACATTTACTCATAATCTTTATGATATGTAGAAAAACATTTTTACAGCACTATTATGCATTTATTTGGCTAATATTAATTGTTTCTTCTTCAAGTGTGTCTGATGTTGACAGAGTGTCAGTGATGGAGGGAGATTCAGTCACTCTAAACACTGGTGTTCAAACAAGCCAACAAGACAGTATTAGATGGTATTATAATGGCATTCGCATCGCTCACATCTCTAGAGAGCTCCGTTATAACTGTAAAGATGTTCAGTGTAATGCAGATAATGAGAGATTCAGAGGCAGACTGAAGGTGGATCATCAGACTGGATCTCTGACCATCATGAACACCACAGACACAGACTCTGGAGAATACACTGATCAGCAGCATCAGATTCAGCATCAGTGAGAAGATCTTCAGTGTTTCTGTTCATGGTGAGTCATTGTTTAAAAGCAAATCTTGTACATTTAAATCCCATCATTCGTGTGTTTGATTATTTTGCAGTGACATTCAGGGGTGTTTTTTCTTTACCTGTAGCCTATATTAATTCACACACAGCATAAAGATAATTTCTTCAAAAACACATTTACTCTTAAATTGTAATTAAGTTGGCTTGTAAGAGCCAACTTACTGAAATCCTATTTAAACTTATTATTAGTGTGAATGCTTCAAGCATTCACACTATTGAAATCCAAATCTTTATTAGTGGTGCTTGCCAAAGGCGAAGCAACACTATTGTTATCCGTCATACTTATTAGTGGTGCTTGCTGAAAGCAAGGCAACACTATTACTATTGCTTTTTTTGAGTCCGCCAAAAAGTTTGACGCGCTACTCCTCCCGCAGCTTTTGTCACAGACCCACGAATGAGGCATCAAAACGTGCGGCCTATTGAGGAGAGGTGTGCTATGACTTTTATAAGAGATCGGGGGTACGATGTTCGCCCCAGGGGCGAACAAACTTCCAAAAAATCCCATAGACTTAACATTGCGACAAACTTTGACGATTCATACTAGGGCTGACTTCTAATAGTCGAGGATTCGTCATTAGAACTCTATAACCGCCAAAACCGTGCTATTCAAATATTTTTTACAAACATTTTTTATCATAGAGAATTTTTAAATACTAATATCATCTTATGAGGGAAGCGGAGGCGGAGTTAGTGGTGCGTCGGAGGCTGAGTGCTGGAGATGATTCGGGAGAGGTCTGTGCCCCTTTACCGATCAGAGCGCGCGCTGACACGGAGTAAAGCCTTGTTTATACTCGACGCGTCCGCACGAGCGCGAAGGTGCGCACGGCAAAAAATGACGCGTTGGGTGCAAGACCGGCAAGACCCCATTTCGCTTGGCTGTGTGCACGACTTTTTTTGTAACAGTTTGCAAAGTTCATTGCAAAGTTTTTTTGTTAAGGTTTTGTTTACTGTGTGTGATTTATTTAAAACAAAGCACGTTCATTGCAACGTTTTTTTTTTTTTGTTAGCACATTCACTTCTAGTTGTCTTGCTGTTCATTTTTTAAATAAACGTAGAGCGAGTTGTCCTATAACAGACGAACAGTTATTCAACCGAACGTCTAGCTGCTATCTAAAAAAACAAAAAGGTTCGACTATCAGTCGACTACGGCAAAATCTAACGAATCAGATTCGACTATGAAAATCCTTAGTCGAAAACAGCCCTAATTCATACCTCCGAGCGAGGATTTCACAGAAACCTGCGATTTACCACATTTGAAGAGGCTGACAGGCTCTGTAAGAAAATACCTCACAATGGGGTAAAAGTTGCACCCCTGGGTAGGGATGGGACGATACACTTAAACTCACGATACGATGCACCTCGATATGCCAGGGTCACGATACGATACGTCACGATACGATATCAAAAAAGGAAAAAAAAGAAAAAAATATTACTGTATAACAACAACTTATTCATTTGCTTTGGCCGCCAAAGCAAATGTGTGTCCCGCCAAAGCCTTTTTTGATCGGCGAGTGATGTAGAATGAATTGACTGCTGCGCTTGACAATGACAGGGCGCATAACGAGCAGAGAGAGAGAGAGAGAGAGAGAGAGAGAGAGAGAGAGAGAGAGAGAGAGAGAGAGAGAGAGAGAGAGAGAGAGAGAGAGAGAGAGAGAGAGAGAGAGAGAGAGAGAGAGAGAGAGAGAGAGAGAGAGAGAGAGAGAGAGAGAGAGAGAGAGAGAGAGAGAGAGAGAGAGAGAGAGAGAGAGAGAGAGAGAGAGAGAGAGAGAGAGAGAGAGAGAGAGAGAGAGAGAGAGCGCGCCCCGGCCGCGCGCGCGCACTCTCACGTCTTCAAACAACACGAGCGCTGTCTTGCTCTCTATCCCTCGCGCATATTAATCAAAATCAATTGACACGATAGTAAAAGGTCGGAAGACCGCAGTTTCACGTGGAGCATTTGGAGATTTTTAGAGATTAGAGACTCTAGGCTTACTTAGACTCAATGAACAACATCTCAACACTAAATTATAAAGGCCGGTCTCATTTAGACGCCTGTCTCAAATACAAGCCGGTGCAGTTCGACGATTTGGGAAAATAAAAGCCCGGGCTATTATTTGAAGTTTTACGGTATATATATACCAGTGCCGATCCTGACCTCCCTGGGGCCCTAAGCTAAATTCTGCTAAGGGGCCCTCTACCTGACCCGTGAAGCCGTGAGCTATGTAAACCATTTGCCATTGCCACAGTCACACCTGACACTTCAGTTCTCCCAATACAATCCTCCCTCCTTTAAACCAAACAGTCAAAGAATAAGTACAATAATATAGAACAGAATGATATTTATTGAATAGAGTATTTTCTATAGAATATTAAGATAACAAGTGAATATTGTGTTGCAGATATCAATAATCCCCGTGAGTGATGACATCATTGAAATCAAGAATTAACTTTTGTACAAGTGAACATGTAATTCCTGATATCAGAAATAGACATTGGTAGATAAAAATGTAACTAAGGGGCCCTACTAGTAAAAAATAATCAAGAATTCACATTGCAAATAGTAAAAAAAAAAAATGAATTCTTGATATAAAAAATGCATAAACTGTGAATGAATAAAAGCTAAAATGGCTTGCCATATGTTAAAGGTTTGTTTTAGTATGCATGTTGAAGCAATTCTTGATTTATGGTTATTATTTACTGAGGGATGTGCATCCATATTGACCAGTATGTCCAGCTAATCAACATTTTAAATTCAATATAGCCTATAAATCAATAGTCAATCAATGTCAAATTGTCAATACATTGCTTTCCATCTTGCATAAGCAGTTGTTTAGAGTTTTTAACTACACATTGACTGAGACTAGATAATCAGTGTCTTGTTTTAAAAGTATGTATAATGTGTAATTTGATGAGGAGTGTCATCATTCAGGCCCAAATATTGTAGGCTACAGTATGTCTGGTCTCTCTCCACATATATTTCTGCTTGAAAAATGCGCGTTTCATTTCGTGCACGCGCATATGAACGTATGATAACACACGCGACGCGGTTATCTTTTCCGAGCCGTTGCACTTTAAAAAACACAATAGAAATGCACATAAACTTAACTTTACTTTGCTGACATCAAACTTGGAGAGGAGAGAACACAAGTTTACCTGATTGTTGTTTCCGCAATTCACTCATGTTTTTCCCCCCTCTTTTTGTGACCAGAAGGATAGTTTCGCTTCATTTTGTCATTGATGTTGTAAACATTAATTGACGCGCTATGACACGAGGGGGAGGCGGGGCCTTGAGTAATTTGCGGGGCCCTACGCAGCTTGCGTAGTGAGCGTATAGGGCGGATCGGCTCTGATATATACATTTGACTCCATGGTCGGCTGTTTGGGGGCAAGGCAGTTGGTACTGATGCTAATATTTGTTAGCTCGCTGTAGACTGCAGTGTTGTTGTTGCAACATGCGCTGTCTTGACGTGATGACGTACCGCACCGTTCCCCGGATATAATTTTTTTTCATTTAGTTTTACCCTGCTTGATCAGCAGATGGTGCTGCCAGCCTGCCACCATAGACTGTATGTCTGCCCCATATACACACACATATAATACACTAAATTATTTATATACTACGCAAATCATGCAGCAGTGCCATCTATCTTTATTTCGCGATCCATTTTTTTCGACCTCGATGCGTTTCGTCACGTTTTGTATCGCGATATTTCGTCAAACGATATTTCGTCCCATCCCTACCCCTGGGGGCAGGAGCTGCCCAAAGTTGCCCCACTATGGTGTAGGACGGCCCGTGAAATTCATGTGTTTTTCCTACTATGGTAAATTGCATTTGGATTTTGTATTGAACATAGCTCTGGATCACAGTGTCATAGAGACAAGGGGGCGGGCTCATTTTACTCAGACAACCAATCAGTCTCTTAGGATCATTGTGAAGCTATTAAGCCACGCCCTAGCAACCATTTAGAGCACCTTAGCAACAACTCCCATAGACTTCCATTGAAAGAGATCGAAGGGATATCTCTGGACTGAATTGTCATAGAAACATGAGTGTGGTCTCGTTTGACTCGGGGCAGCAAACAGCCAATCATGAATCACCTCAACACTTCCTAGCCACGCCCTAGCAACCATTGTCGAGCACCTTAGCAACCAAAATCCAAAGAGGAATATCGTCCATTCTGAATGTCACAGAGGCATGGGAGTTGGTTTATATCATTCATACTGACAAGCAGCCTTTGGAGTTTCATGATTAGCAGCTGCCAAGCCACTCCCTAGCAACCAAACAGAGTACCCTAGCAACCATTTTGCAAGACCTACATCTCTGCATCAGAACATCGTATAGAGATGGGGGTTGGTTTATATCATTCATACTGACAAGCAGCCTTTGGAGTTTCATGATTGGCAGCTGCCAAGCCACTCCTAGCAACCAAACAGAGTACCCTACCAACCATTTTGTAACAGCTATATCTCAGCATCAGAACATTGTATCGCGATGGGGGTTGGGTCTTTTGACTCATGCTAGCACACAGGACTTTCAACATGTTAAACATGCTAGCTGTGAATAGCTACATGCTAATATTGATTAGCTTAGTGTTAAATCATGCCATGAACATTATAAAAACTCTATAGTAACCATATGTGAACACTACCAACCACCTAGTAACACCATAGCAACCATCCAAAATACCATAGCAACCACCTAAAACACCCTAGCAACCGCCTAGCAACACCATAGCAACCACCCAGAACACCCTATCAACTGCCTAGCAACACCGTAGCAACCACCCAGAACACCCTAGCAACCGCCTAGCAACACCCTAGCAACCACCCAGAACACCCTAGCAACCGCCTAGCAACACCCTAGCAACCACCCAGAACACCTTAGCAACCACCCAGAATACCCTAGCAACCGCCTAGCAACCACCCAGAAAATCCTAGCCACCGCCTAGCAACCACCCAGAATACCCTAGTAACCGCCTAGCAACGCCATAGCAACCACCCATAATACCCTAGCAACCACCTAGTAACACCTTAGCAACATGCTAAACATGCTGGCATGATGCTAGCAATATGCTAATCGTGCTAGCATCTAGCTAAAACATGTTTGCAACATGCTTATTTTTGCTATCATCATGTTAGCAACATGCTAATCATGCTAGCAACATGCTAATAATGCTAACATAATGCTAACAAAATGTTAATCATGTTAGCATGATGCTAGCAACATGCTAATCATGCTAGCATCTTGGTAAAAACTAGCTAACCGCATTCTCGCAACCGAGCGGCGAGTTTTGCCACTGCAAGCACCACTTCACATTTTCTTCTGGAAATGTACATTCTAGTTAGTGGTGCTTGCTGAAAGCAAGGCAACACTATTGTTATCCGTCATACTTATTATTATTAGTGGTGCTTGCCAAAGGCGAAGCAACACTATTGTCATCCGTCATACTTATTAGTGGTGCTTGCTGAAAGCAAGGCAACACTATTACTATTGCTTTTTTTGAGTCCGCCAAAAAGTTTGACGCGCTACTCCTCCCGCAGCTTTTGTCACAGACCCACGAATGAGGCATCAAAACGTGCGGCCTATTGAGGAGAGGTGTGCTATGACTTTTATAAGCGATCGGGGGTACGATGTTCGCCCCAGGGGCGAACAAACTTCCAAAAAATCCCATAGACTTAACATTGCGACAAACTTTGACGATTCATAGCTCCGAGCGAGGATTTCACAGAAACCTGCGATTTACCACATTTGAAGAGGCTGACAGGGTCTGTAAGAAAATACCTCACAATGGGGTAAAAGTTGCACCCCTGGGGGGCAGGAGCTGCCCAAAGTTGCCCCATTGACCCCCATTGGTTTATTCCACATACTCCAAACTCGGCTCGGACACTCAAACTGTTCTGACTCGGTATGCTATATCTTTTCTAACTGATCGGACTTACGGTTTTCCTAAAAATGACGATCAAACTCGGAAAAAATCCCATTGACTTAACATTGCGGAATCTTCAGATTTTCAAACTCCCCAACTGTCAAAAATTCAAATGTAAATCCCTTGAAACCCTAGACTGAATCAAACTGCCATTCTATAGAACCTTTTACAGCCCACGTGATCAAATAGTTGCGCGCGCATTTTGGCAACGGAAGTGGTGTTTTTTTCCCACTGGCTCTAACGCGTTAACAACTCTGAAAATTTACCAAAACTATTTCCCAGCATCAAAATGTCTGGTTGTTGCGTTTACGGTTGCTCTAATCGATATTCCACCAAGGGGCTTAAGTTTTACAGGATTCCGACAGGATCACGGCCGTTTCAGAAGAACCGGCGGCGCTTGTGGCTGCAGGCGATTAAACGTGTTGATTGGAGCGAGGACATCATGAAAAATGCTCGCGTCTGCAGCGCCCACTTTATATCAGGTATGTTTATCTATGTACTCTTGAGTTTAATGGAAAGCATGGTTTACATTATTGATTATCTGTAGCCTACGGTGTAGTTTATCAATGCAGCGGAAGTTTAATGACCACGTGCAGCTAGTTTCAGAAGCTGTTGTTGGATTTGGCTATTAAACAAACTGTGTGTGTTATTTGCAGATGAAGCATTATTGGACTCTAGTAATCCTCGTTTACATTAGTGATTGTCTGTACGATGTAGAATAATATTCAAATGCAGGTAAAGTTTGATAAACTGGCGGTAGATTTGGCTAGTAAACAAACGTGTGTGTGTTTTATTTCAAGGTGAGGCGTCATTGGACTCTAGTAGTCCTGATTTTGTGCCTTCTGTGTTTGTGTACACAAAACCGAGCCAGAACCCCGAAGCAAAGTTGGAGAGGTAAGAATATTAAATTTCCCCCTCTGTTCTATTTAGTTTGTTTTTCTCTCTTGCATAACTGTACATTTCTGCTGTTTTTATTGTAGGTACCATAGGAAAAGGAGGAGAGATGATAGACCTATAACGGCAGCAAATCTATGTGTTTCTTCTGAAACTCTGAAACAAGAATGCAGCATGGATCATAGTCCAGGTATGAATATCTTCTCTTCTATCATGGAAAAGTTTTGAAAAATCATTGCTAAAATGTGTAAGAAACCCCCAATTGTGAAATTGTCTGCAATGGTTGCAGCACATGCTAATTTTTCACTTTTCTTTATTAAAGCTGAAGACGACATCCCAGTTACAAAGAGGGAATATGATGACCTGAACCGTAGACACTGTCAGCTTCAGGAGGAACATGTACACCTGTGTCAGAAGTTTGAGGCACTACAAGCAGAAAATGTAAAGCTGAAAGAGGAGCTGCAGAAATCTACATTTTCGTACACAACTGTTAAGTGCAACATTGGACACTTGTTTTTTTCTCACCGGACTGACCTCCGTGCTCTTTGAGTGGCTAGTTACAAAAATAACAGGCAGCTTAGAAAGAATTATCCAAAAACTTACACTAGAAGACCACCTGTTGGTTATATTGATGAAATTAAGGTTGGGTCTATCTAATACTGACTTGGCATATAGATTTAAAGTATCAAAAACCACGATTTCAAATATTTTTGCGGAGCTGGGTCCCTGGTATGGCCTTGGTCCTTAAGCCACTCATTAAATGGCCAAGTAAGGGTGCAATACTTAAAAATATGCCAAAAACATTCAAGCGGAACTTTAAAAACTGCCGGTGCATAGTAGACTGCACAGAAATTTTCATAGCTAGACCCAGTAATCTGACTGCTAGGGCCCAGACATGGTCAAATTATAAACACAACAACACAATTAAATATTTAATCGGCATCACTCCAGCTGGTGCAATTTCATTTCTATCTCCTGGGTGGGGTGGACGGGTTTCAGACAAGCAGATCACAAAAGAGTCAGGTTTCTTAGAACTTTTGGAGCCTAGGGATGAGGTTTTAGCCGACAGGGGATTTCTCATCAGAGACGAGCTTGCAGCTTATGGTGCAACCCTTCGTATCCCTCATTTCACAAAAGGAAAAAAGCAGCTTTCTGCACAGGAAGTTGACGCATCTAGACAACTTTCTCGTGTGAGAATCCATGTGGAGCGAGTTATTGGTCGGTGGAAAAACTTTAAGATTTTGCAAACAGTTATTCCGGTGTCACAGGTTAACATGCTAGACGATGTTGTGACTGTATGTGGTGCCCTCACAAACCTCTGTAAGAGTGTTGTTTCCAAATGAGTAACACATTACCATGTATTAGTTTTAACGTGATTTACATTTGTAAAACCTATGTACTGTACATGCAACAATGCATTATAATAAACCTCTCAACATTTGCTGCCACTGGTGTGTATAATGTATTTCCCCCAAGATTATCTCAACAATTCACAGTGCTTTTCAATTTCATTTGTAATTGTTATTAGTAGTTTAATTGCAATGTATGCAAGCAACATAGTTACTATAGCATTACAAAATAAAACTTTAAACAGAAGTGCGACACCGCAATCAATAACAACATAAAATGTAAGGAAAAGGATCAATTTAGGTCTGGGTGAAGAATAAGAATAAATGTAGGAAAGAATGAATGTAGGAAAACAATTAAGGAAAACAATAGATGTAGGTCTGGGTAATATGGACCAGATTCATAACACAATACAGAACATTTCCCAGTCCTAAATGTATTCATTCAAACATCAACTCTCAGACATTCCCTACATAACCATGTTGCTGGCTTCCTTTTTATGTGTGCACAGGTGTAGTGAACGTGGTTGCTGCATTTGAAACAGATTATCATTTTTCCAAAATCTGGCCTTTCACAGTATTTGCAGGCTCTCTGTGATACCAAGACAGGGTCATGTCGTCTTGTCAGTAGTTCAGGCAACACACTCGAGATAAAGAAGTCTTGTGCTTTTGGCAAAGCCTCCTTCAAAAAGTCTTCATTTCTTAGGATACGTTGCACAATGAACTCCTTCTTGGACCACAGCACAAAGTCACAATATTTAACATCACACACAAACATGTGAAGTTGACATTGATAGTAGTATATGTGTGAATGCTTCAATGCGAATGACTTGTCCAGACAAAACTGCTTATCTTCCGTACATCCTTGAAGGCTATCGCTGTATTTGTAGGGACACTTGATCTCTACCACCCCTTTGCCACAGCAGGTACATCTTGCTATCCCATCTGGTGATGATCCAAGGTGTGGCTCAGAAGGTTTCACTACTAAGCCACCTGAGCTGACGCTCAAATCTGGATGGCTTTGGGACATATATGCAGTGTAGGCTTGTCTTGCCGTTTCCTCCATATTCTTACCCCAGAGCACAGATGGGACATTTAATTCTGTTCTTTTATACTGCATTATATCGTTTAGGTGTGTTTTGCTGATCTTGTCAGTTGTGGTCGATTGGTGTAATTTAGTGCTTGTAATTCGACCAGCCCTATATGTGTACCAGTCCTTTGACTTTGACTGTTGACGTGTCACAAATTCCAGTTTCTCACATTGATGAGGTTGTAGTGTAGTTTTAAGTCTGTGAAATGTATCCTCACATTTCACCCGCATTTCCTGTGGTGAGAGTTCCCTGAGTGTTACATCAAATAAAGCAGTCAATGGCTCAGGTAAGTCAGGATGCTCCTCTGAATCCGTGTCAGATGATGCGGTGTCTGTGTCACTATTTTCCATGCTTGTCAGCACTGCAGCACAGGGGTCCACAACCTGCAGTTCCCGGATGTCATCATCTGTCAACACTGATAATAGAGCAACAAAAAGACACAGTTACTGTGCTGCATAATGTTCACATCAGAGCTTTAAACACACAGGTGTACAATAAACAACAAACAAATGTAATTTCTAAAAAATAAGTAACCTGAAGACAAACGCAGACCTATTCAAACTATAATAAATTATAGTGATAAAAATTAAACTGTCTGTAGACATTTTCATCTCTGGATCACCAAGTTACACCTTCCTCATGCTACATTATGGTGTCAAAACACTATGGCAATAGGAAGGAAGCTTATCTAGTCTGTCAACTATTACATGCATCTGGGTGTGATACTATTTTTCCTAGCAGATATTAAAGGTGCTTGAAGCTGCCTGTCTAGCCTCTTTGGTTTGTGGAAGCTGATTTCTCTCAATGGAGACTTCTTTCCTGCTGATGTCTTTCCACATGCACACTCCAGATGTAACTGCTGCTTTCTCAGTCCTTCCCATCCTAACATAGAGCTCAACTTTGAATAATATTGCAGCTGCATGACTGCAGCATGACCCAAGCCTGAAATTTCACAAAAAACATAAACTTACTGGCTGATCAATAATGTTATGAACAGGGCTTGAAAGTAACATTTGCTTTCAGCCAAATTTCGTCTCGGACTAGAAGTAAGTAAACATCTGACTTACTATGCGTGTATACGACCTAAGCCTAAACAGGTTTTGAATGTAACTGAATGATATTGGCTGGCTGCTGACATTTTGAACACTGTTGGCACTGTTATTTCGTGAAAATTGTAGTTTCAAACCCTGGTTATGAGAACATGAGAATATGTAAAAGAGAGTAGGTTAAGCCTAAGTTAAACCTGAAAGGACAGTAACACTAACAAAAGGACAGCATAATTCATCTTTGTATGAATATGAAGCCCACAACACCAAATAATAGCCTACTTACCCCGCCATACAAGTGCAGTTCGCCGTGAGGACGTAGTTCTCTCGTTGGTTGATAATAACCCAAGCCTCATACATCGTTGTCTTGTGTCCTTGTCTTTGACTAGGAAGAATTTCTGATTTCAACACACAAAACTCTGAGTCTATGTCATGGTATTTGACGTTCTGTACATGACCACAGACAACGTACTCATAAGCATCCAGTGATTTATATGCTCGTAATTTCTCTCGGGTGTACACGCTCGGTTTCTCAACTAAATACGTATATATATCTGGCCACTGTATATTTGGCCATCTACTAACGTCTTCTATCCACTCCACTATAGTACACGGATCTGGTAGCCGGATACCATTTGATAAAGTTAACTTTTTTAAATAACTTTCTCTGTCTGTGTTGCTTAATCCGCTCGCGTAGCTTGACATGTTGTTGATTCTCGCCATACTTCCGTTGCCAATATGCGCGCGCATACGTTGCTACGTCATCATTGTGTACAAACAGTAAAAGGGTCTATTGCACCCAAGAACAGAACACCACAATCGCTTAGACGCCATTCTGCTCATAGACAGTGCTCCAGCATATCCACAATGACCGCGCCGGTGCGCGCGGACTATGATTGACAGCTGGCTCACGAGCGAGGGCGGGTCTGTGTTGAAACGCGGCTGTCATTCAACAATCGCGGGAGGGGCGTCCGAGCTTGTGACGTCACAGGCTCGAACGGCTCGATTTGAGGCAGGGGAAAACATAAGGAGATTAAAACAAAAACACTGGATGGATTTTTATCATTTTATGATGTTTTTGTACAGGCACTGCCAACACACATTTCAGTACAATCAACTTGTAAAAGTGCATGTACCATTATATGACCCCTTTAAGGCGTCAGTTTTCGTCGTGTTACTTTAGTG
This sequence comes from Rhinichthys klamathensis goyatoka, assembly GCF_029890125.1. NCBI lineage: Eukaryota > Metazoa > Chordata > Actinopteri > Cypriniformes > Leuciscidae > Rhinichthys > Rhinichthys klamathensis. Next base: position 177,561 of record NW_026607026.1, read on the forward strand.
CGTGTAAAGACGCACAGTTTTACCGTGTGGAGACGACCAATTTGAACGTGTTTCTTAACGCGCACATTCTGTACATATTGAAGTGTAATATTTTTTAAAAGCAGATGTTTAAACATTTAGATGTACCTACATATTAATCCTTTAGTTTATAGCATTGCTTTACTGACAACTGTGCTAGAGTAAAGTAATGTTACAATGTATATTAAGTGCTAATTATCCATATTATACAATTATTATAATTTATCTATATGGGTTATTATTTGTTTTTGTTTTAAGTTATAATCTCCAAAAGTATTATAGGCTAACTTACACAGCACATATTTGTAACTAAATACACACACACTCTCACACGTTGTTACGATCTTTTAAAGTCTAGGAGATGTTACGCAACATTTGTTTTATTAGTACTGCTGATGGAGGAATACGGTGGAGAGAAAACCATGACAGACTCAACTTGAAGAGAAACAAACTGGATTTTATTGTCACAAAGCCGAAGCCACGAGTTCCAGTTTGGATGAAAAATGAGTGTGCTATTTACAATGTTTACAAATATTACAATAATCAAATAATAAGAAAGAGAACCAAAAAGTGGCGCCAAAGAAAAGAACAGAATATAACAAAACAAGCCTTATACTAAACCTAAACCTAACCAAAGAAAAAGGTGAAAAGAAAACCGAAATCTTCAGTGCATTCGGCACCTAAGCTAACTATTAACAAAACATACACAGAGTGGCGCTCACTCCTAACCTAGTGTATCTAACAAATAAACACTACGGGCATTATGTATACCGCGGCATACATACATTTGGTCGTTCTCTTTCCCAGAGAGAGAGTCGAATTACAGGGCCCCACAGCGTCACACTGGGATACACATTGAAACTATGATCTCTACAACTAAAACATACTGAATATTAAGGTACATATAAACAAAGCATACAGCACCCAACTCATTCCACTACAAAGAGCCAGTCATCACTATATGAATCTCCAGTCACAGGTTTAGTAACCTCACAACGCTACACGACTCATGGCCGCTTCCGAGAGATCGAATGAATGAAAACGCCATCCTTTTGAACCCAGCTGGTCAACTCTGATTGGCTCCCGGGCGCCGCCCCAACGATGAGTGACGTCCCGCTAGGCCAATCACAGCAGCCTGCCAGCCAAGAGTGAGCTAGAAACAGAAACAGATAATGAGCATATACTATCAACACGTGCGAAGTATACCAGCGTGCACAGACTAGTGAAAACAAAACAAACCCCTACGTGGAACGTAACACTTCCCCCCCCCTAAGAATCAACTATATGGATTAACTCAACAAATAGTTGATCAAATGCATTCGCTCAAATGCCACCATAGGCAGCTCTAGACAGTGCGTCGGCTATTATATTCTCGACACCTTTTTTATGCTTAATTACCAAGTTGTAACCCTGTACAATCAGAGACCAGCGCATCAAACGCTGATTCTGATTATACATAGGCTACGTGATAAAAAAAACTAAAGGGTTATGGTCAGTAAATATAGGCAGTGGGCCAAGTCCGTCTATCTCGTTTAGTTTTTGATTTGATAGTTACCCAGCAGCTGTGTGGCTCATTTTTTTAATTTGTCTGTATGAATAATTCACAAAAAGATTACCGATTGTTTCCAACGCCAATTGTTGCACATTAAAGTATAAAAATTGATTTAATTTCGCTAGCTGATTACAAACGTTGGCCGGACTGAGATCCAATCAACGCTTGTGTTGTTACCTTGTTGAATTGATTTGGCCAATCACGTTATTCGTTGAACCGGCGTCGCGTGACTCGCGTCAGTCTGAAGTCAAATCTACAATCCAAACTGGAGAGACCGGTGTGTCTCGGCAAGACAACGTCAAGGTAAGATTTGTTTTACAATGATTATACACCCCTATATCTTAATGCTTTGCATATAAGTTGTATTTAAGACTGCAAGCTATACTTCGTCGTGAATATGCGTTGTTGTTGATGAGAACAGTAGCCACGAAAGAATGTTGGTAGTGGAGCAGTAAAGCTAGGTCCAAGGGTATGTTGCTTAGGCTAATCCAAAAAAATCATTCGGTACATACACAATGAACTAAGCAAAGAGTATTCAAAAGGGGTTAATTACTGGAAAATATTTAAACGGGAAGACAGCAGGAAATAATTTGACAGGTATGTCCAGGTTGGTTTACAGCAAGCTACCTGGGCTACAAGTAAGCTAGACTAATTATCAGCTAAAAAGAGTGCAAAGCAAAACAAAGAAAGGATTTAAAAATATTTTAGTTAAAGATGGCTGTTTTTGAGCTATTTAACAAAATCATTTGTGGTCAGAACTGCAGTAGTCTTGTCAAGCTCGTTTAAGATGGTTAGCATCTTAATACAAATGTCAAGATGAAAAATGTGATTTAAAATGTTTTGTTTATTTATCTGAATAATTCAGTTGTTTATCTAACACACAGACACGGACAGGACAACATCATATCTATCCACACCCAAATGACTACAGAGGTGACGTTGACAACCATCACATCAACAGCACCATGATGGAGCAGGTCAAGATCATGGAGTTGCTAGTATCCACATCACAGATGACCCATCTTGATCTATCGACACCACCAACAGAACCTGGCCAAGAAAGTCCAAAATGCTCTGCACTTCCTCCCACAGTTGAGGAAGGCTCATCTCCCAAAAATGCATCCTCTTATCTTTCTATAGGGGAATCATAGAGAGCCTCTTCCTTCCACCTCCACCCTCCAATAACCTAAGGGCAGCTGATTGACTCTTGCACAAATACACTGGTAGTTTATAGTATGATGCTGCTACATTGGTTTATTTGTTTTATTTTTAAATTTGCTATCAACATTTGACCCCACTTACACACATATTGCACTGCCTTTTGCTACTTGTCATGTTATCCACTTGCACTGAAATACTTTATTAATTAGGGATGAGTCACGATTTTCGAATATTCGATGATTTTATTATAGAATATTGAATAGGATGTGCGGGATGATTGTCTTTAAAAAATCCCCATGTTTTAGTTGTGGTTATAAGTTGCAATCCTAAATTCACATAATATTTTTATACATTTAATAAATATATTCTTAATATTTGTTGTTTTTGTTTCTATGTTTGAGCTTATATATCTCAATATTAATAACAGTCTGGTTAATTTTGAGTCTTGAAATGTAAACTCTCAAGGGTTGGCTTTCTAAATATATGTTGGTTATGTGTCTATTCAGAATGACTTCTGAGCAGCAACCTTTTTATTTTGGGTATGTCATGTATGCATCACTTGCCAAAATTGGGGCAGACTAGTAAGGGGTTAAACGTATATAAATTAAACGTATGTTTAAGTTTTTTAACGTATATTTAAGCGTCACACGGGTGCGATTTTCGAATAATAGCCTAGGCCTATATCCAGCGATCTTTGAATATTTTTGCTTTAAATGCCCATCCCTACTATAATACAGTATACATGCTGTCTGCAATGTTAATGAATAACTGCTCCCCTTTGCTGTAATGCTGTGTTTCTGAGACAATGAAGCACTACTTGCTCTATTTGACATGATGCATGAGATGCAATGACATTATACATTTGATACAAACCTTCACTGTTGTTAGCTGCCTTTTCTTTCTTCGGTCCAAGATGTGCCGGCTAATGTTGGATTTCACAAAGAATGTTACATGCTCTTCACCAACAAAGAACACATAAGAAGAGCATGTAACATTCTCTGTGAAATCCAACATTAGCCAGCACATCTTGGACGTCTTCGGAATTTAAGTTAAATGCCAATACGGCTTTTTGAGTTTGCAGGTTCACCCATAAATGTGTACATTGAACAAACTTTGCCCAACTTGTCTGGGAAAAGGGGGTTACATGGCTTTTTACATTTGAGGCTAAATGGATAAAACACCTCATTTTTACCTCAGTATTACTGAACTACAACACACTAAAATTAAATTTTTTATGATTAAAGCAAAATTGTAATTTCAAGAACGCAGCTTCCTGGTCACTGACAAAGATCACTTTGCCTCCACTCTAGAATCTGTGTTCATATGGTTCATTGTTTACATTGGTTGTCAAGGAAACGGGAGGTTTTCTAACGTTATGATTAGTACTCCTGCTTATTTGCCGGTTTAAAAAGGTTAGAGTTTGTAAGGACATTTTGCGTCAAATGTGCATACAACAAAGTTGGAAACAATGTCTGTAGTACTTATACGATTTTATTACATGACCTCAGCAAAAAAAGACTTACACAGCTGTGAGGTAAGTATTAAATTCGTAATTTCGAGGTCCGGCCCACCGCCTAATACGGTGACCGGAATGCTACTCGATCCGACATACACATCGAAATATTGAAGTGACATTAAAAGTGCTAATGCCTCCTTCTCGATCGTTGAATAATTCAACTGGTGTTTGTTGAACTTACGGGAGAAATAACCAATAGCGTCTGGCTGCAGACAAGTGACGTCACTTGCACTCTCGGACTTGCACGCTCAGACACGAGCGCTTCCTCTGCAAGTGACGTCACTTGCACTCTCAGACACGAGCGCTTCCTCTGCAAGTGACGTCACTTGCAATCGACGCCTGATCTCTACGGAACGCGATCGTAATAGTCTTTAAACGAAACGTGTGAAATTTGACCGCGTCAACACGAAGTGTTTGTCCGCGGCAATTTTTTACGTGTTTCTTTTGAACGCGTAGACACGCTCATTTTGGTCGTGTTAAGGTGTCATTTGTCATTTTGTTGACAGTTTTTTTCAAATTGCTAAAACACTACAAGTGGAATTTGAGGCTCACTCAGTGAAACCATTCACTCATGTACCCAATCTTTAGACCAAGCCTGCAAAAATACAAGGACATTATATGCTTTGCACTCAGTTTGCATTTGAAAAACAAACTATTTGCAAAACTCTAAACACATTTCTCTACATTACACACATCATTCAAAACTAACAGCTCTTGTGTTTCATTTGGGAAACACTGGCATTTAAATGCCACATTAATTTACTGATGACCTACAGCCAATCATGTGGGAAAACACTTGTACATAAATTGATCACTTAGAAATCAAAACTCAGTTTTGAGAAAGAAAGAAATTATTTTTACTATTATTATATATTTAATTATTTTCAAGACATTTTGGACAATTTCATGCTCCTAACTTTGTGGGAACAGTTTGTAGATGTAAAACATCAAGATGATGCATTTTTTTTCTTTTTATTGTAAATGTCAATTTACAGTTATTACACACAGTTAATGTGCAAAACAGACAAATACAAGGTAGAAATAGACAATATACAACATATATAAAAACACATTAGCACATTATTCACTTTGCTCTAGTGTAGTTCGACAGTTTACCTTTAATTTCATGACATCGACTACATGTTCAAGAAACATTTGCATGTCATTCATTACAGTAAAGATGAAGCAAAAGGGTTCCAGAGCATCGATTCTGTCCTGTGGAAACTCAGCCTTCTCTAATCTCTCAATGGCTTCCGCAACGTCTTGTTCCTCCATACACTCTACTTTGGGCAAATGAACAGAACCATACAGTGCACTAGATTGATCCAAACACCACTTGCTGGCTATCTTCAAATCTGGCATCAATCGACTCTGTGAAATAACACGGAGAACAAGGGATTGCAAGTGACGCCACAGCCGGTAGCGGAGAGCAGGTGTCGACTGCAAGTGACGTCACTTGCAGCGGAAGTGCTCGTGTCTGAGCGTGCAAGTCTGAGCGTGCAAGTCTGAGAGTGCAAGTCTGCAGCCAGACCCTTCTCGAAATAACAGACCGGATGATCAATTCCATCCTCACCCGTCTGAATCAAGATCCAGCACCAACAGAACTCGCATCTACATCAAGTTTAAAAGCAGTGTTGTAATCCGGTGCGGCATGCATAACTTTATTCACTTTCACATAATAATGTTTTGTAATTTGGTGTTTGGTTGTATAGTTTGTTTCTGCTGTTCTGTCTGTATTGAACATCATCTTGGCTGCTGCAGGCTGATGAGTGCTATAATAAAATTACTACATTGTTAAATGTGTTTTGATATTCATTATATTTTTATTATTAATATTTTATTTACCCATAAACTTGTCTTTAGGAAGCCATAAGTTATAGTGGCAAGAATAACTTTGTTAAACCTTTAGGGGCGGTTTCCCAGACAGGGTTTATATTAAGACAGGAGTAGGCCTTAATCTACTTAATAATGTTTTTTTTAAAAAAGATTAAGTACATTACTAACAAACAAATTTCCAGATTTATTTTCTTTTATTTCAAAGCTGATGTGTGCAATAGGCCTATATGTGTATATATATATATATATATATATATATATGCTTGCATTAAAATAATTGTCTCTTGTTTTTTTTTTATTGCAGTCTTTTTTGTTGCTTCCATTCATGGTTCTCAGTTCCAGGCAACTTTAAGATTTTCTTGGTTCATTCCATAGGCTACCTCTGTCACAGTTTGTTTTACAGTTTTTTCAAATTGCTAAGACACTAAAAGTGGAATTTGAGGCTCACTCGGTGAAATCATTCAAACTTTTTGCAAAACTCTAAACACATTTCTCTACATTACACACACACGATTCAAAAATAAACAGCTCTTGTGTTTAATTTGGGAAACACTGCCATTTAAATGCAACATTAATTTCAGTTCCTGTCAATTTAAATAAGATTACTAAAGCAAATAATCTTGCTTTCTTCTCACATCATATGCTCCTGTGACCATGTGTCAAAAAATAACGTCCCACCTTCAAATGGTGCTTGATAGTGACTCCCAAACCTTATTGGACTTTTTCAAACATTCTAATTGGTTGCAATCATTTAAAGAAAAAATTACTGAACATAGGCTAAGGGCTGTGCTGTAGAGGGTTAATATTTAACCTTTAAATACTTCCCGTTTTTCCCCCAGAACTCTTATATCAGTTGATTATGTTTAAAATATAGATATCATTACATTAATGCAGTTTATTTACCTAAGTTCCTGGATTTAATCAATCATTTTAATAGTAAATAAACATATTTTTATTATTTCACTTAAATACAAAAAAACAGTTACATGCATGCAATGGCCAGTTAAAACATATAATAGATCACGCATTGTCTCCTTTTGTGGGGAAAAATAACATAAAATGGCATTTAATGATTATTGCCGCTAGATGAACCTAAAAAAGACTGAAAAGGCGATGACAAATCATGACAAGGCTGACATCACACACTACGTACGTACCCATGCATTATCCCTCGTGAACAATTACAACGTCTGATGTTTGCATATGTGCAGACCAGTATAGTATTATGACATCCTTCATTAATAAACATGACTTCTGATGTTTGTATACGTATATACCAACGAGAGACATACGTACCAGCGCGTCACATATGCAAATATAGTCTCAAATACAGCAATTTCATTGGCTACTGTGTTTTCTGCCGCGTTAACGCGAACAAACAGTGCGTGTTGATGCGGCCAAATTTCACGCGTTTCGTAAAAAGACTATTGGCCCCGATCGCGTTCCATACTTTCTCTCTATGGCTCTGTTGATCACTTGATCTGTTGATGCGGTCAAATTTCACGCGTTTCGTTTAAAGACTATTGGCCCCGATCGCGTTCCATAGTTCTGGGGTTACTCGCGAGGAGTACTCCTACTCCATTGAATTCATTCAGTAGCAAAGCGCGTTTGAGAGGAAACATGGAGACAAAAAAGTGTTTCGTGTCTTTTTTCGCGGTTTCTGCATTCCTCATGCACGGTAAGACATTGTTTTATTTATTTCACTTTAGGTCAACGGTAAAAAATAATGAGTTTATAGAGTTCCCTGCTCAAACCTATTCAAGACCAAGATCCAGACAGGTAACGTAACGTTAGTAGCCCTAGCCTACATTTTAATGAACCAAAATAATGTTTAATTACTTTTCACGGATGTAGTCTTATCTCGTTTATTGCAACTACATTTCATATTTTTCTCACCAAACAAAAAGACTAACGAATGGCCCGCTCGACACACAAAAAAATGCAAATCTAAAACGTGTTTCAATTGATTTATTTTGTTAACTGCAATATAAATATCCTGAATCCGCCACTGCTAGTAAGTCAGAATGGTAATGACGTAAATGTCATGCCAACTAGATGTTAAAATAAAGACTAGATGTAGAGCATTGGGTAGTTTGAAGATGTTCTGAGACCAGAAAAGATCAAGACTCCACCTCTGGCTCAACCGGCTGGTGTGTTTAAACTGGTTTTCCAGTCTGGCCGAGCAATTATTTTAAAAAGCGTTGTGCACTGATGTTAAGAATATTATGAATACTTCTGCTGTACAGTTGACCTGTGCAGGTCTGATGATGATGAACTATGCACAACTGAAGGCTTTGATATATAATGGAAATAATTTACATAAAAACGTGAAATGGTATTATTTGAATTATAGTCATCTTGGTGTATGAAATTATACAATGATCTTGGTTCTGTGAATGCAAAAATGCAATATTAATATGCATATATAAATCGAGATGTGTGTTGTATGGTGTATAATATGCTGTACAATAAACACCTTATAACCTATGATATAATATGTAAATTTGTCTGATGAGTGAATGTGTGAATCAGTTGTGTTTTTGTGCTGCTTGTTTGATCTGTAGAGAAACATTCACAGTACTTTCCTGTTGTTTATTTTCATACTCATGACTTATAATTATCTTTCCATTTCTTCCTCAGGTTTGTCTGGTGTTGATACAGAACAAGTGTCAGTGATGGAGGGAGATCCAGTCACTCTAAACACTGGTGTTCAAACAAACCTACAAAGAAATATTAAATGGTATTTTGATGCCAATCGCATTGCTCACATCACTGGAGATCTCAGTTTTTACTGTACAGATGTTCAGTGTAAAAGTAATGAAGTTACTGAGAGATTCAGAGACAGACTGGAGCTGAATAATCACACTGGATCTCTGATCATCATGAACACCAGAATCACAGACTCTGGAGTTTATAAACTAGAGATCATCAACAGCACCGACAGCCCCAGTGGCGGCGAGACTGAAAAGATCTTCAATGTTTCTGTTCATGGTGAGTCAATATGTCTGAAAGCAGGTTATGTTTAAATAATATTGTGTTATAGGGTGTGCGATATAACGGTTTTTGATCATGGATGATTAAAATGTCTCCACGATCTGCTTTTGAAGAAATATCGTAGTATCGTGCATTTTATCAGTTGCAGTTCTGGCGCCGACCTCCGTCTCAACAACAAATGTTAACGCAGAGAAACGGGACACTGCAGTTCACAGAAGTTTATTATTTGCATGTGCTTTAAAGCCTTGCTGGTTAAACATGTAATTCACGTGCTGATGCGCTGTTCTGACGTGTGCTTTCTGAGCGCATACACACGAAGCACACGGGCACTAAAAGCCTGTCTAACAGCGTCTGTTTACTGGACTACGTTATAAGTTATCTTTCGAGTCTTATTTTGCTAATATTGTCAAATACACACAAGGTTTACATAAACAAAGTTGGTTATGTCTAAAGTGAAAGCAAACAGAAAAAAATGAGAGAAAATCTGCTTGTCAAATGCGTGTATATTAGACGCGTCGCGTGCAGCTCTTAAAGCGACAGTAGCCAGTTAGTAAACAAGCTGCCTCTTGTCCTTAAAGAGATAGTTCACCCAAAAATAAAAATTCTGTTATTATTTACTCACTCTAATTTTGTTCCAAACCTGTATTCATTTCTTTCTTCTGTTGAAAATAAAATTTATTTGGAAGAATGTGGCTAACCAAACAGTTCCTGGTCCCCATTGACTTCCATAGTAGGAAAACATATACTATGGAAGTCACTGGAGTACAGCAACTGTTTGGTTAGCCACATTCTTCCAAATAACTTTTATTTTCAACAGAGAAAAAAGAAACTTATTCGGGTTTAAAACAACTTGAGAGAGTAAATGATGACAATTAAAATGTTTGGGAGAACTATCCCTTTAATGTTAATAAAACAACAAAACACAAAGAGGAAATCACTCACTGCTCTTGACTGAGAACTTTAGTAGTAGCTTTAATAATAATCAATGTATAATTTATACAGTGAAGTCTATGTTGTGTTTTATTTTCGTATTTGTTCATTTAGCCTAATTACTTTCTTCAATGCTACTGTTAAATACCCCTACTGTAGCTGAAAAAATAAAGCACTGTTTATTTCATTTCTATATTAAGTTGTGTATGCTTAATGTGTATCTTTGTTCCTAATTCTTAATAACAAAGAAAATAATGATAAAGATTTTTATCTACGCCACTTTGGCCTAAATGTCTGCCATTCTTTTTTCTTTTGTTACCTATAAGGCTTTTTTTTTTTTAAATAGGGACATTAGTTTGGCTGTAATGCTCAGTCACTTGCAAAATAGTAAAACCAACATGAAAAAGAATCGTGATAAAATCGTTAATCGTGATTTTCCTGAAAAAAATCGTGATATGATATTTTTGCCATATCGCCCACCCCAGAGACAGTCAGAGGTGAACAGAACAGAATTACTGGTGATCCAACAGTTAGTTTTGTTCTGTTCATACCATTTTTTTATCACCTGTTGAAATGCATCTATTTCATACTCATTGTTTTTAGTTCACCAATAAGGATTAGATGTAAATATTTAAAGTGTATTTGTGTAAATGTGTAAAGAACTTTTTAGAGAGTCCAAAGACGATGAAGAAGATTCAAATAGAAGTGTTTTTGTTTATTAACACAAAGTAAACTCACGTAATCCAAAATTATTCGAGACCCCGTACATGCACAAACACATGAACAATACCGGACAGCGAACCGAATACAAAAAAGATGTTGCAGCCAATGAGCTGCCGGCGGGGGCTGGCTGCAGGACGACTCAACCTCCACAGACAGTTTTTAATGTTTTATCAGACAATAACTACTCAAGATTTTGCTTTAGTATAATTTTCGGGACAATTAGGGCCGGATGCGGGACAACAGCTTAGATTTCGGGACTGTCCCGAATTTTTCTGGATGTCTGGTCACCCTAGTCCACACCAGAGGAATATCGTTGTTTATGATAGACCCTTTTACAGCCCACGTGATCAAATAGTTGCGCGTGCATTTTGGCAACGGAAGTTGTGTTGTTTCCCACTGGCTCTAACGTGTTAGCAACTCCGAAAGTTTATCAAAACGGTTTCCCAGCATCAAAATGTTTGGTTGTTGCGTTTACGGTTGCACTAATCGATATTCCACCAAGGGGCTTAAGTTTTATAGGATTCCGACAGGATCACGGCCATTTCAGAAGAGCCGGCGGCGCCTGTGGCTGCAGGCGATTAAGGGGCTGTTCACATATCGTGTCTTTTGCGTGCTCAAGTTCGTTATTTCAAATGTAGGCGCGCGGTATGCGCGCTCATAATGGAAGCAATGTGCTCGTTTTTTCCAAGCGCGTCCGCGCCGCATCGAGATAAACACATCTCAACTTTTCAGAATGCCGCAAGCGCACCGTAGGCACTGTAGCTGATGGTTGCTTAGCAACGTCAGACACCTCCAGAACGCAACCGCACTAGCGCTTTGGAAAAAGGAGAACGCGGCGCGCCTAGCGTTTTTAGGCGCTATATGTGAATGGCGCCTAAACGTGTTGATTGGCCCGAGGACATTATAAAAAATGCTTGCGTCTGCAGCGCCCACTTTATATCCGCTCGCGTAGCTTGACCATAGAGCTTGACACGCTGCTGATTCTCGCCATACTTCCGTTGCCAATATGCGTGCGCATACGTTGCCACGTCATCATTGTGTACAAACAGTAAAAGGGTCTATATGCAATTTTATCATCTGCCGCTTTAAATGCTCGCACTCTTTAAAGCAGAATGGATTTTGATTAGTGCTTCACGATTAATCATATCGCAATCGTAATCGTGATGTCAAGCCTATGCGATTATGTGACGCAAAATACTGCGATTTTATATGAAATAAACAAATTAGGGCTGTTAACGCAGCATCTGTTATTTTTTGTCATTCTTTGGCTAGTGTTACATGATCCCGCTCTTATTCATGCAAATGCTTTAAACCATTCAGCGAGACAAGTCAAAAGAGAGTGCCTGTGAATGTCCTGACTGAAAGACGCGCGCCAGTATCATGCGCATGCACAGACCGCGCGCCAGAATACAGTTCTCTTTCCGCTTGAAGTGAACGAACAATAACACACACAATTATGCCAAAATATCATTTGTCCAGTGTCTTCATAACATAAGAGCAGTCTCATGATGGTCGTAAAGAGTTGTGAGAGAATAAGGCGCGTGTGAGATCCGCGTCTCTGTCAGCAACTCTTAAAGGGCCAGGATCCAATAATGCTTTCTGTCAAATAACAAAGGGAACAGAGAAAAACACTCACTGCTCTTTACCAAAGAACTTGTGTAGCTTTAAATAGGATTTTAGTCCATATAATTTATCATTTATGCAGCGCAGACTGTTTGATAACTTTATTCAATTTCTGTATATGTCCTGCCTGTAGACAGGAAGAGCACAGGTAAATATGACATTTATCATGGGTTTATGTGAGGATTGTTAGAAGTTCACTTAAAGCGGCACTCCGTAACTCTAGCCACCGCTTTGCTGATTTTCTCAACGAGCTCCCCCTACATCTGCGGTGCGTATATTTTTCACATCACTGTCGTAAAGCCACTTGCGGTGCGCTGGCGCCCTCCGAGTCCTCCCCCTTTCTACCGCTGCTCATGTGCTTTTGTTATGGTCGGAGCCGGTGTGGTGAACAAATGAGTCCCAGACGCACCAACTTTATCGTGTGGAGCAGAGCTATGTCTACCGAGGTTAGTAGAGTTGCCGTAAAGCAGTTCGTGTTTCTCGCTCGTTCTTGCTTCTCACGAGACTTCCTATTTTCAACTTACCAGAACGTTAGTACCAATGTTGCAAGGCTGGTTTTCCGTCTGGGAACGCTGGGGGGAGTGGGGAAAGTAACCATTCTCACCAGAACAGATTATTTAACCATCCAAATGATTTCTAAACGGATTTAAGGTCAAAAAGTTACTAAGTGCACCTTTAAATTAAAATTAAATTATTTTTTATCCAGACATCAATGGCTTATTGATCATTATAGGTGTTATCAATCATTTAGTTGTTGTTGCTAGTTTGAGTTGAGAAATACACATTTCAGAATTATCACTAATCTGTGTGTGCATTTTGCTTTAGAACCAAGCAAGTTGACTCATGAAACCATTTGTTTATTATATCGCAATCGCACATCGCAATATTGACCTCAATAATCGCAATATGACATTTTCCCCAAATCGTGCAGCCCTAATTTTGATTGGCTGTCAAGTTGTAATCGTTTATCAGCTGAAAAAAAATCTTTCAGATTTCAACTAGCTATATCTTTATCGTTCTCGTTATAGTTATCGTCCTTTGTGTGAACAGGCTTTAAAGACTCTTGTGTTTCAGAATCATGTCCGCCTTCAGCTGCAGGAATACAAGTCTGGGTTTTTCGTGGCAGTGAAGACTGGCATGATTTCTCTCATTGCTTGGGCTTCGGGGACGGCAAGTAGCCTACTACATATAGATATTATAGTGAGCATAAAATATTGTCTTTATTGTGCAAAATTTGTGTTTAATTGTTTCTGTGTGATTATTTTTCAAAGGACACAATGTGAAAAACAAGCCCAGCGTCTAGGGATGTCCCGATGCCACTTTTTCACTTCCGATACCGATGCCGCAGCTTTGGCTATTTGCCGATACCAATATCAATCCGATATTTTTTTCTTTTTTTTTCTTGAACTAATACTAATACTACTAATAAAATATATGGAAGCACTTTGCTCAATTAACAACCTAAAAACATCTCACTCAAATGGAGAACAAATACTTCTCCAGTATATAGACTACAACAACAGTTGATTATGAAAGACTGTCACCCTTTATTCAAACACTACAAAAAAAAAAAAAATACTTCAGTACTTAAAGCTACCAACAGGTTTAAAGTTAATCGTTAACAAGCTTTAAAATTACCCATTGATCTGTGTACTTTTGCGTCCATTCGTTTTTCCTTTTTTAACCCGTAAAACGAAAAATTAACGGTTAGGGCTGGGGCGGTATGGATTTTTTCTAACCGCGGTTGAAAAGCAAGATATTCCCGCTTTGAACACCCCCCCCCCCCCCCCCCCCCCTCTTCCCCCCTCCTCCTCACCCGACAGACTTCAGCGCACCGCGCACTCACCAGAAGGCGTTTTTGCTAGACAGACTTTGTTAAATATTTTCACCTACATCCGAAAAAAAACGAGCACAATTTGAAAGAGTCCAATTTTCAGTAAGCTGTAATTTGGCATGAACCAATCACTGAATAGATTTTCTTATTTAAGAATATTCTCAGATACATTCGCATTGAATTCATCATTTTCAGGAGAATACATTATGATGTTGAACGAAATGAAAGATGAACACCTTTTCCAACATGTCTTAATTACAAAAATTATATTCCATATTTATGTTAACATAATATAATGTTATTTTTTATTTAATCTATGTCGATTATATGAAAAGTGAACACCATGAGTAAGATAGGATCATAAGATGGGTCAGACATGATTTTGACCACTTTATTAAGTTTTGTTTTGTAGAAAGCCTTTCTTTAAATTAAATTTCGTTTTGGATAAATTGTATCTTAATTTTAATCACTGTTTCATTAACTAATTGCCTGGAATTATACAAATACAGCAGACATATAATCAGGACGATGTGGAAGCGACGGTGCGATCTCTTGCGCATGAACTGGAGCTCGTCTCATAAATGAACCGAAACTCGTGCGCCCATCGGAGACGGAGTTCACTGCTGATATTCTGAGGATACAACATAGCCAATAGGCTATACTAGGCTATACTATACTATACTTTAGCCTTTAAATATCTTTGCTGCATGCGTAGTCTCCTTTCTAGAACAGCCAAGAGCTTTCTAGCCTCGCGGCAGCAGCGCCTTGCATCGCTCATAGACCTTAAAACTGTTCAAAAAATTCAAAAAACGAAAATTGATCAAAAAACGTTGGTGTGGATGGATGGCGGACAGATGATGAGTTTTGTGCTGCGGTTCCGTTGCGGATGAAATAATAATAGCCCATCCGCGCATCTCTAATACGAATGTAATGCTATGTGTCATGGAACATTGCGCTCCCCAACTCGCGAAAAGGGATTTGCTCCATCTTTTGATAAGTTTTGTTTAGAAAACCTTGAATCCATGTAAGACACACTATCATTAGAAATAATCCATGTCATTAGAATCAATGAATCCATATCATAAGACACAACGTGCACACATGTGCAGGCCAATGTTTTTTTTTTTTTTTTTTTTTCGGTGATGACGGTGACGAGCTCAGACCCGCGGTTGGAGTCACGTGACCGCGGTATTGCGGTAATGCGGTAACCGTCCCAGCCCTATTAACGGTTGTGTTTTTAAAACGCAAAGTTGAACACAATTTTTTTAATTTAAACTGTAGGCACGTCAAATATGCTGCGCAAAAATATAAATATTGACGTATTTTCTGATTTTTATTTGACTTTTTGCCCCATTATTAAACATTTAAAATATTCACAAATTAATATGGAAAGATTTTAAGAGATAAGATGTCGATTTTACTGGTTTTCTAAGGCCAAACCCGGAAATTATATTTTTCCCGCAGTGCTGCCTGAATGAGAAGAGCCATGTCTCTGACCACACAGAGAGGTGATTTAGCCTATAGGCTAATAATAAAAAATGTGTCTGAAAAAAATAAAGATGCATTTCAATTGTTTATTAATTAACTAGTGTTTTCTAAATCAGTGTCGGCTGGAAACAGAGATACCGTAACGGTGAAACGGTTTCTCCATCTCCGCTGTAAAGCGGATATGCGCCTTTAGAGAGAAATTCATAGCTATGGATTAGACGTTTGCTTTCGATTTGAATTTGTTCGTTTAAAATTTGACATTTCAATCTTTAGCCTATAGGTAGGCTATATTATACATTTATACATTTTTGAGACGCGATCCAGTTCACGGAGACCATGAAAGCGTGCCTGATTGTTTTATTTTATTTTACAAAAGAACGTTTTCTTGTTATTGTGAGTTTACACAAATAAAATAGTTGCGAATGATGTATTATTTTCTGTATGACCAGAAATGATAAGAGTATTTTAAGTTGTTTCCACTGTTGAAAGGAAAATGCAAGTGTTCGCGCCCGCGCCTCCGTGCCATGCAGTGCGCGCTCCACACTCCGCACAAACCCTTGCTTGGATATGCGTCAAAATCTTGTGTCTACAGTTTACAGCCCACGGTTTATAAACTGAGGATACGGATTGCAAAAGCGTGTTTTTAGTACACCGAAGGTAGAGGGAGGGAGTGTCTGTTGTGAGTTTAGGGGGCACTTCAGCCAGAGATGTGTGTGTATGTGAGTGAGTGAGTCTACCGCCTGCTGAAGAGGGTCGCTGAAAGGCTACAAAAACCCGCCAAACTGATCCGAAACCAGCACAATTTTTTATCCGCACGATACCGATGCTGGAATCGGATCGGGACATCCCTACCAGCGTCTGTTGAAATTCCAAGGTAAAATACAGAAGCTAAATATTATGAGATTCTCAACTGTTTGATTTCACTGTGTAGACGTGTATGGTATATGTGTGATGTAGCTTCATTCAAGTCATTTATTCAGGCTGCGTTTACACTGGCACAACAAATCCGATCTTTTACTCGCATCTGACAGATCGGAATTGGTTGCATACGTGTAAACACAAAAATCTGCATGAGATCCGATTTTTTCGCATCTGAACTGAGCCACTTCCAAATGTGGTTGTAAATCAGATACACGATATCTGGACATCTGACCTACGTCTAAACACGCATGTCCGATTCCCCTTTGAATTCCAAGCCACCACAAGTCGAGAACAACACTTTTATTCACAAAGATGCTGCTTCTGGCACAGAGGGCGGAGCTTCAAGAGCTTGCACTCACACAGACATGCACTGAAAATGTCTAAAACTTTTAGCCTTTTTTGTTCAAACCGGATTCAGACAATGATTGAGAGACTCAAGAAGAAGTGACAACATGTAGAAGCAACAGGACGTCTCTGAATGGTTAGTTGAGGAATTTATGTAGCTGATGTGTAGTTATCTTCTAGTCACTGATTAGCATATTCTGTCATGATAATCTATAAATCGTGTTCCCAGGGGCGGGGTTTATGTAAATTCTATTAATGTTGTGTAGTCCCTACCAGTCGTTTGTTGTAGTCCTTAAAAAACGATTTATTTAAAAGCAAATATCTTCCTTTGCTTTGAACTTTGAGCATTGTAACTTTGCAGATGTTGTTTATGCTCAAACAGCAATATTACACACTAACTAAAGTTAGAAAAGTTGAATCACAATCAACCACTCCTTGAATGTTGTATTATGAGGCAGACGTGCCTGTATGCGCTCGCTCGCAGCTTTTTATTGAGGTGGGAACTTTATCTTTGTTATGAAAATAAATTGCGCAAACACAGAAAGCAAATTTTCAACTTCTGCCCGTGACTTATAAATAATATAGTTTTACTACTGAAACCTACATTATATTTCTCAGCAATGAGGTGATAACTTTGCTGTAATTAACACAACAAGTTTCACTAGGTTACTCACTCGCGTACCACCCAACATGAATTATGTAAATAATTTTAATTGCAATCGGATATAGTAAAAAAATCAGATCTCTGTGCATTAAGACTTGCAGTGTAAAAGCAGACCCAGAGAGTTCCAACCCAGAGAGAGTCTGGGGCTTTCCTCTGAGAGACCTCTAATCTTCCGGTCCCAGCACTGGTTGGTTTCACTGTGTTTGTGGTGTCAGTTGTAATGATTAAGTGAAGGTATGCTGTGTGCTAACTTCTATGTGACTTTGGTAACCTTGTGTTTATAGTTAACTAGAGTGTTTCTTTTAAGTTAATACACTGTTTGGTTGTTTCTTTCTTGGGGTAATTTGTAGGGGGGTGGATGCCATTTTATTTGAGAATTAGAGCTTTCTCCTGTGTTATATACAGAGAGGAATTAAGGGAAGTCTTTTGATTTCTTTTGAAGCTAGGTAAGTTATTAAAAAAAAAAAAATAGAAAGAATTTATTTTGTTTGTTATTTTGTCTGTTTCCCCTCCTGAAGTTCTATTTTATCACACTGATTATGTGAAAATAAAACTTGTTAAATTGTTTTACTTTACAAACTGGTGTCATTGTAATTTGTGCTTGTCCTGGGACCTGGAGACGGGAGTTCTCTCTCACTCTCTCCTCGCAATGTGTGTTTCCTTCCTTTCCTCTCCTGCCCCTAGACCTGAAATGGATCGTAACACATCAAACATATATTGCCATTAAATCAGAAAATATACTAGCCTTTGTGCTTTTATGCTGTCCTCTTTGCACAGACTAAATAGAGTTTCCATCAAAATCATCTTGATGGGAAATAAACATTCCAGACTGAATCTTAATTGCTATAGAATTCCTGACTTACTGAAACACGTGTGTATTTCTCTCTTTAATCTTCTGTGATTCATATTTTTCTTTACAGATGGAGAAAGATCACGTGATCTGAGTGAATCCCAACCGGATCATTGAGTATCTGCAACGTTATTACGATAAAGTGAATCATCAAAAATACACTTCAAATAATAACCTTCATGTTACTGGAAACACATATCATTTAGGACATTGGTAACACTACGTTTTGATTGATGGTCCCTTTTGAGCATTCTGTTGACTAAGTAACTTTGCAACTACATGTCACGTAACTTTCATTAGAGTATTAGTAGACCTTCTGCTTAACATCTGCTAACTCTTGATTGTGATGCTCCTCCAACAACAGACATTTTACTGAGGATAAGTACATTTACAACGATATGTCAACTAATCATAACTCTACCAGTCTACTAATGCTCTATTAATGCTCTAATGAGAGTTAGTAGACATGTAGGCTATGTACAACATTACTTATAGTCAACAGAATGTGTTAAAGACCATCAAAATAAAGTGAAACCAGGACATTTAGATTAACTTTACTTGCATAATCTGACAGTTTCAGCTTATAAACCTGGAATAGATTAACATTGATCAATTATCATGCTTGTTATAATAAGTGACTTGTTTAAGATGATGTATTAGTGGAAGAGATTTGTTGAAACGGTATTTAACAGTATAATTGCACTATGACAACTTAAACATACTACAATGTGCGAAGTGTATAAAAACGTATACATTGTTTTGCTTCAAAACAACGTTTGTATCTTGATTCAGCGCAAAGCTGTTTATTTGGTTCATTAGAACTCAATTGAATTTGAAATCATTATGTAGAAAATGAATTGGAAAATATATAATATAAATCTGATTGTCACTTTTGCTCTTTGCCTGTTTGTATTGTAAGTGTATAAGTTTTACTGTTGCTTAATTTTTATTCATATAGTTTTACTGAAAAACGTTATAACAATCAATAAAGTTTATTATTATTATTTTATGTCAGTAAACACCTTCAACACGTCACACTGAACTACACACAGACATAAAGCATTTACTTGAAGTTCCTCTGAGATTTTAAGTTGATTTAAATAATTAAACTCACAATCACATGATCACAGTTCTCTGATGTCGGTTAATGGTCACATGACATCCACAACATCAAATATTTAATATTTTCTATAGAGCTTCATATAGATTTTCTTATTAAAATGTAAAAAGTCGTAAAGGGCAATTGTAGCATAAAATAAGTGATTTGATTGTTCTAATAATAATTGTATTTAAAAATAAAAATGTATTTAAGTTACTAATATTTGAAAGTGTGATTTAAGACTTCTGTAACAATCTAGAAACACATTATAAACATATTCACATTGTGTCAACTTCAACTTTTCTGGACGATCTGAGAACTGATGTAATACTTTTATAGCTGAAATTATCTGCAAGTTTCAGATATCTCAGTTTTGATTTTATTTTACATTTATTTATATTTACAGTAATACAATAAAAAATAATATAGTTTTCAAAAAATGTATATAAATTCATTCTAATTTTTTTTTTTTTTTTTTTAAGTAATTTTAACTCTGATCAGCTATTCTAAGAATCTAAACATACTGTATTAATTATATATATATATATATATATATATATATATATGAAGAGTTCAGATGCAAAAGCCTCTAAATGCCATCTGAAATTTTCTTCTAAAATTATCATTTTTATCAAGCTCGTATATTTAAATTCAGTAATTTCACTTAAATGACAAATAATGGGTACTTTTTCTTGCCATTCAAGTGAAATTATTGAACTTAAATATACGAGCTTGATAAAAATGATCATTTTAGAAGAACATTTCAGATGGCTTTTAGAGGCTTTTGCATCTGAACTCTTCATATATATATATATATATATATATATATATATCATTGTTGGTCTCTATTGATGATTGGCATATGTTATGGCACTTTAATAGACTCTTTTTGGATCACACATAGATTATATATGTGCAGTGCCAGTCTATACATGATGGTCAAACAGCATCAGTGTATAATGATGTTACAGTTCCTCAAACTCACCGCTAGAGGTCACACACATCACAGATTACACTATAATATTTACCCTGACACTACTCAGATCAGACCTCTAAATACAACTTATATAAAAATATATAAACCATAAACAAGAGTAGGCTATATAATGAGATGAGAATAATATGATTATACAAAGTTAAATTTAAAGCAAATTATATTTGAATATCACATAAAAGTGCATTGGATAGGGCCTACGTGTACCCCATTATATTTCTTTCATCAAACAATAATTTATTTTTCCATATAAAATTTCCTTATAAAAAACACAAATATATTTTTTAAAAGATATGTCATAATATTTATGATATCAGTTTCTGGATCTGATGTCATAAAGCACAACAGCGACAGTAGCCACGCCCACCAGAGCAGAGACGACCAATCGGATCACAGCTTCAGTCGAACCACAGCAGTGAACATGGACTTCTGGGAGAGAAAAAATCCCAGTGATAATATATGATTGTTGTTTTTCAAAAAGATGACTTTGTCTGGAATACAAAAATACAGATTCTGCCAATGTGCCGAAAATGAAATCCATCACGTTTATGGATAAAAAATAAAGTTAAAACAAGCATGTTACAACCACAAATGGAGGGAAAATAGCACACTAAAAGTACATCAATTAAAATGTACTCATGTAAAATGTACTCATTTAAAAAAAAAAAAAAAATCTACTTAACAATGTACGCGAGTATTTGTAATGCACTTCACACACACCTGCAAATTATATCCAACGCTCATTTATTTAACTTACGCTGGAAAGTTTCCTAAATATAACTTGAGTCGGGGCACGTAAATTAACAGGAATAACGGGATACGCTAACTCGCCTACGTAAGGGTCAAACATATAATATTGTTTGCACGTAGGCTATTTTATTAGCCTGACGTCGTCATACTCAGACTCTAGTCAGAATGTGAGTCTGATACTGTTCCATTGGGCTGTGATTATGGGGTGTGTTTCAACAGAACCAGGAAAGAAAATGCCACTGCACTCAATTGGATAGACCGAATCCCGTAGGAAGGACGGCAAAAACATCTTTCTGTTCGACAAATGCCTTGATCGCGGTTCTCTGTTCCTCTTTTAAAATGAATGCGCTGTCTACATCTTCTATTACAGACGCGATGGCTGAATCTACACATCGAAATTCTCCAGCGGCAGCCATTCTTTGCACCATCTGCACCATCCTCAGCAGTTACAACATTAGCGTCAGTCTTCTCTGGACATGCACTTCTTATATGCCCCTCTTGTCCGCATCCAGAACATTTAATTCTTTCATATGATACAAAAACAATATATTCAAATCCATCCATCTTGAATTTAAAGGTTAGGTATGTGATTTGAAAAACGGCCGGCAGATTTTGAAAATACACAACTCAAAAGGTCCTACCTTCTTTCCTCCAACGCTGGCCCTGACTCCACCCACTCCACCCATTCGAAGAGGGGGAGGGGGTATGGTACGACCGTTTGATTGACGCACTTACTGTCCAATGATTCTAGGTGGTCTTGGAAATGATTGGCTAGAGTTTTTCGAGTCCTGCCCGTTCCACAGATGATTACATTTTTTAATTTTCATTTCAGTGCTTCTAACTCAGTGGCTGTAAATGGGTTAGGAATAGGATTTCAAGTGATTTTGAAAAAATTGTCAAAAAAGAAAATCACATACCCCACCTTTAAATGGCACACTAAGTTCATCCATTTCATTTTTCAAAATCATGTGAACCTGTCATCTAAAACATACAACATGTTTCAAAAGATGTGATTTACAACCTAACGGAATCTTTTTCATTTGTGAGACTATTTTTCCATGCCTTGATAATTCTGCCAATAATAGATCATCCTTTTTTGAAAGGGGGCACATTTGACAGTGTGATTATTTTTCTTGCTGGCTGAACCAAAGGCATTTCCGGGTATCTTTTATTATTACCACACTTTGAACCACACTATTCACTTTCTCTAGACTATCGAGAAAGATAACGACAGCAATATTTAAAAATTGATATGATGTTTAATAGGGAGCCAATGCAGTGTTGATAATAGGCTAATATGGTCATACTTCCTGGTTCTCGTAAGGACTCTAGTTACTGCATTTTGGACCAGCTGTAGTTTATTTATTAAGCGTGCATGGCAACCACCCAGTAGAGCATTACAATAATCTAGCATTGATTTCATGAACGCATGAACTAGTTGTGTAGCATTTTTCATTGAAAGCATACAATGTAATTTAGATATATTTATAAGATGAAAAAATGCGGTTTTACAGATACTAGACACGTGACTTTCAAATGAAAGATTGGTATTAAAGAGCACACCCAGGTTCCTAACCGACGACGAAGACTTAACAGAGCAGCCATCAAGTGTTAGACAGTATTCTAGGTTAGTAAGTGAGGAGGTTTTGGGTCCAATCACTAGAAACTCTGTTTTTTTCAGAATTAAGTAATAGGAAATTGCTAGTCATCCAATTTTTATATCAGCTATGCATTCCGTTAATTTCGTGGATTGGTAAGTTTCGTCAGGGCGTGAAGACATATAGAGCTGAGTATCATAAGCATAACAGTGAAAACTAATGCCATGCTTCCTAATGATATCTCCTAAGGGTAGCATGTACAGAGTGAACAGCAACGGTCCTAGTACTGAGCCTTGTGGTACACCAAACTGAACTTTTGACCGATAAGAGTCTCTTCATGTACTGCTACAAACTGATAATGGTCAGCTAAGTATGATTTAAACCATGCTAGTGCAATTCCACTAATGCCAACCAAATTTTCGAGTCTATTTAACCCTTGTGTTATGTTGCGGGTCAATTTGACCCGTTTCGATTTTCTAGTTGTTGGAAATACTGGTTAACCTTTGTTTTTTTTCTTGATATTTTGTGACTTTTTCTCATTTATCATGATGAACATGCTTGCAAAGTTTCAACATGCTGATGTGTTTTGACATATACAAAAAAAAGTTACTGTTACGTTCGTGATGTTCGCGGGTCAATTTGACCCTCATAGACAGCCATTCAAAAGCAACTGTACAGACACAAAATAAAAACATTTATTTTCTGTATGTAAGGGCACTTCAACTCCAGTTCTAACGTGCAAGTGTATCTAAAAGTGATCTAACCCTAACCAAACACACTTGAAAAAGCTAAAATTACAGTGTTCAGAATTATTTGCAAATTACAGATGAAAATCTTTGTCAGACACAGATAGTAAAATAAGCTCTCATTTCAATATTCAAGATATCTAAAATACCTAGCTTTTAACCAAAACTTTTATGTAGGATTTTCAAAGGCAGATTCACAGAGCCAAAAAAAAAAAAAAAGGTATTTGATGTATGTTTTTGTTATGTTTGGTTTCTCACTTCCCAGTAAGTGAATAATGAAACTAGGAAAATAGGTCTTAGGAAACTAGGGAAAGTTAACTTAGGAAAAAAAAAAAAAAATTCATTATACAGCACATTTTTTTTTGTTCAGTTGCGATGTTCAAAGCATAAAATGTAAAAAAAAAAAAAAAAAAAAAAAAAAGATATGCAAAAAAAGTGAGTATACTGTTTATTTTCCAATTTTGTCAAAACAAAACTTTTTTAATAAAATGGTTTAAAAACATTTTCATAAATCATATTTTCAGATATAATGTTTTTATAATGTTTGACAAATGTTGATATTAAAAGTTTACAGTTTGAATCTAAGTCTTTGTTGTTTTTCATAGTGTGATTTTTGAGGAATTGTATTGAATCCAATTAGGGTCAAATTGACCCGGTCCATAAGGGGAGTACACAGAAATCGAACAGAACACAAGGGTTAAAAGAGTGTTGTGGTCGATAATGTCAAATGCAGCACTAAGATCGAGTAACACTAATAGAGAGATACAACCTCGATCGGATGATAAGAGAAAATAATTTGTGACTTTAATGAGAGCTGTCAGTACTATGATACGGTCTAAATCCTGATTGAAAATCCTCGCAGATATCATTTTTTTCTAAAAAGGAACATAGTTGTGAGGATACTGCCTTTTCTAGTATCTTTGACAGAAAAGGTAGATTTGAGATCGGCCTGTAATTGACTAATTCTGTACGATCAAGTTGCGGTATTTAAACAAGCGGTTCAATCATAGCCAACTTAAAGGTTTTTGGTACGTATCCTAGAGACAAAGACGAATTAATGATATTAAGAAGAGGATCTATGACCTCTGGAAGCATATAAGATTATTCATTTCAGTAGTTTAGTCGGCATAGGGTCAAACATACATTTTGTCGATTTAGATGATTTAACGAGTTTATAAAATTCACCCTCTCCTATAGCAATGAATGAATCAAATTTTTTATCAGGGAGACTACAATGCACTCCCTGATGGGATGCTATAGTAGACGGTTGCATAGTTATACTTTTCTCCCTGATATTATCAATATTGTAAGTAAAGAAGTTCATAAAGTCATTACTACTGTGCTGCTTGGAAACGTCTGGGCTTGACGCTTCATTAGTTTGACAACTGCTTAAAAAAAACCTTGGGTTTTGTTTATTTTCTTCTAATATGGTTGAAAAATAAGCAGATCTAGCAGTTTTTATGGACTCTCTTTATGCAATTGTGCTCTCTTTCCATGAAATACGAAATACCTCTAGTTTTGTTTTCTTCCAGTTGCGTTCCATTTTTCTGGCTGCTCTCTTAAGGGCTTGATGTGCTCGTTGTATAATGGCATTGGACTATTTTCTTTAATTTTCTTTAAGCGCAAAGAAGCAACTATAGTGCTGGAAAAGAGTTAAAAGTTTCTGTCGCAAAATCGAGTTCTTCTAAGATATCTGGGGTGCTGAGATGATGAAACTGAACAGGAAGATTATTAATAAAACAATATTTCGTGGTAGAGTTTTTTAAGTTATAGGTCTAACATATTTGTAACACGGAGTCGGCTTTGCAGCCTTGGCTAAATAAAATTTACACGAGACTAGATAATGATCTGAGATGTCGTCTCTCTGCTGCAGAATTTCAACGGCATCAACATTGATTCCATGTGATAATATTAGATCTAGAGTATGATTACGACAATCAATAGGTCCATGTTGTCTAACTCCAATAGAGTTAAGAATGTCTTTAAATGCCAATCCCAATGCATCTTTTTCATTATCTACATGTATATTAAAATCACCAACAATTAGGACTTTATCTGCAGCCAGTACTATCTCTGATAGTCAGCAAATTCTTTGATAAAGTCTCTGTGGTGCCCTGGTGGGCTGTATATAGTAGCCAGAACAAATCTCAAACGTGATTCATCATTTACACTATATATTGTCACATTAAGCACCAACACTTCAAAAGAATTATATTTGAAACTAGACTTCTTAGTAATTTTGAAAGTATTACTTTAAATTACAGCAATACCTCCCCCTTTGCCTTTCAGACGAGCTTCATTTTTATAACCGTAATCTTGTGGGGTGGACTTATTTAAAGTCGTGTAATCATTTGGTTTTAGCCAGGTTTCTGTCAAACACAGCAAATCTAGATTATTGTCTGTAATCATATCATTAACAATGAGTGCTTTTGAAGTAAGGGATCGAATATTCAGCAACCCTCTGTCATGTTAGGCAGAAACACAGGAAGCAATCGCGAGTATAATACAATATTTATTAGAAGCACAAAACACACAAGTCCAGGGTGCAGTGAGCCAGGTGGAGATAGGTGACGCAGGGACTTCGATGGTCAATACCGGTGACGTGCAGACAAACGGTGAGACGATCCAAATCCACACGGAAGACGACGAACAGGAAACACCAGGCAGGAACACGAACCAGAAGACAGGGGAACATCAAACAACGATCTGACAAAGGTGAGAGAACAGCGGTGAGTTTATGAAGCGTGGTGAGATGAACTGCAGCTGGTGATTGTAATGATGAACAGCTGGAGTGGATCAGGTAATGACATACAGACACGCCCCTTGCACACGTGCACTCATACAACAACATAAACACAAGACTAGAAGGAACCAGCGAATACATCTACCGTGACAGTACCCCTCCTCCTAAGAACGCCTCCTGGCGTTCTCAGACTCCCTTACCTGCCGATTGTAATCATCGATAAGGGAGTGATCCAGGATGTCCCTAGCAGGAACCCAACTTCTCTCCTCCGGACCGTAACCTTCCCAGTCCACCAAGTACTGAAATCCGCGTCCCCTCCGCCTAGAGTCCAGAATACGGTTGACCGAATATGTGGTCTACCCATCTACGAGCCGCGGTGGGGGAGGAACCGGGACAGGCGGATTAATGTGAGAATGAAAAACGGGCTTGATTTTAGATACATGGAACACGGAATGAACCCTCCTGTACGCAGGAGGTAGTTTGAGGCGGACTGCCACCGGACTAATAATCTTGGTGACAGGAAACGGGCCAATAAATTTGGGAGCAAGTTTATTAGAAACGGTGCGAAGAGGAATGTCCTTAGTTGAAAGCCACACTTTTTGACCAACGACGTATACGGGAGGCTTTGACCGGTGGCGATCGGCCTTGGCCTTGGTGCGCGCCCCCACCTGGAGTAGAGTCTCCCGGGCTCTAGTCCAGGTGCGGTGACACCTCTGGACAAAGGCGTGAGCGGAGGGAACCGCAACCTCGGATTCCAGACTGGGAAAAATTGGTGGCTGGTAACCTACACTACACTCAAACGGAGATAGGCCCGTCGCTGACACTGGCAACGTGTTGTGTGCGTACTCCACCATAGACAGTTGTTGACTCCAAGACGAAGGATTTCTGGAAACCAAACATCGCAACATTCTCTACAAATCTTGGTTGGCTCTCTCTGTTTGACCATTGCTCTGGGGATGAAACCCAGATGACAGACTAACCGTCGCCCCCAGTAATCTACAAAATTCTCGCCAAAATTTGGACACAAACTGGGGTCCCCGGTCGGAGACCACGTCTATCGGGAGGCCATGTAACCGAAAGACATGATCTACGACCGTAGCCGCTGTCTCCTTAGCTGAAGGTAATTTGGGTAAGGGAATGAAATGTGCTGCCTTCGAGAATCGGTCCACCACAGTTAAAACTACTGTGTTACCCTGGGAGGGTGGGAGGGCGGTAATAAAATCTAGAGCGAAATGGGACCAGGGTCTCGAAGGCACCGGCAGCGGTTGAAGTAGCCCATCTGGAGGTCGATTGGAAGACTTACCAGTGGCACAAACAGAGCAAGCCAAAACAAAATCGCGAATGTCACGAGCCATAAGTGGCCACCAGAATCGTTGCTTGACTAGAAATCCAGTGCGATTAATTCCTGGATGACAAGCTACGTTGGAGCTGTGACCCCACTGGATAACGTCAGACCGTAAGCCCTCCGGCACAAATAATCGGTTCGGTGGACACCCGGGCGGAGGCGTTACCCCTTCCAAGGCCTCTTTGACCTTCGCTTCGACCTCCCATGTGAGTGTTGAAACAAATACGGTTTCGGGTAAAATACACTCGGGAGTGGACGGGCGACCGGAAAAATCAAATATACGAGAAAGTGAGTCGGGTTTGATGTTCTTAGAACCCGGACGATATTGGAGAGAAAAATCAAAACGACCGAAAAAAAGTGCCCACCGAGCCTGCCTGGAGTTCAATCTTTTAGCAGTTCTGATATATTCGAGGTTCTTATGATCAGTCCAGACGATAAAAGGTACCCCCGACCCTTCTAACCAGTGACGCCACTCCTCCAACGCCAACTTGACTGCCAACAACTCTCTATTACCAATGTCGTAATTACGTTCGGCTGGAGATAAACGATGGGACAAAAACGCGCAAGGATGCATCTTGTCGTCTACAGGTGAACGCTGAGATAACACCGCCCCTACTCCCACCTCTGATGCGTCGACCTCCACCACGAACTGACGTGATGAATCAGGGGTAATAAGAATGGGGGCTGAAACAAAGCGGCCTTTGAGTTTCTTGAACACAGTCTCGGCTGTGTCGGACCACCTGAACGCAGTTCTGGGGGAGGTCAAGGCAGTCAGAGGCGCGACCAGCTGGCTGAAGTTGCGAATGAATCGCCGGTAGAAATTGGCAAACCCCAGAAACCTCTGCAGGGCCTTGCGGGAATCTGGACTTGGCCAATCCACCACAGCCTTAATCTTCTCAGGGTCCATCCGCATCCCCTCAGACGACACGATGTATCCTAAAAAAGGAACAGACTGTGCATGAAAATCGCATTTCTCCGCCTTGACAAAAAGCCCATTCTCTAGCAACCTCTGAAGCACTCGTCGGACGTGCTGCACATGCTCCTGGAGAGATGCAGAAAAAATCAATATGTCATCCAGGTAGACATATATGAATTGATCGATCATATCTCGCAACACGTCATTGACCAGTGCCTGGAAAACTGCTGGGGAGTTGGACAGCCCAAACGGCATGACCAAATATTCAAAGTGCCCCCTAGGGGTGTTAAACGCAGTTTTCCACTCATCACCCTCCCTGATGCGGACCAAATGATAAGCGTTACGTAAGTCCAATTTGGTGAAGATGGATGCTCCCTGCAACCTCTCGAAGGCTGAAGACATCAACGGCAAAGGATAAGTATTCTTTACCGTGATGTTATTCAGCCCTCGGTAATCAATGCAAGGTCGCAGAGAACCATCCTTTTTCCCCACAAAAAAGAACCCCGCCCCCGCTGGAGAAGAGGAAGGGCGAATGAACTTGGTTGCTAGAGAATCAGAAATATATTTCTCCATAGCCTCTCTTTCAGGAATCGAAAGCGAATATAACTTGCCCTTAGGCGGAGACTTACCTGGGAGTAAATCTATTGCACAGTCGTAGGGACGATGCGGAGGGAGAGAAGCAGCACGAGACTTACTGAACACTTCCTTCAGGTCCAGATACTCCGCGGGCACGTTAGACAAATCCCCTGCTTCCTCCTGAAACACAGAAACAGGTACAGACGAACAAGCAGACACGAGACAAGACCTATGACATTCCTGACTCCACTCCAGCACAGATCTATGTATCCAGTCCACTCGGGGGTTGTGTTGAATGAGCCATGGGTGTCCTAGAACAACGGGTGCCAGGGGTGAATCCAGAATAAAAAATGAAATAGTTTCCGAGTGATTGCCAGAGGTGATGAGAGTGATTTCTTCAGTGGATAATGAGATGGTGGGAAGTTCTTGTCCGTTGAGTGCATGAACTGCAATCTGCTGTGGGAGGGGTTTGATGGGAATCTGAAATCTGCGTGCAAAATTATGGTCCATGAAATTACCTTCGGCCCCCGAATCCAACAGTGCTTGACAATCGTGCTGGTGGACTGACCATCTTAGTCTTACCGAGAGGAGGGTGGAGGTAGATCTTGTCGTGGATGAGGTCTTCCTGGCGGAGATCCCACCCGATAGTAGCCTCATGTTTACTATCGGGCTGGGCCTTTTACCGGACAGTTGTAGGCGTAGTGTCCGGCTCCTCCGCAGTACAGGCAAAGGCCCTGGGACCTCCGCCTCTCCCTCTCCTCCCGGGAAAGCCGAGCTCGACCCACCTGCATGGGCTCGTGATCGTAGACGGGGCTGACCACGTCCCTGCCGCTGGATCGTAGCCCGTCGGCTGCCTCAAGTGTGCGGGTGGGCGTGGCTCGACGCTCGACTCTGGACAGCCGAGCGTCCACCCGCAGGGCCAGATCAATGAGTCCGTTGAGGGTAGTGGGAAGATCCAGGGCGTAGATCTCCTTCTGGACGTGGTCAGCCAGCCCATGCAGGAACATGTCCCACTGCGCCTCCTCGTTCCATCCACACTCCGCCGCCAAGGTCCGGAACTCGATGGAAAACTCGGACACTGATCTTCTTCCCTGCCGTAGCTCGACCAATGTTCTGGCCGCCTCTCTTCCAGTGACCGCACGGTCAAAAACCAGTCTCATCTCGGCGGCGAGGGTCTTGAACGAGGCACAGCATGGATTTTGGTTTTCCCACACCGCCGTTCCCCAGAGTGCCGCTCTCCCAGTCAATAGCGTCAGCACAAACGCCACTTTGGCTTGCTCGGTCTGAAAAGTGTGAGGTTGCAGGGCAAAGTGCATAGAACATCGAGTCAAAAAAGCTCTACAAAATGACGGTTCACCTGAGTATGCCTCTGGGGTGGGTAGCCGGGGTTCTGACTGGGAGGGGCTTCCTGATGGTGCGGGAGGAACGGCCGGTGTGGGTGGCGCAGTGGGAGGTCGTAGGCGCTGGATCTGCTGGGTGAGCTCGGACACCTGCGTCACCAGGGCTTGAACTGCACGGCCCGTATCTCCAATCTCCTTCTCTTGCGAGTCCATTCTACGGATGCTGTGATGGATGAACTCTTCGAGTGAGCATGACGAGGCGCTCGCTGCTTCCATTCCATGGTCAGATCGTTCTGTCATGTTAGGCAGAAACACAGGAAGCAATCGCGAGTATAATACAATATTTATTAGAAGCACAAAACACACAAGTCCAGGGTGCAGTGAGCCAGGTGGAGATAGGTGACGCAGGGACTTCGATGGTCAATACCGGTGACGTGCAGACAAACGGTGAGACGATCCAAATCCACACGGAAGACGACGAACAGGAAACACCAGGCAGGAACACGAACCAGAAGACAGGGGAACATCAAACAACGATCTGACAAAGGTGAGAGAACAGCGGTGAGTTTATGAAGCGTGGTGAGATGAACTGCAGCTGGTGATTGTAATGATGAACAGCTGGAGTGGATCAGGTAATGACATACAGACACGCCCCTTGCACACGTGCACTCATACAACAACATAAACACAAGACTAGAAGGAACCAGCGAATACATCTACCGTGACACCCAAGCTTTATCATTTGCTCATTTGTATAATATCTATTTTTTATTTGTTTAATATAAATTACATTTTTAACCTTTAATGGTTTAATGTATGTCCTTATTCGGGAACAGACACAGTCTCCATATGATGATAGGTGAAAGAGTCTCTGTGTGATGGGATTTATCTGACCTTGGTGACGTGAGACAGTTGGCAGACGTTCGGTTTAGCCAGTCTGTCTGCTTCCTGACCTGAGCCCCAGTTTGTCATGTTTGAGTTCTAAGACTATGTGCCATATTACTAGAGAGAAGAGCAACACCATCCCAGGAGGTGGAATACCATCTCTTTTCAACAGGTCAGGTCTGCCCTAAAAACTTTTCCAATTCTATATTATTTTCCGGACAGCACTTAGACAGCCAGACATTGAGTGAGGACAGTCTATCTCATCACTCCTGCGTACAGGAAGAGGGCCAGAGCAAATTACAGTGCCTGACATCGTACTTGCGAGTTCACACACCTCTTTAACATTAATTTTGGTGATCTCCGACTGGCTGAGTCGAACATCATTAGTGCCGACATGAATAATAATCTTAGAGAATTTACGATTAGCATTAGCCAGTACATTTAAATTTGCTTTGATGTCAGGCGCTCTGGCTCCTGGTAAACATGTGACTATGTTGGCTGGTGTCTCCATTTTCACATTCCGTGTGATTGAATTTCCAATAACTAGGGCACATTCAACAGGATTCTCAGTGGGTGTTTCACTGAGTGGGGATAATCTATTAGAAGTTGTAATCGAAACGGAAGAGCGGTGTTTTGTCCCGCGACTACAGTGCCTCACAGTCACCCAGTTGCCCTGCTGCACGGGCTCTACTACAGCCGGAACCGAAGAATGTACAGAGTTCACTATGCTAGGCGCATCCAAAGCAGTATCTAAAGACGTATCTAAAGCCCTTGCACCCTTACAATTAACCTCAATTAAAGTTTGGATGCTTATCTCTAGTACTGAAATCTTCCACGTCAGCCTGACTATCTCAGGGCTCTCAAGTGTCACGCATTGAGCGTGACAGTCACACATTTCGGTCTTTTGTCACGCTCTCCCGCCACACATTGTATTTCTCATGCTGAAAAACTATTTGTAATATATTTAATATGCCGCAGCGCCCAAAACTCTGGCCGCGGCGCTATCACTGTGCAACCGGCAGGAATCAAGCGCGTGCTGCGCGTCTCCTCTGGTGTTGTTCGTCTGGTGTTGTTAGCCAATCAGAAAACAGCACTATTGTATCTGGGTAAGATTTAACGCAACAACCAATGACACCCCGTCGGCTGGGTGTCACACTCTCTCTCTCTCTCTCTCTCTCTAGCAGGACTGGAACTAGAGACTCAGGAGACAAGACAGACAGGACCAATGGCAGAACTAAAACACTAACAAACTTCTACAAATAAAACACAATAGACTTAGGTAACAAGAAACTAGCTAAGTAGCACAGATTTAAACAGTAGCACAACATTCAACGAACTGGCAACACATGAGGGAAAGAGCACACACATAAAGGGAGTTAACAAGAGTAAAAGGTGAGAACACTTAGACAAGGAACAGGTGAACACACTCACGTAAACGAGGACTGAAACAAGGGAGCAGAGAACATGAGGAACAGGTGACAACACTCAGACAAACGAGGAACCAACTAGACAATAGGGCGTGGTACAGAGAAACAAGGAGGCAGGAACAGAGGAGCACATGGCCAAGACAAACACAACCATATGTTCAAGCACAACACAAACATAGAGACATGAAACAAAGACAATACAGACAAAGCTGCCAGAGTAAGACCCTGACAGTACCCCCCATCTAATGGACACCTCCAGGCGTCCAAAACAGGCATGGAAGTCCAAGGAGGCAACAACTGGGGAGGCGGGTGGGGCATAAACATAGAAGTCCCAAACTGACCAGGAAACACAGAGGGAGGGATGGGGCGGGTGGGAACAGAACCGGGTAAAAAGTTCAAGGCTGACAAAGGAGGTGCCGGCTTAGGGGAACCATAACCAGGAAACGCAGAGGGTGAGACGGGAGGAATGGGAACCTGATAGGAGGTACTCTTGGACACAGGAACTGGCCTAACTGGTCTGGACTTCCAACTGGGCTTGACAGACTTGGGGGCAAAGACATGACTAGCAGGATTGGTGAAGGTCTTGGAATCAGGTGCAGGGACTGACTCAGGAGTGCCCTCCTGGGCTGCACTGACGTGCTCGGGGACTGACTAGTTAGCGCCCTCCTGGGCTGCGCTGGCGTGCTCTGGGACTGACTCCTGAGCGCCCTCCTGGGCTGCGCTGGCGTGCTCAGGGACTGACTCGTGAGCGCCCTCCTGGGCTGCGCTGGCGTGCACAGGGACTGCGCTCTCTGGAGCAACGCTCACCGCAGCGGGCTCGGGGACCGCCTTCACAGCAGCGGGCTCGGGGACCGCCTCCACAGCAGCGGGCTCGGGGACAGCCTCCACAGCAGCGGGCTCGGGGACCGCCTCCACAGCAGCGGGCTCGCATTCTGCAGTCTTGACAGGCTTGGCAGAAATGTCTAGGGACTTGACAAGACTTGTAAGACATTCAGAGAAGGCCTCTGCGGCAATGACAACAGGCAGCTTGGGAATGACCTCTGTGAACATGACAGGACTGGGAGAAATTGTCTCTGAGGGAATGACATTACTAGTCAATGGCTTAGAAAATGGTTCTACTGGAATTGATACCTCAGGAACCACTGGACCTGGAGCTTGAGAATGGAGAATTGTAGACTGTTCTGCACAGGCCTTTCTCTTCTTCCTCCTTCGACGGGCTGATACTGTGTGCTGGACAGCCTCTGTAGTATCTACAGCTAACTCAGCCAAACCAGGCAGAATAGCAGTGACCGTCGACTCAGCAGTGACTGAAACAGACCTAGCAGACTCTGAAGTAACAGGAACACTCTGGGTAGTTACTGGGAAAACAGAGGTTAAGTCAGCAGACTCAGAGGTGGCTGGAACTGCCTTAATTGTCTGAGATATGACAGCGGTTGACTTGACTGGGTCTTGAATAACAGATATTGAAGTGACTGGGACTGACCTGGATCCCTGAGAGATGGCGGTTTGTTTGACTGACTCAAGTGTAGCTGTGGTGGATTGGACTGCCCTATTCCGTCTGAATCTTAGTCTTTTAGTGGAAGCCAGAGGAGGATCATAAATGTGACGAGACAGGCGAGGAAGGGCAAGGTGGTTGTTGAAAGCAGATTCCGGTGGACTTGGCGGCATTCCCCACTTACTGCGATTACCAAGGTACCTAGAGAAACCCCAGAAATCCAGAATCCTGAGAGAATCCATCTCCCATGCAGGCAGGGGGTCATCCAAGCAGGAGTTAAAAATGTCCTTGAGAGCAGCGTCATTATAATCTAGCCCCACAGACATGGTCCAAAAGAATTGGGCAAAACCCCCCACCTCAAAGCCATCCTGGTGAAGAGCAGTGAGACCACGATGACGATACATTCTCTCCTGGATGTTAGCAGGTGGCAGGATCTTGATGCTCATTCTGCTGAGTCCTGAACTGGCCAGTTCGTTCTGTCACGGGTCTATGAAGGAGGACTCAAATGCAGAACGAGTGTTAACAGGTTTATTGACAAACAGTAGACAAGATGTGGTGGGAGAGGTGAACAGTCCAGACAAAAGGCAGGGATGAGACACAAAGACAGCCGTTGCAGCAAAACTTGCAGAGCAGCAGCTGTAGCTAGCACAAGAAGACTGTAGGCTGGAGAGTAGTGTTTGCAGAGCAGAAAGAGACCTGAGAGTACTAGCAATAGCCAGACAGGTACCTCCAAGGACAACAGCAAGGCACTCAGGGATCTCAGGCTAAGCACCAGGCTTGCACCAAAGCACAGAGTGCAAGCAGCCAGGGACACTCTGCTAGCAGGACTGGAACTAGAGACTCAGGAGACAAGACAGACAGGACCAATGGCAGAACTAAAGCACTAACAAACTTCTACAAATAAAACACAATAGACTTAGGTAACAAGAAACTAGCTAAGTAGCACAGATTTAAACAGTAGCACAACATTCAACGAACTGGCAACACATGAGGGAAAGAGCACACACATAAAGGGAGTTAACAAGAGTAACAGGTGAGAACACTTAGACAAGGAACAGGTGAACACACTCACGTAAACGAGGACTGAAACAAGGGAGCAGAGAACATGAGGAACAGGTTACAACATTTAGACAAACGAGGAACCAACTAGACAAGAGGGCGTGGTACAGAGAAACAAGGAGGCAGGAACAGAGGAGCACATGGCCAAGACAAACACAACCATATGTTCAAGCACAACACAAACATAGAGACATGAAACAAAGACAACACAGACAAAGCTGCCAGAGAAAGACCCTGACAATTAGGTTATTAAAAATCCAAAAGATTATAATAAAAGACTTCAGCCATTATAAGAATCAGATCTGTTTTAATTGCACTTATCACATGAAAAAAAAAAAAAATATATATATATATATATTCCAGGAAATAATATAGTTTATATGTGCTTCAAAGCACGTTTTTCTTGACTGATGCAAAGGGAAAAAAAGGGAAAAAAAAGAAAAGAGAAAGGTCTTTATTCTCCTAAGGTCGTGGTTCAGGCTTTTGTGAGAAGTCTTTGGCATATTATAGTACTTTAGACACTGCAATGACTTTTCTGAAAACATTTATAACAACAGACACCATGATGACACTTCTAAATCCTGCCGGCATTTATGCATAAATGACACAAATAATTACATAACAATAGTGGACAAATCACAGCACAGCAAAACTTTCTTCAAAAATAGAATTAAAAGAGACATGAAATGGAGAAAACATTTATAACGCAGAGATGATGTGAATAATTAATCATTACTGTTAACGCCCCAGTAAAAAACTACACTTGGCAGTAAAAAAAAAAAGCATGCCATCTCAAATGCGACATAAATGGTCACAATGTTACAGGAAATTTGTAAAAAACAAAGAAAAGCAATTCACTTTTTGCACATTTAACAAAAACGTGCTTTATAATACAAAATGCATATTGTGGTTTACCAGTACACATATTTGTGAAATATGCTTAGGCCTATTACCTGTAAGGCTTATGCAACAGTCAGAAACACTTATGTAAGATAATATATAAAAAATACATTTCATAAACCTATATTAGGCAGTTTGTTGCCGCTTTTCTCCAGTGTCTTTCCGCAGTTTTACAGGTTCAGTTCCTGAGATTCAGAGTTTGGTCAAGGACACAATGGTGATATTTCATGGATGAACCCTTGCAGGATTTGAACCTTTTACACTTTAACCACAAAGATACGACACCACAAACAAAGTGCTTCATAAACTTCATAAACATTTTCTGCTGAAAACACCAGTTTAGTGCAACATTAATGTTAGGAATAACGTCATACTGGTGTTTTCATCAGGGATGTTCCTCTAGTGTTGTGAAAATGCTAATACTGAAGATGTAAATATAACATTACCAGTATTGGTAGTATTGGCTTGACCTGTGTGTTGATTGACTGACAGCTTCTCCGTGAAGAGCATTTCTCTTACAGCATGGAATTACATACACAAAATGTTGTTGAAAAATAAGTATTCATGTTCAAAACCTGTTATAAATTATAGAAACATAAGCAGACAAAAAAAAAACTTGCAGGTCTTGCAGTGTAAATGCTGCTGTTATTAAAGTCCAACTGAAGTGTCTTGGAACTGAAGGTTTGTTTGATGCGTCGATGTAATTTCCACTCAAACCGGAGCTATAAGGCGGGAAATATGTAATGGCTCCTCCCCCTTTCAAATAGCCAATAGCGTTTAGTTTACTTCACAGACTGTAATTTGTACTTGGCGGCACCATGAAAGCGAATCCCAGACCGGATGAAACGTTGGCTTCAATAATAGAGGTGTGAATAAACTCTAGTCATTTCATTCTTAACCACCGTACAGTTGGAGAACAGAATAAAACTCGAGCGTTTGAGCAACCAAACACACATCTCCAACACATATTGCTCTGTGACGTGTCAACGGTTGCTTTGGCCAGGTGGTGTTTATAGCAAAGAGGGCGGAGCTTTAGATTCTAGAGAGCATTTGATTGGACAGAAGATGTGATGAGAAGCTGAAGTCCACAGTGATGTCATAAAAATCTAGGGCTGGTCCGAATACCATTTTTTGAGCTTCGAAGCTTCGGTAGTAATGAACATCGAATATTCGAAGCTTCGGAATCTCTATATATCTGTCTGTCCAATTGCATTTTGATTATTTCGAGAACCGTTCATCCAAACGACTTCACAAGGAGTGCAGTGTCATATTTGGTGCAATATAGATATAGACAGGCGAGACGAGACACGTTCAGAATTAATAAACTTTTAATACAGAACAGCACATGCGGGAAGCGCGCGCCTCACACAAGCAGAGCTTATATGCTCCGAGAACGGACACTGCACTAGTGATATAAAACACACACAGGTCTGTTAACTTAAGCAATATTTTTAATAAGGTAGTGTAATATTTTCTCACTAACAAATTACTGACCACGTAGGGTAGATTTAAATAAAGAAGCGGCGCGCCTCACGCGAGCAGGGCTTACATGCTCCGAGAATGGACACTGCACGCACTATATAAAACACACACAGGTCTGTTAACTTAAGCAATATTTTTAAAAAGGTAGTGTAATATTTTCTCACTAACAAATTACTGACCACGTAAATAAAGAAGCGGCGCGCCTCACGCGAGCAGGGCTTACGCTCCGAGAATGGACACTGCACGCACTATATAAAACACACACAGGTCTGTTAACTTAAGCAATATTTTTAATAAGGTAGTGTAATATTTTCTCACTAACAAATTACTGACCACATAGGGTAGATTTAAATAAAGAAGCGGCGCGCCTCACGCGAGCAGGGCTTATGTGCTCCGAGAACGGACACTGCACGCACTAGTGATATAAAACACACACAGGTCTGTTAACTTAAGCAATATTTTTAATAAGTCTTCTAATATTTTTCTCACTAACAAATTACTGACAAAGTAGGGTAGATTTAAATAAAGAAGCGGCGCGCCTCACGCGAGCAGGGCTTAGCCTATATGTTCAGAGAATGGACACTGCATAAACACACACACAGGTCTTTTAACTTAAGCAATATTTTTAATAAGGTATAGTCTTATAATATTCTCACTGACAAAGTCGGGTAGATTTAAATAAATAAAAACGAAATTTAAATATAGAAAAACAAAATTTAAATAAAGACAAACGAAAAATAAATGAACGAACTGTAATAGCCTAAATAAAGAACACGGTAGCAATAACAATTTCAATAACAACATCACAAATTTCTATTTATATTTCGCAGTAGATTAATTTAGATTGATATTAACAGGTAAAAAGGATAATACATTTTGTTTCTATTATTCTATTTTCCACAATGTCAAAGCAACGCAGCTTAACCCAAAACACAAGCTCAGGCATGCACTTCTGTCCACACACACTCCGCTGTTCTGCTCTAGCCAGAGAATACTCCCGTTGCAGGAACACTTTTAGTAGTCCAAGAAGAAGCAAATATATTTATTAAGTAGCTATTACGAAGTTATATGTTAAGTATTATATTTCACCATATTTTATAGTGTAAAACATATTCAAGCCCGAATGAGAACCGTTTCGAGGGGGTTGCCAGGTGTGAAAAAAAAAAAAAAAAAAGAATATTCGAATGTCACATTTTCAAATCGAATACCAAGCCACCGAACAAATATTCGAATATTTGGGTCCAGCCCTATAAAAATCCATGATCCATTTTAACGGAAGTGAGAGACTGTAAGTTTTAAATGCTTATATCTTCTAAATGCAAATTTTGTCATTATTTTGAAACACACCTGCTTATTCATAACCTCATAGCTAACATATTCATACTAAAAGCTAAAAACTTAAATTATGATTCCAGGTGGTCTTTAATGATTACAGAGAAACTGAAAAAAATCACTTACTGACTGTTTCTGTCTGAATCAATTTTGCAGGTTTAATAAACATTTAAATACCATTAAAATCCTCAAATCCTTTGTCCTATTGGAGGTAATGTTCTCCTTTGTTTCTTACTAATTAACCGTTTGACTTTTCTGAAACAATGTTTGCATATTTTTAAATATATTTAGGCTACTTATTATTAAAATTGTTAGAGTTGTTTCTCAACTCCAAAATTCAGCACTGCATGGCAATGCTTAGAGGTTGGAATAATGGCAGGATGCACCATTTCTCCACTTTCTTTTACCATGGCAATGGAAGTAATCATTAGGGCATCAAGATGGGTAGTAGGAGGAGAGCGCTTGGCTTCTGGGATGCGACTACCACCAATCAGAGGATACATGGATGACATGACAACCATGACTACAACAGTAGCCTGCACTAATCGGTCATTGGGGAAGTTAACAGATAATATTGAATGGGCACGAATGCAATTTAAGCCCTCTAAATCAAGGAGCATCTCGATAGTTAAAGGAAAGGTAGTAGATAAAACATTCTTCATTAATGGTGAGCCAATACCAACAGTTTCTGAGAAGCCAGTGAAGAGTCTTGGGAGATGGTACGATGGGGATCTAAAGGACACAGTTCGAGTGGGAGACGTTAGACGACAAGCAGTGGAAGGGTTGAAGAGCATAAACAGCTGTGCTCTACCAGGCAAATTAAAACTCTGGTGCTTTCAAGTTTGGTCTACTGCCGAGGTTGCTGTGGCCACTGACTGTGTGCGAGGTTTCTTTGACAACAGTGGATAAGCTGGAAGCGTTAGTAAGTTCATACATCAAGAAATGGTTGGGAGTTCCACGCTGCCTCAGCAGAGTGGGACTTTATAGTAAAGGAATATTGCAGCTGCCAGTCTCTGCTTTAACCGAGGAGTTTAAGTGTGCCAAGGTCAGGCTGGAAATGACCTTAGTAGAGTCACGCGACAAATGTGTAAGGGAGGCAGCCCCTGTGTTAAAAACTGGTAGAAAGTGGTCAGCAAAGAAATCTCTAGTAGAGGCAAAGGCTGACCTTCAAATTGGGGATATCGCGGGACAGGTACAGCATGGAAGAGGGGGTTTTGGGCTCAGTTTAGCTCCTCCTAAATGGCACAAGGCAGGCCCAGCTCAAAGGAGGAAGCTGGCAGTCAACGAGGTGCGAAAGCAGGAGGAGAGGATGAGGTGTATAAAGGCCATTTCCCAGGCCAAGCAGGGAGAGTGGATGAGATGGGAGAGTGTGGAACAACGCAAGATGGGCTGGCAAGACCTTTGGTCAATGGAAGAGAGTAGGATCAGTTTCCTTATCAGGTCAACATATGATGTTCTCCCATCACCGCAGAACCTAAACCTCTGGGTAGGAGAGGATCCCTCTTGTCCTTTGTGTTCATCACCTGCCACATTAAGGCACATTTTGACAGGATGTAAGGTGGCTCTTAGCCAAGGTCGGTTTACTTGGCGCCATGACCAAGTACTGCCATGTTTGGCTTTAGCACTGGAAGGCAAGCGTAGTATGACCAATAATGGCGCTTTTCCACTACACAGTACCAGCTCGCCTCGGCTCGGCTCGGCTCGACTCGACTCGCCTTTGTTTGGTTTTCCACTGTGTAAAAGTTGTACCTGTACCTGCTTTCGGGTACTTTTTTTCGTACCACCTCCGGCGAGGTTCTAAGCGAGCTGAGGCGAGCTAAGCCGATACTAAAATGTGACGTGAAAACAATGCCGACTGCTGATTGGTCACAGAGAATCTGCATCATCATTGCACGCGCCAGATGGAGTATCCAGAATAACCCTGCCATTTTTAAATAGTTTGGCCAGAGATAGTTACTAAACTTACTACTATTATTATGGCAACTCGGAAGAATACGCCGTGGTCAAACGAGGAGGTGCAGACATTCCTTTGTTTGGTTGCCGAAGGAAAACGGAAACGCAATGGAAAACGGAGCGAAAAGCGAGCCGAGTCGAGGCGAGCCAAGGCGAGTCGAGTCGAGTCGAGCTGGTACTGGTAATGGAAAAGCGCCATAAGTTGCCACCTGTTCTAGCAAAACATTACACGCAGAAGACAATGTTCACATGTTCCCTCTGCATGTGTAATTGCGCGTAAACGCGGACAACGACGCAGTAGTCCAACGCGTAGTCTATAGCGTAGAGGCTCCGGCGTAGGTCAGATGCAGGAGTATACATCAGGGTGGTATATATGAGTATAAACATGGGTGCGTAAAAAAATACGCACTGCATACGCACTGCAAACGGAGTATGTGTGAAACGGGCATAACTCCGTTTGCAGTGCGCATGCGGGGCGATTTTTTTTCCGTACCCATGTTAACAGGTGAGAGCTTTCACACTGCACGCGCATGCAGTCCGTCGATTCGTTCCAGTTGCGGTGCGTATACAGCAGTGCAGCGATCATTTCCGCACCAAGTCTATTTTTGCTGTGCTGCAAACGCTGAATTAAAGTGACAGCGCACGGTTCGTGGTCAAAATGAACACAGATTGACCTGAAAATGTAGTATTTTCACCATAAATGCATTTATTCAATCAAATGTAGTTATCTCACCATAAATGTATTTAATTAAATACTACTTTTTTCACATTCATCTTTTTATTTGAAGACCAGGGTAAAGCAAGGAAAACTACAATTTACCTCAACAAGGACATAATGAACGACACTCGTCTCATTCGTGGAGGTGGAAAAACAAGTTCTTTGTGACATGCAAGATTTATTGTATAAAGATTTAAATTATGCAACTGAAAAGGTATGAGTCTGCTTTTTTTGTAAATTTTTGGTCAATTTTATGTTTAATTTAAAATGTTTGTGATTTTAATATAAGTATATGGTTAAATGTTACCACTTGCTTGAGCAACTTAATATGTATTTTATATAAAAGTAATGCATTGAATAGCCTAATACGTTTTTAAATTGTGTTTAAACGTCTATTAAACAGTGTATATGTGTACAAAGAGAATCGCACTTGTGACAAAACTTTTTTTA
Organism: Rhinichthys klamathensis goyatoka; assembly: GCF_029890125.1. Lineage (NCBI taxonomy): Eukaryota > Metazoa > Chordata > Actinopteri > Cypriniformes > Leuciscidae > Rhinichthys > Rhinichthys klamathensis. The sequence goes on from NW_026607026.1 coordinate 219,824, forward strand.
AATAAAAGTTGCTGATAACTTCTGGATTTGAAATACAAATGTGTTTGTGGTACAGCCGCGGATCAGTTGCGCACTGCAAACGCACGCAGCATATGTGAAAGCACTATAGCGCGTGCTGCTCCTGTACCGCATACGCACCGCAACACGCACCGCATACGCACTGCACACGGAGTAGGTGTGAAACGGGCGTCTGGAATATGTACCCAACGCGTTTAATTGTACGTTAAGCATTTTCTTCTCATAGAAAACCAAGAAAACACTTCATTTACATTTACATTTATTTATTTAGCAGACGCTTTTATCCAAAGCGACTTACAAATGAGAACAATAAAACAATAGGACAACAATATACAAGTGCTATGATCCTTCCCAGTTTAATATGCATTAAAGGGATACTCCACTTTTTTTTGGAAATAGGCTTATTTTACAACTCCCCCAGAGTTAAACTGTTGAGTTTTACCGTTTTTGAATCCATTCAGCCGATCTCCGGTTCTGGCGGTACCACTTTTAGCATAGCTTAGCATAAATCATTGAAGTGGACAAGACCATTAGCATTTCTCAAAAAAAAAATGACCAAAGAGTTTCGATATTTTTCCTATTTAAAACTTGACTCTTCTGTAGTTATATCGTGCACTAAGACCGTTGGAAAATGTAAAGTTGCGATTTTCTAGGCTGATATGGCTAGGAACTATTCTCTCATTCCTGCGTAATAATCAAGAAACTTTACTGCCGTACCATGAGTGCAGCAGGCGCAATGATATGATGCAGCGCCTGAAAATAGTTCCCAGCTCGGTAACTTCCAACGTGACCGGGACTAAGTGCCTGCGCCTGCTGCACTCATGGTACGGCAGTAAAGTTTCTTGATTATTGAGTATGCCTTTAAGCCATGTGTTTCATAACGTCGAGGACGCGGGTTTCGTGTCATCGTCACGTACAATAGAAGTCCCATTTTATTGGCTAGGCGCCAACCAATTAAACGGCTCGTGCTCTCGAGTTTTGATACTCTTTTACCTTCATCTCAAGAGTATAATGCATGCATAGACCTATAATAAATGCATATTGTGGTATTACCAGTAAACACAAGTTAAAAAAAAATTTGAAAGTGAACTCACTCTCAGGTCATCCAAGATGAGTTTGTTTCTTCATCGGAACATTTTACATTGGAGAATATTATGTGTTATAAGGAACGGTTGTAAATCAAAACACAATATTTCTAACATGTACCTGCTTCTGTCTCTGGACTTTTGCTGAAGTTGTGTTCCTGTTTCCTCTGCCATGTTTGTAGTCCCTTGAAGTTTTTCTTGTTTGATTGATGGATTTGTTTAATTCATTTCATTAATAGATGGACTGGAGTCATGTTATGTTTTGTGATGTATTTATCAGCTGTTTGTTTCTGCTTTTCTCCACAGTGTCTTTGAGCGCAGTTTTCACAGTTCAGTTCCTGAGATTTAGAGTTCGATAAAGAACACAATGGAGATATTTCATGGATCAATCCTTGCAGGATTTGAACCTTTAACCGCAAATCTATCTCACAAAATCCACATGCATGTTGTTTGATTGACAATATCTAAAAGAGCATTTTCTTTTCTTTTTTAGAATGTAAAAAATTTACTCCTCCATGCAGACCAGCTAACTTGGCACAGCCCTTCAGACTGTTCTGACTCTGTGTGTTGTTGGCTATATCTTTTCTAACTGATCCCATGTACGGGATTCCTGGATTGGATTTCCAAACAGGCCCAAATTTAACATAGACTTTAAGGAGGTCTAACATAAACTTTTCTTATATGTTATTTACTATAGAGTATTTAACAGGTTAGTCCACCCAAAAAAAATGAAATTTCAGTCATTAATTACTCTCCCTCATGTCATTCCAAACCCGTACGACCTTCGTTCATGGGAACACAAATAAAGGTTTCTGACCCCTGACTGCAACGTAATCACCACTTTCAAGGCCCAGAAAGGTAGTAAAGACATAATTGAAATAGTCCATGTGACTCCAGTGGTTCAAAATTAATAATGTGAAGCGACGAGAATACTTTTTGTGCGAAAGCTACCCCCAAAAATAACAACTTCTTCAACAATCTCTTCTCTTCCACATCATTCTCCTCCACTGTTGATGTAGTATTGTAAACATTGCAGCGCTTCCTGGTTCTAGGTCAGAAAGCCGGCTCATTATTGGCCGTCTCCTGCGTCAGCGTATGGGTGCTCACATGACCAGCGTCAGCCAATCGTGAGAATGTACTTTTTTAATGGTCACAATGTTTTGTGCGATTTCGGATGCACCTATAGATATTTTATTGGTCATAACTTTACAAAAAATAGCACAGACATTGGACAACGATAGAACATTTTAGAGCGCAGAAAAGCCAGCACTTTATGCGGGATTTGGCATGACAGAAAGAGCACTTCATTTATAATCATGAATCTGTCCCTCATCTTAGTTCATCACAATCTCACAAAGTTTTATTATAATCAAGGAAGCTGACTGCACAATGAATATTATATCATAATTGTTATAATGAGAGATTTGCGAGCTTGCAGAACTCAAAATCCTCTCAAAAGGCTGGAGTTTTTGTTTAGTGCCAACTTAGACACCTCTGATTGGCCATTGCGTTCAAGAAATCAACAGATACGTTTGTGATTGGATACAATGCTCATCTGAATTACGATGGAAGTGCAGCACTATATATTCAACAGGATAACAAGTGCTACTATTTTCTGTTGTTAACCTAAACGCAGTGAATCTAATGTGTTATTGTGAACTAAATACTGCCTGTTACATATGCAGGTCGGGTTTTTTTGTACTACGCTGGAAATGCGTTCATTTCAGCGTGACGACCCAAGATGGCGAGCCTTCCCAGCGAGATGAACATTGAACGATGCAAGATTTGAGTTTCAAACGAACACCTGTGGAATTGGGTAGGAGAGTTCTGATTGCCTGCTAGTTTTTTTTTCTAAACAGGACTGAGTTTCGTTTTTGCAAGACTGCTCAGTGTATTTTATTTCCCTGCACAACCGAGTTTTTTCCCTTGGACTATAGAATCATTTTTCCATGGTTCTAGGAACTTTGGATTCTCCGAACTGAATCAATGAACCGAGTCTTTTGAATCGGATCTTTTGAATCGGATCCTCTAACGAACTTGAACTCAACTTTTCGAATTCAACCCTTTTGAACTGATTAGTTCAAACAAGTCTTTTGAACTGATTAATTTAACTGTTTTCTTCTGAACTGTTGTATGCAGTTTGTTTAATTCGGATGAGTTATTTTTGCATGTGATTCAGTGAGCTGTCAAATTTACAATTGTGACCATTTGTAAATGTTTATGGGGTTGTATGTGATATTGATATTGAAAGTGTAGTATTCTAGGATATCCTTATAGCCTAGAGGGTGCACCCAACTAATCGAACAAACAACTGAGTCAAGTGAAATTGTTAATTGATTGTGAATTGAATTGAATCCATATAACTGTGGTTTGATATTGAGCAAAAAACTAACAATTTGTTGATTTATTTTTATTTATTTTAATATCAACAATTATTTCTAATAGTTCATTTAAATACAAAGATTTACTTTATCATTTAACCAGTGTTGTCTTCATTACACCTCTGTAGCCACATCGAGATGTGCCTTAATTAGCTCAAATTATGCATAGGGAATTTTAATAATTAATCATGAATATGATTAATATATTGCATATTACAGTTAAATTATCGAAATTGAAAATAGATCGATTGTATATATGAATGGTAAATCATAACGAATTATAATTCCTCATTCATATATCAATGGTCTCATTACAGATCGATTATATGAGATAACTTTAAGGGAATTAACTTAGTTTATCAAACAATCGGTTTGTCCAGCAAACAGCCGTAAGATTAACTAACCAACTTCTCAACAAGGTTGTCCCTTTTTATAAACTCCAAGAAATCTCAATGTTCCGGCCGTGAACATTAATTTTCAGGTGTTTATAAAATTTACGTTACTGATATAGTAACAACTTGTAAAGCTTTTGTAGCTATAGGATCGCATTTCATTGACTTGTAAAGTATGAGCATTCAAAAACAATCAAGAATATAATGGTTTTAATAAAATGAAACTACGGATACAGAATTCTACATTTAAACACGGGATACATGTATGTACAGTAAACAGTAAAACTAATGAGACAGACGAACAACAAACAGGAGTGAGAGAGAGAGATTGCGAGAGCGCAAGATTGGGAGTGAGAGAGAGAGAGAGAGTGAGAAGATGAGAGATCTTCTGGTTTGGCACAATTCATCACGGACACAGAACCTTTTGAATTAGAACAAGACTCAACAGATCTTAAACCTCGAAAGAATGGTAAACGGTTACTTGCACAGGTAAAGCTCTTGGGTGTGACCGATCTGAAAACGGCGTGTGCGTGTATCTCTGTCATGTGGATGCCGAGCGTTCGGGTTCGTCCAGCGAGCGCGGCGTGTTTGAATGTCCTTGTAGGTGAAGCTTGCCAGTCTGGCTGTGTTCATTTTCTTCGCGAGAAGACATGAACAGAGGAGGCCTCGAAAAGGATAAAATAAACTTGAGGAAACAAAACAAGAAAAGAAACGATGGATCATCACTCTAAGGCGAGGTCCAGATGCACGAGGAGTCACATGATGAAGCCACGAAGAGCAGGAAGAGCCAGGGAGTTTAGGCAGAGAGTTTTTAGGAAGCTTTTAGAAGCGTTTCAGAAGGGGACAAGGGAAGCTCGGCGCGTCTCTTTAAAGACCCACTCCGATGAAAATAATGTTTTTCTAGGTGTTAACATGTTTTTGTGGCATTTTTCTGATGTTAGAGGACATATCTTGAGAAAAATCAGCTCAAAGTTGTATTTCTGAGTATTTCTAGATTCAAATGGCTGTGAATCAGTAGCAGACGCTAAAATGCTGGCTAAAATAGACTGGAGTTGTGACGTAGTAACTCCACTGGGCGTCTCCACACGCAACGTCTTGGAGTGAAATAATGATAGGTGATCGGTGATAACTTTAATTAACTTCGGATAATAATAATTAACGTGTATATAATACTGTTGCCCCACCGGGATTGGGGATGTAAGCTAGCGGGAGAGATAGAGCTCTCAGCAACGGGCAGGGGGAGGGTCGTCTCCGTGCCAACGGCTCCGCCCACAACGCAGAGGCGAATTGCTAATGAGCTACTGCCGCTCTGCTGAAGCGAAGTCCCAGAAAACGGCACAGGTTTTGTGATTTTGGCTAAAAATGGCATAATCATAATTTAAAGACCACTGGGAATGTTTAAAAATAGCTCAAAATATGATCGGAGTGGGACTTTAAGGACCCTTAGGTTCACGCCTCTGTTTGCGCGAATCACACATGACCGTCCGCGGATCTGAAGCGGACACAGTTCTCTTTGTCCTGTGGGGGATGCCCACTTCATGAGGAGATTGTATTTGAGCCGTTTGGCTCCTGAAATATGAAATGTGTAAAATAATGCACCTTACTTCATCATGCTATCGGAATTCGGCTCCGTTAGATTGAGCGAATTACAGACATATCAGACACGTCACATGAAGATTATCGGAATACAGAGTTACATAAGATATGCATTTTATAAGCATTCAATGTTCCTTCACACGACTATAAAGCCATAATACCGGCTACCGTGACCTAGGAAATATCAAACTCATGTTTATGCATTTCTTAAATGGTTATACTTATAGACAATATAAGATTGCAGAGGCTATTCCTCTTCTCTTCATCAGAATTCAAGTGGGAGCTGTGATTTCCCTTGGAATTCCTTTTGGGAGTCATAAAGTTTTATGACCTAGCAAGAGGGAGAGTTATAGAATCTTTCCTTAGAAATAAACTTTAAGGTTCGAAGTTACAGAACAGTTACAATTACATCTATAGAATAAGACAAGACTAATTAGATATGCATGCATACAGGAATATTTGGATACAATTTCTGTGTTATATACATTTATATACACATTATAGGACATTTGTGTGTGTGTGTGTGTGTGTGTGCAATCAATGTGTGATTGTCCTTAAGCGTTCAGGCAGTTTTGTGGACTCTGGGTGGGGGGATGCGTGTCCCGTGAGACGGCGAGGTTTGAATGGTTGACCATTTGTTGAAGACAACGCTGGCTTGTTCCAAATGTGTCATGTGCTAGGGAGACTCCAGCCATAGTGGCACCAATCTGGTCAACATGCCCGAAGGGGGTCGTATACAGAATGCCCCTTTGTTTACTCACGAAGAACTGACCTTTGTTTGCAAATCGGGATTCGCTAATTTAGATACATCTCTCCGGATGCCCTGTCAGAGTCGCTACACCTCCATAGTCGAACCTACTGGCCTATGGTTGATACTAGTAACAAGTGCAATATTATTTGACACGTGTGCTACATTGACAATCAATAGAAAATAAACCAACAATCACAAATTGTCTGTATAAAAATTTTTTATGATCATATATACAATTTAAGAATCTTTCGGGTATCACACTAAGGTGTTATATCACCTTTATTTAACCAGAAAGAAAACTCATTGAGATTAAAAATCTCTTTTCCAAGAGCGTCCTGGCCAAGACAGGCAGCAGCACAATTAACAGGGTTGCAGACATAAAAACATATAACATATAACATGAACATAAAACATATAACAATTTACACCGGTAAAAAATAGTGAGTTACAAGGTCATAAAAATCAAAGTTTCATATCTATTTATCACAAGCGATAAACAACAGCAAGGATCGTCAGAATAGTCAGTCATAACATCTACCGCCACCATGTCATTTAAAAGTATTTGGTTTTGTGTTTAGGATTTTGAGAAAGTGGGTGATTTGGGTATGGGTTTTGAGGAATTATTTTTAGCAATTCAGAAAAACAGTCCACGTGTGAGTTAGACTTCCTATAATGTCTTGCTCATAAAAGCAGAGGCAGCAGCAGCTTTCACTGAACTGTGCTGGATAAGATGATGGAAATTTGTCTCAGCCTCAGACATCTGGCCCATACTTCAGGAGTTTCAGTCCGTTTAATTCAACATATTCCGTTTAAGTCAACGAATCCCAGGAGACAACGATCTGCATGCCTGGAAACAAAGCTGTTGTGATGCCAAACCCCCTCACAGAATAAGAAGAAAGTCATTGGATTTACAACTGTGACAATGAGCACTTACCACGATCAACTAAATGCTGGATTTTCAAAATGTGAAGTTTTACACAGTACACATTGGTCTCTTATTGAAGGGTCATCGACTTTACATTTTTCCGCCCCTAAACATGACACTTAATTTAAACAAACCTTGATTGGTTGCTTTACTTGGCAGTCAAACTGCCTCTTGGTTGGTCCTTGGCCAATGAAAGTCCAAATAAAGTCCAGATATTCTGCGGTGAGTATGAAGGTCTGGCTACACAGGAAATGACTCAGGGATAAGGCAGCAAATTGGGAGACTTTTTGGTAAACTGCTTATTAAATGCAAATAAATCTATTCTACACTATAAATGTTTTAAACAAATGTTCAATGTCTCTTTTACAGTATCTCCAACAACGGTTTTGAAGGAATATGTGTGTGCTTTTTTTCTTTTTTTTATATACCGAGATTGCAACATGACATCATGACTTTCAAGCCGGAGGTTTGGCATCTCAAATGATCACGTGGTCTCTGACAACAGCGACACACCAGAGACATAAATATCACTGTATTTAAAGAGGCTATATGCGTTTTTCTGAAATTTAAACTCGCGACTGACACCTGTGGCCAAAAAACAGAACTGCTCTTCCTTTCTGCTCGCTCTCGCAGCGCTCGTACGTGCACACTTCACAAGTCATCTGCTGCAAGGAGGTCAACATTATGTTTACAGAGGTAAGAACAGTCACAAAATCGTAAAATCCATTGGACTGCTTGCGAGTGTAGGCTACTTGCTGACTAGCGGTGGTGGCAGAGTGGTCTGAAACGTTTAACATGAACGCGCCTGACGTCACATCCGCAGACAGCGAGGGGAAATCCGACCCGACAGAAAATAGGAAAAATAGAATACAGGCTTATAGGTGCACCCAATGTGAGCGGACAAGGTGTCAGTATGCTCATCAGGAGATGTTTGAGTCATAAATGGTCAAATGAAAAGGCTATTGTTACGTTTATTTTTGGGAAAAAGTTACATATAGCCTCTTTAAGCATGCTGTTCCATTCATTCAAAGCAGCATCAAAGCTCGAGAGGAAACATGGAGACAAAGAATTTTTTCGTTTATTTGTTCACAGTCTCGGCATTTCTCATACACGGTAAGACATTTATTTATGTATTACTCTTTAAGTCAATACTTAAAGAGTATCGTCAAAGAAAAGATTACATAATGAGTTTATTTTCCCTGCTCAAACCATGAGATTTATTCATGACCCAGATCCAGACAAAGACCTGTCAGTCCAAGAACCAGGTAGTAGGCTAGCCTAAATATTAACGAGCCAAAATAATATTCAATAACTTTTCACTTATTTTTCTTTACTGAACAAAGATCAACAAGACAGTTGACAAACATTTTATTCGTTCCAAGTAAAAAAAAAAAAAAAAAACTATAAAAGTGCAAGCTAAATTATTTTTTTAAAGGCCTACACTCTATTAATTAACATTTTTTTTGTAAATTTATGTCAAGTTGTTATGCGAGTCAAAAATAACCAAATTTGGAGTGTCTTTGTCTTAACACTGATATTATTATTATTATTTTATTTTTATTAGGCTATTAGTTTATTTGTCAGGGACAATGCAGCGCATATTATTACATGCATAATTATCAAAGTCAAAGCCATAACAATATGTGTAGATTTTTTTTCATAAAAGGTTTCTAGCCAAAAGGCTAATTTGCAACCCCAGTTTGGTCAGGCCTTTCTAAAAAGATAATCCAAATAAAAAAATATATATATATATATAAATTAAACTACTTAGTGTGAGTTACACAATCATACAGCATTTACATTGTATACTAATATATTACATCAACATTTCACAGAGTCGTGACCACATTACACAAAACAGCACATCACGTAACAACACAAGCCCCAAACACCCAGCCACTCGCACCTGCTCACCTATACCCACCCGATAGTGAGGGCCTGGGCCGCTACAAGTTTTTAGTGGTAGGCAAGATAAAATGCTCTAAAAAAATGTTTATTAGATTTTTGTTTGTATTTCACTGTATTCCTTTCTTTATCCCCCTTTATCATTGTAAACAGCTATAATCTATTATAACCAGCTTAATTTGAGCCAACAAGAAACATCCGAATAAATTTAAGGATTAGGAGGATTTGGGCTTCCCGATTCTACATATTATTATTGGGCAGATAATTTAAGTACTTCCGCATGCTGGAGAAAGTTTGTTCCGGTGGAGTTCTGTGACAGAATGGTTAGCAATTTAAAAAGCTTCTTGTGATAACACTTCTTTATCTTAAAGTATCAACGGAAACATAGTTATTTATTTCCAACTTAATTGAAGTTTGGAAACAAATTAAGGTATAGTTTATTTGAAAATTCCTTATATATATGTGGATACTCCGATTTGTAGTAATAATGCTTTTCCTCCAGGGTTACATAAGCTTTTTTTTTTTTTTTTTTATGGAAACACAACAGTTCAGGATATCTATACATTTAGCTCTTTTGAACAGCTAAAACAAAACTATGCTCTTGTTTCTGCACTTTTTTTCCGTGATTTGCAAGTTAGAACCTTTGTTAGAAAGCACATTGCAGACTTTGAGGTTTTGAATTTGAATGGTAAGACATTATGAGTGGTAGTGTGTAAAAATGTTACACATTACTGCTAGAAAAGGTTGACAAAAACACAGAGAAAATAAAACATGAAGAGGAAATTGGTTTCACGAAATCATGCGGGATGAGTGCTTGAGACACGTTTTGTGAAGGCTAGACACAATTCGGTTCAGGTCAAAACTTTATTAAATCCCACGTATTATTATCCCACGATTTATCCACTCTGTAATAATTGTAAGTTGTCAGACGGCACCTTGTTTTATTCTTGATGGACATGTAGTAAAATCAGCTATTTTGGAAATGTATATTTAAATTTCTTTCTGAAGCACATTCTACTGATCTGGAGCCTGAGCCTTGCATTGGACTTTTAGGAGCAGAGAATGCTTTTAGTAAGTGTCAGCCATTTCACTGTGTATAGATGCTTGCAAAAATACTTATTTTACAGATGTTACGTCCCACACACACAAACATTGTGAGTAAAAGGTGTCGCCCGGAGTTCCCTTTCGTTGTCACTGCGAGTTCCGTCGGATGACGACGAATGGGGGTTTCGCTTAGAAAGCCTATCGACTTCGAGTATACAAAACGAGCCAATGGCAAAGGAATGCCATGGGTCTGCGTAACTCATGACGTAACTCCGCCCCACCGCGTGGGTATAAATATGTAGATATTCATGCACAGTTCGTGGATGCGTCACATTCTCTAAGCGGGAACATGACCATCGCAATGTAACGGTCAAGACTCAATGAGCTCAATAGGGCGAGTGTCCCCTCATCCACACCCCGATCTATTTTCTCCACATGAGAGAATACTTTGGCTGGTGGCCAGGATGACCAGAGACGGCTGTTAACCGACGATAAATATCCTTGGTCCACACCCCTCTCTTTCACATTGCAACCCGTGTGGTTCTGAATGAGTTCGCCGATCAGAGCCGGGCCGGCATCTCATTCAGTTCCCCGGCTGATGAAATCCTGTCTATCGCCGCGTCACAAGGTGAGCTGGAGTCCTCTGGAAGTGAGGGCTCGTCTATGTTGTCACTCTCGGTTGTGCTAGCATAACGAGTCTGATCCAGAGTTGACAGCTATGCTTTCCCGGGCCGCCGCGAGTATCGGGCTTGTGTGGACTCTGCCATGTCTCGAGCACTCAAGGCTGATGATTGGTTTTTGGGGAGGCGAACCCAAATCCTTTCAACTCGCATGTGCATGAAGAGGTCATGAGATCGTGGTAGTCTCCTTTGACTTTCACGACTGCTCAGCGGCCTCTTCCACCTTCTCTGCCCTCGTAGAGGCCGCGGCCATGGGTACACTGGGCTTCCCCCTGTGGAGTGTTCTGTGGCAGCACATCTGTGACCCCACAGTGCCTCCACCTGGCGTGGCGACCCTAAGCACCCCTCCAATGCCTGTAGGTTTTTTGTCTACTCCGGTGGCAAAGACCTATAGGGCAGCGGACAGGCTGCCGCCTCACTGCATGTTATTGCCATCCTTCGGGGTGCTCAATGACATTCACGAGGGTAGGGCTGATTCAGGGCTCATCCAAGAGCTGCCTGCCGTCACCGACCTTGCTCTACAAGCGACGAAGGTGAACGCACACTCCCTGGGTCAGGTGATGTCCACATGTGTGGTCAGACATCTCTGGCTTAACCTGGTTGATATGCGCGAGGCTGAGCGAACACGCTTCCTCAACTCCCATATATCCCAGTCTGGCCTTTTCGGCGGCGCGGTCGAGGACTCTGCCCAACAGTTCTCGGCCGCCCAGAAGCAGACTGCAGCTACCAAACATGTTCTGACCCCGCGGCCAGTTGCTGCCACCCAGCCGCCGGCTCAGACGCCTCAGTCAGCTTACCGCCGAAGGCGCCCTCCTGCAATTTTCGCCCCCTCCCGCCCGGCCACAGCAGCTCCGGGCCGCGCCGTGGAGGTGGTCGCAGCAAAGCGCCCCAGCCTGTACCAGCCCCGCAGCCTGCCAAATGCCAGGCAGAGTGGCGCTCCCGTTACGGGCAGCTCAGAGATTGGTTGCAGTTCTCCAGGAGGTGGTTGCAGGGCCACTCCTTCCCCCGGTGGAGGGCCGGGGGAGAACGTCTTCTTCCAGAGAGTAGGGGTGCACGATATTTACAAAAAGGTGATATTGCGATATCGATATTAATTTCGATATTTTTAAACGAATGTAAAACTACAAAAGTTATGGGAAAACGCATTAAAAAAGATTAATAAATAAAACAAGTTCTTACAACATAAGGTTTATTTCAACTGACAGTCATATTGGACTGGTACAACATGAATAAATAAATAATAACCGTGTCTAGACTACAGAACAGGACATGTTTTACTGGTTGTATGTACACTACAGTGTAAAAAACAATAAATAAAGAGCAAGTCTACAGAACACACCTTGCCACTTTATGCGTTTTCTGTGATGGGATAGCTATCTGATTGTGAAAAGACCAGGTGTAAATGCCCTCCGAAAGGCGTTCGAGACGGGTTTGAATCCGATAACTGAAACCACTTCAGGAGGAGGTCTGGGCCGCATTCCTGACGAAACTGGACATGTGTAAATGCATCTTTTTGTTGAAACCACATATGTAAAACTTACTCCTCCCAAAAACGCTAAAAATGAGAACGTGTTACAGGCTACATGTCATGTTATGGCCAGATATGACGACACGCGTAACTGCAACATGCATCACCGCAGATGAGCAGCTGAGCGTCTCTTCATCAAGCCAACACACAAACTATCGCAAATCAAAGTGAAAGTAAGTCGCAGACCCTTTACACACAATTATCTTCATTAAAAGTAAATAAACGAAATGATCTTAACAGGGCTGTTGCCGTTCTCTCTTACTGCGTTATTTGATTTTCAGATTTTGACATTTTAGCTGATGATCGTAAAATGCAGATCATAACTGTTGCTTTCGGTGACGTGAACTCCATTAAATCTGCATAGGCTATAGCGCGGGAATTGAAGATCGGATTTATATCTGTTTTGCAAAAACACATTTATGGGACCAGGTGTAAAACAAAGGAATATCGTTTTTTAATAAATCAGATAGGTATCCGATCAGTGAAAACACATGAAGTTGCCAGGTGGCCTTATACTTGTGCGCTGGTGTGTGCGTCGAGCCGGCAAGTGTGTGTGTGTGGGGGGACTGTGTGGTAGTAGAGCAAGGGAGAAGTGAGAGAGTGACGGCGATTAGCTTTGGAGCGAGTAGCGACTCAGTCATATTGAGAAAAACAAAGTGTCTCCCCTGTTCTTTCTGACCACTGTGGGAAATCTGTTGCATGAAAAGTTAACCCTCTCCTTGATTTCATTTTGTTTATGGAGAAGGAGAATCAGGAAATGAGTCGGGGGAAATGCAACGGTGCATGACGGACCGGACGCATCATAAACAAAATAGCCTATCGCATAAATATCGCGAGATTTTAGATATTGATATCGAGCAACGTGATATCGCGATAACGATATTGATTCGATATATCGTGCACCCCTACCAGAGAGCTGACTTCCTATCTCTAAGCGCACAGAGTTCTCGGACGACAGTGCGCGCTGCTCACGGGCCTCGCCACTCTCGTCCCCCCTCTGTCCCAGAGTTCTCGGATGACAGTGTGTGCCGTCCCCGGGCCGTACCACTCTCATCCCCCTCTGTCGCCAGACCCCTGGCAGAGCAGGCCCCCCGCGGAACGCTGGTCCTTCCCTGGCCTCCTCTGTCAGGGTGCGGTTATGACCGTGCCCCCACACCGGGCCGCTATGCCGTCCATGTCCGGGCTGGTCATTCCGCTTCGCTGGACCATCGAGGGGACGTCTGTGGTTCACGTGACCCCGCTGGAACAGTCCTTGGAAGCCTGCTAGAGCTTCCCAACCTGTCCCGCTGGGTCGCACGAACCATCAGGCTCGGCTTGCGATTCAGTTCGCATGGTTTCCTCCCCGCTTCAGGGGAGTCCGCTCTACTATGGTCAGTGGCAATGCCCCTATCATGAGAGCAGAGGTTGCTACCCTACTGGCAAAGGGTGCGATCGAGACTGTCCCTCCAGCCAAAATGAGGTCCGGGTTCTACAGCCCCTACTTCATTGTCCCGAAGAAATCCGGTGGGTTGCGGCCAATCCTGGACCTGCGCATCCTGAACCGCTCCCTTCACAGGCTGCCGTTCAGAATGCTCACGGCCAAACGCATCGTCGAGTGTGTATGGCCCCAGGATTGGTTTGCAGCTATCGACCTGAAGGACGCCTACTTCCATGTCTCCATTCTCCCTCGACACAGACCGTTCCTGTGGTTTGCTTCGAGGGGCAGGCATACCAGTACGCGGTTCTCCCTTTCGGGCTAGCCCTGTCTCCTCGTGTCTTTACGAAGGTCGTCGAGGCAGCCCTTGTTCCTCTTTGGGAACACGGGGTTCGCATCCTGAACTATCTCGACGACTGGCTGATCCTAGCTCACTCTCAAGACCAGGTTTGCAAACACAGGGACCTAGTGCTCCGGCACCTAGCTCGTCTGGGCCTTCGGGTCAACTGGGAGAAGAGCAAACTTTGCCCCATGCAGAGGATCTCTTTTCTCGGTATGGACATCGACTCGGTCGCCATGTCCGCGCAGCTTACGAGCGAGCGAGCACAGTCACTGCTGACTTGCCTGAGACAATTCGAGGGCAAGAGTGCGGTTCAACTGAAACTATTTCAGAGGCTCCTGGGGCATAAGGGATCTGCCGCCGCGGCAACGCCGCTCGGATTGCTTCATATGAGACCGCTTCAGCTTTGGCTTCGCGACCGAGTCCCGAGGTGGGCATGGCAACACGGCACCCTCCGAGTACCAGTTACTCCGACCTGCCGTCAGAGCTTCACCCTGTGGTCGAACCTCGGTTTTCTACGGGCCGGAGTGCCCCTGGAACGAGCTTCACGGCATGTTGTTGTCTCAACAGATGCCTCCACCACGGGCTGGGGCGCCATGTGCAATGGACGTGCTGCCGTCTGCTCCTGAACAGGACCCCACTGCCTATGGCACATCAATTGCCTCGAGTTGCTGGCTGTACGTTTTGCTCTGCACCGCTTCTGGGCCGTGCTCAAGAATCAACACGTACTAGTCCGATCAGACAATACCGCCACTGTAGCATACATCAACCGTCAAGGTGGTCTGTCGCAACTCGCCCGCCACCTCCTCAAATGGGGTCGCTTCGTGCCATTTATATCCCCGGAGCCCTGAACTGTGCAGCAGACGGGCTCTCACGGCTTCAGCCCCTCCCGGAAGATTGGCGACTCCATCCCTAGTCGGTTCAGCTGATTTGGGACCAGTTCGGGGGCGCACAGATAGATCTGTTTGCCTCTCGTGACTCGACCCATTGCACAGCCTTCTTGCGCAAGTCCTGCGCAAGGTCAGGGAGGACGAGGAGCAGGTGATTCTGGTCGCGCCGTACTGGCCCACCCGGACCTGGTTCTCCGAACTTGTACTCCTCGCGACAGCACCTCCTTGGCCGATTCCTCTGAGGAAGGACCTCCTTTCTCAGGGACGGGGCACCCTTTGGCACCCTCGTCCCGATCTGTGGAACCTCCATGTGTGGCTCCTGGATGGGACGAGGCAGGTTTGAGTACCCTACCACCAGCGGTGGTGGCTACCTTCATTTCCGCTAGAGTGTCGTCCACGAGACACGTCTATGTGTTGAAGTGGAACCTCTTCGTTAACTGGTGCTCTTCTCACCGAGGAGACCCCCGGAGATGTTCGATCAGTGTTGTGCTTTCCTTCCTTCAAGATGGGTTGGAGCGAAAGGCTGTCTCCCTCCACCCTCAAAGTCTATGTTGCCGCTATTGCCGCACACCATGACCCAGTCGAAGGTAAGTCTGTGGGCAAACACGACCTGATCGTCAGGTGCCTGAGAGGAGCGAGGAGACTGAATCCTCCTCGCCCTCCTCTCGTTCCCTCTTGGGAGCTCGCAGTGGTTCTAACTACCCTGCAGAGTGCTCCCTTTGAGCCTTTGCAATCAGTGGAGCTTAAGTTCCTGTCTATTAAGACAGCGCTCCTGGTTGCATTGGCCTCCATCAAGAGGGTAGGGGACCTGCACGCATTCTCCGTTGACGAAGCGTGCCTGGAATTCGGGCTGGCCTACTCTCACGTTAACCCGGGGCCCCCGGCTTGGATATGTGCCCAAGGTTCCTACCACTCCCTTCCGGGACCAGGTGGTGAACCTACAAGCGCTGCCCCTGGAGAAGGCAGACCCAGCCTGGGCACTGCTCTGTCCAGTACGTGGTCTCCGTGCCTATGTAGACAGAACGCAGTGTTTGAGGACCTCAGACCAGCTCTTTGTCTGTTATGGTGGGAAGCTGAAGGGAAAGGCTCTCTCCAAGCAAAGGCTGTCTCATTGGAATAGTGGACGCCATTGCTTTGGCTTACCAGCAGCAAGGCCGACCGTGCCCCCTTGGTGTGACTGCCCACTCCAGCCGGGGTGTGGCATCCTCTTGGGCTCTAGCGCATGGTGCCTCGCTAACAGACATCTGCAGAGCTGTAGGCTGGGCGACACCCAACACATTCGCCAGATTCTCAATCTCCGAGTGGAGCCAGTGTCCTCTCATGTACTCGCTTCAACCAGCTAGTACCGGACCCGCTCAGGTGTCTTCGCTTGCTCGCCATTCCACTCTACGGACTGGATATGTGCGATTATTCTCCTCAGGTGAGCTTCTCTGAAAGCCCTGAGTTCCTCCAGCACTCCTGACGTCGGCGCCAGTGTCTATTGCCTGCGCGTCGGCTAGGTGCCTCCTGTGTGCATGGTACCTCCTCTGAGCGACCCCCACATGTGTATTTCCACTGTAAGCCTCTCTGAGCATGTGTCTTTCCCTTGGCAAGCCACCTTGCCACCCCTGGGGTTGAAATATTCCACCTGCGGCTGGACACGCCAGTGTTCTCCATATGCATCCCTCCGGGTCATATGTGTATTCTCTAAGTCTGTATGCAAATTCCGCAGACCCATGGCATTCCTTTGCCATTGGTTCGTTTTGTATACTCGAAGTCGATAGGCTTTCTAAGTGAAACCCCCATTCGCCGTCATCCGACGGAACGTCTCCGTTCCCTACTCAGGGTACGAGGGTTACATCCGTAACCGAGACGTTCCGTCTTATGCTCCCACAAACACTCCACAACACAAGGTAGTCAAGTGATCAATATTTATTTTTACATAGGGGTAAGATTTTCTTTCTTTTATAAAAAAGGAAAATTAATAATTTAAGTTCAGAGGTTTTTAGTCGGCCAAAACTAAATGCTAACTCATTTTAGGTAATCTTCCCTGGAGTTAAATAACAAAGATACAATTCTTATCTGTCACGGGATGCACACAAAAAGGTAAGGTCCAAGTGCAGTTTAATGGGGTAATCCGTACTCACAATCCAGCCAGGCAAAAGGTCAAAATCCATACAAGAAACAACCAGGAGTGGAACAGAGAAGTGCAAAATGACATTAAACAAGGAATCCACAACAATCACAGAAACAGAAAGGGTATAAATAGACAGGTAATGTGTGCAATGATCAGTGATGAGTTCAGACAAAGGATTATGGGAAATGTAGTTCATGATGAGGTGGTGACGGTATGGCAAAGAGACCTCTAGTGGACACCCAGGGAACACCAACCATACACTGTGACATTATCTTCCTGGTGACCCTTAAACAGGAGAAAATTATATAAAATGGAAGGGCCTCCGACCTCTTATACAGTCTCAGTGAAATTGCAGAGTATGGCTACTACATTTAGTAGTAGGTCTCATTTTAACCCTCACACCCTGTTCACATTACAGCCCTTAATTCCGTGTCCGTGGACAAATGTGGGCACAGAGGTCTCAGGTGTGATCCAATTTTTTTTTTTTTTAAATGTTATATCAATCTCTTCGATAAAATAAAATCTATCAATTTATGGTGTTTTTTTTATTTTGGGGGTATTTTTGAATTTATTTACCTCTAAAAGTACCATATTTTCTATGTAATTTATGCTTATTTTTATGTTATATTTAATATTTCTTTAACTTCAGTAAAAAAAATCATTCCAGTAAGTTCAGATAGCCAAAACCTAAAAATGTGGTGACTTTGGTGTCATCTAGTGTCTTATGTTGGTATAAAATTAAAATAAAAGCAATAATATCAATAGCCACTAGATGGCTATACTACTAAATGGCTGCATAGAGGCTGAACACTATAAACCACTGTTATAACGAATTTAACCTCTTTTTTTTATCTTTTTTTTTTATAAAGTTTTTGATTTTATCACAAGTTAAAATTGTAATTAAAAATATATATATATCTGTGTTAGGTGAGACTGTAAAAAGATGCCAAAATATGCTTATACAAATATGACCATGCTGTAAGGAAAAAACAAAGTAGTGGATCATTTATCATTTATTTCAAACAAAAAACATAATATTTCATAACTCAAAAAACTAATTGCTACCAAACAGGTAAGAATAAACATAATAACTAAAAAAAGTAAGTGTTAGGTAAAAATAAACAGGTTATAATGTTTACATGCACTTGTGCGCATGTGTGTGTTTGTGTGTGCGTGCAGAGGTGGATGATTGGAACATAAAAAAGAAATAAAATAAAACGTCAGTCATTGGCTCATTCAATCCTTTGTTTTTGTATGTGCGAGTGACTTTTTATTTGAAAAAACAACAAAAAAAAACAGCTGCTATTCACCTTATTTTCCACGACAACAAGGGTGACGCCATTACGTTCGTTTTGTCATCTTACTTCCGGCTGAGAGGGACTTCAACTTCCGGCTGAAAGGACCTACGCTAGTTTCTAGACGTAATTCTATATTTGTAACGGTAAAATATGTAATGTATTATATGCTCAGTTAGGGGCTGCCATAACAATTGAATTAAGAGGATAGAAAAAAAAACGGTGTTACGAACACAATGTAAAGCGATCGGAATGTTGTGGTGTACTACGATTTACACCCACCACCACCTAAAGACGAGGAGCACCTGAGGCCATGGCGGAAGGCGATAAGCTTGAAGTGCCCACCCAAGCGCTCTTAAGTGTGTTCGTTTGTACCATTTTATGGACGGGAAGCCGACTGACGAACACCCTTTTAGCCCGAGTAAAGGCTCGGCTACGATGTTCTGGTAAAGATCATCGCCGGGTGCTGAACAGGTTGTCAGATTCAGGTAAGCTAACTTGCATAACTGTTGTTACCTAACTTACCTATCTATGTGCTTGTTAGCCTAACGTTAGATTCGTGAAGTCCGTTCTATGAATACATTTAAGATTAGTAACGAGCCGTTAACAAAATACAACGAATCTTGCATGATTACCATTGGCCACCTATAACAGTCATATTTCTTATATTTCGTTTACTTTGTGATATGGACCTAAGGGTCTGAAGTAAAGAATGAATGAATGAATATTCACGATAGTACAATATATTATGGTACATTACAGCCTTACAATAGCTCACATTCTTCCTGTAAGGAGGCCAGCTAGCTCTCATCTCTCTTTCAGATATTGATCTACGTAGAGATTGTGTGTATACTGTCTCGTTTTTAATGCATCTCTCTTTTTCACACTGTTCTAAGTATGAATGCCATCATAAATTAATTCTCATGATCTATGTTAAGTAACTGTTACTAATGTAAAAATGTTTATGGTTATATTATTTCCTTAGATCATCAATGAGCGTCAGTGTTGCAGTGGACAACTGTGAGGAGGATCACAGCCACATGCCCCAGACCTGTGATGCAGAAACACAATGGGAGGATCCATCTGTCTCTGACCACAACTATGCTACAATATCTCAACTCAACCTGAAGCCACCTACATTTGAAATGGGAACACAATGCGTTGAGCCAGTGCTATAGTACATAACTCTGCTGAGAAACGACCACCTTTGTCAGCGGGTCGACATTGGATGCATTCCATTCAGTAGCCGAGCACCTCACCAGTTCATACACCAACAGCTTTCAGCTACACACTTGAGATCAGCTCCTAATGAAGCTGCGTCTTAATTTATTGCAGGGTGATCTTGCTGTAAGGTTTGGTGTTTCTCAGTCCATTGTAAGCAAGGTGATTTCGCGTTGGCTTGACATCATGGAGGAGAAGTGTTTCCAAACACAACATGTAGGGCTGCACAATATATCTAAATATAACAAATGAATATATTGCAATATGCATAACTTTTTTAGCTTTAATAAGAATCAGTGTATATATATATATATATATTTAATTCATACAGTGAAAACTAAGCAGTGTTTTATTTTTACATTTGATTATTCAGTTTCTGTTGTTAAATAGACCTAATGTAGGATAACCTGAACCCCTTAACCCCGTGGTTTACACTGATGTTAAAATAACACTTCTTATGCTACAGTAAAACACTGCTGTTCACTTTCACAAGTTGAAGGGATGTTTTCTTGTCACAAAAAAATTTGAAACACGTATGTAGGTTATATAAGTTTAAATCTAAATTAAGTTAATTTTATCAATTTTAAGCACAATCGTATCGAATATCGCATTGTTTAATGAGTAATCAAATTTTTTCTTCAATATCGTGCACTTAATAACTTCGTCCAGGCGATGAAGTAATGGCAGACAGAGGCTTCACCATTACCGATCTCCTCTATGAAAGGAAGGTGAAACTTGTCCTTCCTGTAAACTTTTACAATGTGCCCATATTTTACCTGTTATGAAGTTATTTTTATAAACCTTTACAATGTGACCAGATTTTACCTGTTATGAAGTTATTTTTATAAACCTTTACAATGTGACTAGATTTTACCTGTTATGAAGTTATTTTTATAAACTTTTACAATGTGACCAGATTTGACCTGTTATGAAGTTATTTTTATAAACCTTTACAATGTGACCAGATTTTACCTGTTATGAAGTTATTTTTATAAACCTTTACAATGTGACCAGATTTCACCTGTCAGTCATTTATTATTAAACCATATGTGAGCTCTGTAGATTCCCTTTAAAACTTAAATGAATTAAGTCTTCTAGTTAGAAGGAATAAGTCACGTCAAGTTTGCAAATGAATACCATCTTGGTTTATTACTTAAGACATTTAAATGGTGAAATGTATCTACATGAAGGTCAGTAGAAGGTGTCTCTAGCTTCCTGAAAACATCAAACACTTCTTACAACTGATTTTATACAACTTATTTAATCATTTATATTTAACCAATTACCTCATCTCCTATCCTTAACTAAATATTCTCATTCCTTCTTATTTACACATAATTTGTTATTGCTGCTCCATCAACTCCTAACAGGACGAAGTAGTTAAATATGTCCACATAGGTTAACTGTTACCTCTGGCCACGTTAACAATGACGATGGATGAGACAATGTGAGACCAACTGATCGTCCTATGAAGTTTTCTCCGTGCTCCCAGTTTAAAACATTTATGGTATTAACGTTATTTGACATTTTGCTAAAGTTTTGGCTAGCTAAAAAACAATCTTCTAACAACTGAAATAGCTACCGGATGTGCCGTGCCAGTTTAGCGGAAGTCGGATGACAAAATGCGGAAGCGCGAAGTATTAAAAGTGGGCGGGGCGGAATAAGGTGAATAGGCTAATTGAATGCTTTGTTTGTGTGCGTGTGTCTGTGTTTGTGTGTGTCTGTGTTTGTGTGTGTGTGTGAGTGTGAGTGTTTGCAAAATTTAGAATGTTGTACAGGCTCACCCCTTCATTTGTGTGTATGTATGATATGCATTGTGTTGGATCTATTAATTTTTATTAGACAAAACAAATGCTCTGAATTACAGTATTACAGTTTTTCCCATTCATTCCTATGGGTGCCCATTTTTGTCCACGAACACAAGATTAAGGACTTTTTTTTTTCCACCCACTTAACATTGTAGAATCGAGTCAAAAAAAAAATGTGTGTGTTCAGGTGGATTATTTAGGAAAAGTAGCCAAGTCTCGTACCGCTCAGATTAAGGAAAGTATTTTTAAAAAATAAATCAAAATTATTTTGCCCACATTTGTCCCCAACACGGTATGGGGGTTAAAGCTGTTAGTATAGCTCAAAGTAGCATGTACAATGGTACTGAACGTTTGATGAATTATTTATCCTGGACTGTAGTTACTGTTTTGGTGGCATTGTGTGTGTGTGTGTGTGTGTGTGTGTGTGTGTGTGTGTGTGTGTGTGTGTGTGTGTGTGTGTGTGTGTGTGTGTGTGTGTGTGTGTGTGTGTGTGTGTGTGTGTGTGTGTTATCTTTAAAAAAAAATAAAAATAAAGGGATTAAAAATATGCAATATATGAATCAAGATTTTTGGTTTATGGTGTTTATTATGATGTGCAATAAACCTCATGTAACCTAAAATCTAATGTGTAAGTTTGTCTGAGTGACTGTGTTTTTCTGCTGCTTGTTTGATCTGTAGAGAAACATTTTTATAGCACTTCCTCTTGTATCATTTTGTATGTCTGCCTGTTACGGCTGTATACTTGTATTGTGGTTTTGCCGTGTCTGGGTGTGTGTTGCTCCTCCTACAGGTATGCTGCGGAGCTGAGGGAGTAATCAGGTGGATTGGGTGCACCGGTGCACAGGTGTGCCTGTCAATAAAAGCTTCCTGTTTGGCGTCCTCATGGAGCGTTCCATTCTGTCACATCGATCCCTGGCCAGGACCGAGATGTTGATCGGCGTTGCGGCGTATTGCGAGAGCTTGAGAGACAGTCTTTGTCATGAAGAAAGTGTAAAATAAAGAGAGTATTGTAACCGCCGTAAACGTTTCTTCCTCCTTCATTGTTGCTCCCTAGTGAGGGCGTAACAATTGGGGGCTCGTCGAACTAAATTTGTGTTTGGATTCGTGCGAATGATTTTGAAAAAAAAAAAAGAACGTTGTTTGTGAAGGAGGGTAAAAGGTAGGATAATTTTGAATTGATGTTTGAATATTTGTATATTATCCGACTATTTGTGAATTGAAAAATTGGAACGCTCCATTAATTAGTTAGGTTCTAGAACATAATTTGTTGGGGGTATTTGAAGAACAAACCGTCCGGGTAGGTTTAGTGCGTGTCTTTGGGCACGTAGTTTTTTTTTTTTAGTTTGTTATTTTTGGTTGGCTCGGGGCTTAGAGCAGTTGTCTCGGGGGCACATCCGAGGTTTGGGGGGCGACTCGGTAATTGGTCGTCTTCCCAAACTTGCGGGATTTAGTGCGTAAATACCCGGTCTTGGGCCAACTGAAGACTAGGGTTGAGCTAGTTTAATTGGATGGTTTAGTTTCTTTAAATAAACCCTGATTTGTCAAAGTAATAAATTTGATATTTATTGAGCGTGATTATTGGTAATTATGGCTACCGATTTGATTGAAACATTTTCTCAGACTCCGTCTGAGGAATTGTTAGAGGAAATGACCAAAGAGCAATTGTTGGAGCTAGCTGCGCATTATAAAATCGAGCTAACGTATAATCAAAAAAGATCAAAGGACGGAATTAAGTTAATCATTGAGACTGCGTTGTGTGATCTTGAAATCTTGAGAAAAAAATCTAAATTACCGGGGTCAGCAGCGTTGCCTGCCGTAAGTACTCCTGTTCCGACTACTCTTCCATTGTCTGCTTTAAGCACACTTTCATTTGAGCAACAGAAAGAGTTGTTGATGATACAACGTGATACTGAGTGTGAGAAGCGTCGCTTGGAATGTGACAAGGTACGTTTGGAGTTGGAGTTGGAGGAGAGCCGGCAACAGGTAGAGCAACAGCGTTTACAGATTGAAAGGCGTCGACTAGAATTACACGAAGAAGGTAAGCCAATGGGAGGTTTTGATACGGATTTGACGAAACTGAGTGTGGCTCATAATTTACGATTAGTACCGCCGTTTAATGAGGCTGAGGTGGAGATATTTTTTCTCCTGTTTGAGCGAGTCGCAGTAGCGTATAAGTGGAGTGATGTTGAACGCGCTCTGCTCCTTCAATGCGTGTTAACAGGTAAAGCCCAACAAGCCTATTCTACGCTATCTGATGTTGACAGCCAGAAGTATGAAGCCATTAAGGCGGCGGTGTTAAAAATTAATGAGCGTGTGCCAGAGAGTTATCGGCAAAAGTTCCGTACGTTACAGCGAAAGGTGAATGAAACAAATGTTGAGTTCGTAAGAGGGTTGACTGTGCAGTTTGATCGGTGGTGTACAGCGGCAGATAGTACAACAGTGGATAAGCTGAGAGAGTTGATTTTATTTGAACAATACAGAAATACACTTCCCGAGGTGATAGCCACTTATGTTGCGGAGCGTCAGGTTAAAACCGTGTCAGAGGCTGCACTGCTGGTTGATGACTGGGAGCTTATTCATAAGCCCCGTGTTAATGAATTCAGTCAACATCAGGTTCATACACGAGTAAATTCTTCTATTGTCCCTATGAGTCCAATCGGGCGTTTTGGGGAAAAAAACGTCAAGTGACTATGATAACTGTAATTATTGTTTGGGAAAGGGACATTGGAAGTCGAATTGTCCAGTGCTTAAGTCAAAGACTTCCAAGTGTAAATTTGCAAGCTTGCCAGTAAACGGAACCAGTTGTTAAAGCCAGCCCCTTTGCGTCCAATTCCGGCTGTATGTCAACCGTTTGATTATATTATTATTGATTGCCCCGGTCCACTTCCTCGCTCAGAAGTGGGAAGATTGTGTGTGTCATTGTGTGTGTCATTGTGTGTGTCATTGTGTGTGTCATTGTGTGTGTCATTGTGTGTGTCATTGTGTGTGCCATTGTGTGTGTCATTGTGTGTGTCATTGTGTGCGTCATTGTGTGTGTCATTGTTGTTGCTTTGTGGGTAATTGATGTGTATGTAGGTGGGAACAGTGCAGTGGTAATAGTTTATAGTGATCATAATCCGCTTACATTTTACATTCGCTTAAAAATCCAAAACAACGACTGATGCGTTGGTGCCTTTTCCTTCAGCCCTTTCATTTAGATGTTAGGCATGTGAAGGGCTCAGAAAATATAGTGGCCGATGCATTGTCTAGGGCACACTTGTAGAACATTTCTTAGGTGGTGCCTTGGATGAAGAGTTAACAGGTTTGTTTTTCTATTTATTACTTTATTCACGGGGGGTAAGCAATGTTGTTGTTATTGTGTATGTATAGGCCTATACTTAAATTATATTTGTTAGTGCGGTTATGAATGCTTATTGTTGGCGGAAACATATTAGTTTCCTTTTTTTTAAGGGGGGGAGTGTTACGGCTGTATACTTGTATTGTGGTTTTGCCGTGTCTGGGTGTGTGTTGCTCCTCCTACAGGTGCGCTGCGGAGCTGAGGGAGTAATCAGGTGGATTGGGTGCACCGGTGCACAGGTGTGCCTGTCAATAAAAGCTTCCTGTTTGGCGTCCTCATGGAGCGTTCCATTCTGTCACATCGATCCCTGGCCAGGACCGAGATGTTGATCGGCGTTGCGGCGTATTGCGAGAGCTTGAGAGACAGTCTTTGTCATGAAGAAAGTGTAAAATAAAGAGAGTATTGTAACCGCCGTAAACGTTTCTTCCTCCTTCATTGTTGCTCCCTAGTGAGGGCGTAACACTGCCATAGACATTACATAATTATCTGTTCACTTCCTCAGGTGTGTCTGGTGTTTATACAGAAGAAGTGTCAGTGATGGAGGGAGATTCAGTCACTATATGCACTGGTGTTGAAACAAACCAACACGAAAATATTAGATGGTATTTTCAATACGGACATAAATGGATTCAGATCGCTCACATCAGTGGAGATCTCAGTGATATCTGTAAAGATGTTCAGTGTAATGAACGTAATGAGAGGTTGGAGATTCAGAGGCAGACTGAAGCTGATTCATCACACTGGATCTCTGACCATCATGAACATCAGAAACACAGACTATGGAGTTTATACACTACTGATCATCAACGGCAGCGACACTGAAAATATCTTCAATGTTTCTGTTCATGGTGAGTTATTATGTCTGAAACCAGGTTGTTTAAATCACATCATCGTGTTTATTATATCAGTGACATTCAGAGCTTTTTCTCTTTATCTGCATCATTGATCTGAATCACTTTCAACTGTTTTGTTTTTCGACTGATGATCCATTAGTTTGTAACATTTAGTTCTGTTCTGTTCATTCCAGTTATTTTCATGTGTTTAAGTCAAGTCAGGTCATCTTCATTTATACAGCGCTTTTAACAAAGTAGATTGTTCCAAAGCAGCTTTACAGTGATAATAGGACATTAAAGTAACAGAGATTGCTTTGGCTTTACAGCAGCTCTAGAATAAAGTTATTTTCCAGTTCAAGTTTTGATTGATTCACTTCCGTCGCAACGATCATTAGTTATTAACTTAGGGGGCGCTAACACGACACCGTTCTAACAGAAAACTCTTAAATTCTCTCTACACAAACTTTAAAAACGCGAACCTGTGAGAACGCTGATGGCGTGCACATGCGTATTAAGAGTTCATTCTATAGGTATGAGCGTTTGAATATACTGCATGTGTGCAGGCATGAAGTCATTCCCTAAAAAACCAACCCTCAACAAACTACTTGTCTGGCCTTAATATTTATGATACAGAATTGTATCGCTTCGGCGTAGCCACGCGAACCGCAATTATCCCGACAACGCGGTTGATCTGTAGAGTTATCTGTAGAGAGGTAAAGGGAAGGAGGCCTTCACAGTGAGGGACTAGTGACACTTCAGGACTGCGTCGTCGCGTCCAGGCGCAGGTCCTTCATCAGGTCTGGAGTGTGTGTGTGTGTGTGAGTGTGTCCAGGCGCAGGTCCTTCATCAGATCTGGATACGGCCGACTGCGTAAACCTCGTGATAAACAGAGAGACTAGGGCCCTTTCACCTACCTTGTTTGGTCCGGACTTTCTGACTTTTCAGTTTGGTCCGAATCAAAATTATAGGTGTGAAACCTACACCGGACCACGGTCTGGACCAAACAGATGAAATTTGGTCCGACGAAAAAGAGGTAGTCTCGGTCCGGATCAAACAACAAAGGTTTGGTTTGTTTCTAGTGTGAAAGCATTTCTGTATGGTTCGGACTTTCAGACCTTTTACAGGAAATAAGGACACATTTATTTAAATCACCCATGACAACTCGTCTTTTGAATCAGACGGCCAGTATGGAAACATATTGCCACTCACCTTGGTCTCTCCACAAATGTAGGTGCCAGAGCTCGCATGATTGCTTGCACGACGAGGACGTTCATTTGGCGAATTTGAACTAGCCTTGTATAGTTTGTGCTGCAGGTAATTATGCCATAAAAATAACAATATAGTTGCAACGATATGCGTCTGTTCATTCATGTTGTCAAAGTTACCCGCCGAATTGACAACACGCTGACGTCAGACGCACGTCCATTTACAAACCAATCAATGTCAAGATGCAGCCCCCACAGATGATGACGACAGGACGTAAGTATGTCACGTAAAGTTCTTTAGTGCGCTCGCATAATCGCAGTGTGAAACCAAACCAAAACTTTCTGAAAGTATAAAATGTATCAAAACGTGAACTTTGGTTCGGACCTTGGTGCGGACTTTCAGGTGTGAAAACACCCTAATATTAGCGTAGATGCCTTTCTTCTTATGATGTAACGAGTACATCAGGATTTATGGGAAGTGTTCCCGGTTCCGACTGACCTAATCTATGCAGCCTAACATTGAAATATAGAAGTCGATAGTGTGTTATGTGAATGCTAGGTCAAATAGATGTGTCTTTAATCTCGCTTTGAACTGGCAGAGTGTGTCTGCTTCCCCGACAATTTTAGGAAGACTGTTCCAGAGTTTTGCTGCTAAATAGGAAAAGGATCTACCGCCAGCAGTCGATTTTGATATTCTAGGTATTATCAACTGGCCGGAATTTTTAAAGGCATCTATTATTTCGTACTCATTGTTTTTAGTTCACAATAAAATGCAAAGAAATTGTAAATGTGTAAAAATCTTGTAGTTTGTCAGTTTATCTCATATATTGATCACAAGTGTTTGCAAATCATTATAAATACTTTAGATATATAATGTGCTTATTTTAAATATTATAATGTAGAAATGTATATTTCAATTTAGTAATGTATTGTACTAAACATGTACGTGTGTAATAAATGTGCAGGTCTGTAAAAAAATAATTAAAAAAATAAATACACCAGAGATGACATAAACAGTAAATCTATACTAAAACATCCACGATTAACTTGACATTTAGCAATTTTGCAGTTCATTTTTGTTTCTTCTGAATTTGTCAAGATCCAGGAATTGAATATGCACAATTATTTTCACAGATAATTCTTGTTGTGGAGTTTTTTCCTCTAAAAGATCCTCCAGCATCTGTTAGTTTGTGTTTCAGGTGTTTCTGCTGCTGAACGAGATCAAATGAAGAGAAAGTCAGTGACGGAGGGAGAATCTGTCACTTTAGATCCTGGTGTAACAAAAAACCCAAATGATTTGATGACGTGGTATTTTAATTACATGCCCATCGCTGAAATCACTGGAGATCAGAGTCAGATCTGTACAGATGCTCAGTGTGATGGAGTTAATGAGAGATTCAGAGAACTGAACCTGAATAATCAGACTGAAGGTACTGAGAGATTCAGAGACAGACTGAAGCTGGATCATCACACTGGATCTCTGACCATCACTAACACCACAAACACACACTCTGGAGAATATAAACTACAGATCAGCAACTGCAGATTCAGGATCATTAGGAGCTTCTGTGTTTGTGTCACTGCAAAGTGTCATCACATCATTTAGCCATTAGAATTTTAGAATAGATCATTTTAAGTTTTATCTAATAAAAAGTGCTGAAATAACAACCAAGCACATACAATTTAAGACAATTGGATGAACATTACTTATTATTTGGTAGTTTATAAACCTGGAATAGATTAACATTGATAATTTCTCATGCTTATTATAATAAGAGCCTTGTTTCAGAGATGGATTATGTGTTTGTTGAAGGTTGAGAAGGACTTCAGTGTTTCTGCAGTGAAGATTCTGATAGAGACTCATTATGATAGAAACACTAGAGGCGCTTTTTCACTGTAGTTACTTAATTATTATTCAATTCAACAATAACCTACTTATTATCTTGATACATTCATAGAACAAATGCTGTGTGATATTTAGGAAGATTGAAACACTCAAATCAGTATTTAACACTATATTTGCACTGTGACAACTTCAACCTTTAAGATAAACATGAGTTCTCAGGAAAGTCAACATCTTTATTTCATTTACAAATGTATTAAATGCACAAATATAAATATTTGCACTACATCTTGTACTGTCAGGTTTTTTTGACTTGTTATTAATGTACTGTATTTGTATTACCAATTGTATTTGCATAATACAATGTGCGAAGTGTATAAAGATTCATACACATTATTTTGCTTCAAAACAGCGTTTGTATTGTGATTCAGGCAGAGCTGTTTATTTGCTTCATTAGAACTCAGAATCTGAAATGTCACTTTTGCTCTTTATGTTTCTCACATGTTTGTGCTGTAAAATGTAAGTTGTAAGTGTATAATGTTTACTGTTGCTTTTAATAACAGATGACATGGAATAAATGCAACATTTTCAATACACTGTTTCACTGTTAAATGATAATTATTTAAGCAAATTATATTTCCAGTGAAAAGATTGTGAAGGTCTTGTTTTATTTCATTCATATCATCTTACAGTTCATTTTTATCGCTGAAATGATCTGCAAGTTTCAGGTATCAGAGTTTTGATTTTGTTTTCTGTTTATTTATATTTACAACAATAACATATTATCTGATCATTTTATTTTTCTGAATTTATTTAATTTAAAGTAATTTCTCTGATCAGCTGTTCTAAAAAAATCTAAATAATGTGTTCATTATATATCACTGTTGGTCTCTAAGTTTGATCTGAGATGTTTGACATATATTTTTTATTTCTCTGTCACTTTAATAGACTCTTTTTGGATCACACATAGCTTATATTATGTGCAGTCTATAGATGATGGTCAAACAGCATCAGCATCAGCAGGGTGATGAATCTACAGTTCCTCAAACTCACCGCTAGAGGTCACACACATCACAGATTACACTATAATATTTACTCTGACACTATTTATGACACTATGTATATAATGAGAATAATACGATTAAACAAAGTTCAATTTGAAGCAAATTATATTTTAATATCATATAAAAAGTGCATTGCCTCAATATATTTCTTTCATCAAACAGTGATTTATTATTTAAAAAAATCAAAAATTAATTTTTATAAACTTGATAATTCCATTTGCATCTTTACAGATTAAAACTCTGAGATATGTCACAATGTTTAGGATATCAGTTTCTTGATTTTCTGGATCTGATGTCATAAAGCAGAACAGTGACAGTAGCCACGCCCACCAGAGCAGAGACGACCAATCGGATCACAGCTTCAGTAGAACCACAGCAGTGAACATGGACTTCTGAGAGAGAAAAAGCAATGATAAAAGAGGATTGTGGATTTCAACAAGCTGGCTTTGTTCGGAAATTATTAAACATTCATTTATTTCACTTACAATGTGTTGTGTTGAGAAGTAGGCCTACAATACGTGATGTTCAATTCATACGCATACAGTCGGCAACTAGTCATAGTTGGGGGCGTGGCGAGGGAGGAGTCGGCGGGGGGGGGGGGGGGGGGGGGGGGGTTGGGGGGGGGGCATGGACTCCGCGAACATCGTGTGTATTTGAATGAAAAAAAATGTCATATTGCGAGTCATTGACGCCTGCCGACCGTCAACGGTACATTCCAAAATTAACTGCAATAGGTTATGATTGCCCTTATATAATTAAAAACTGGATCAATGACACAATCGAATGGCCGGAGGTCAGACTCAGGGCCGTCACCAGAAAAAATAGAATGGGGGGGCATTTCATTTTAATGGGTTGGCACACTTTTTTATGAACTACACAGCAGACAGTCACAGAAACAATAACATCCCCTATTTAGTCTAATATAACTGAAATAGACCAAATTCTATATTTAAACAACACCAAAACACAAAAAGTTTCTGATCATATGCGAAGGGTGAACCATAACACCATGAGGCGCTTCCCCTTTAGAAACATGTAGGCTATATGCAGGATTTGGCATGGCAGAAAGCTCGCAAAGAGCGCCTATTTTATTATCATTAAAAAGCGGTTATACAACTTCATCGCGATCTCACAAAGTTCCATTAGGCTATCAGTAAAGCTGATACACAATAATGCCTTATTTACATAGCCTAACTGCTAATTATAACAATAGGATTTGCGTGCGTGTAGAACTAATCAACTCACCGCTCAAAACACAAGTTTCGCCAATTATTCTTTTTTACGGAGAAAACTGATCCTAGTGTGAGTGTGCACACCGACGCGAAAAACGCCACGCGTAAAAGCGTTATTTTTTAAAAAACGCCTCGAGTTCGTTTTTTTGGTTTGACGCACCGCGTCAAAAACTATCCGACCAATGAGATTGGCGCTTTTGCTCACGTGTCTGGAGCTTCTGAAGTTACAGTAAAACACAAAACTACAAAAATCTCGATAAAAGAGAACTGTTATGGAGGGGTATTGCAGAGTACCGGCCGGGGTATTTCTGTTTTACATTAAGCGCCATCTAATGTCAGGGAATGAATTTGCATGTTCACTCGGCTCATCGTCAGTGAAAATCGCTTGGGTGTGAACACAAAAAACGCGCTGAAAAACGCTGGCGAATAACGCGCGCCGATATTCGTCCCGGTGTATAGCTGCCTTTACACACGCTCCGATTTTCCAATTCATATTTCTGAAGACAATGTGTTATTTAAAGTTACAGAGATTAGTGCACCTGTGTGCTGCTAATGCTGCTAACAACATTTCGTTATGGAATACGTGAAACGTTTTCTCTCTCAATAGTAAGTTTTCTGAATGACCATATGATTAGGGGGGCACGTTGTGCCATCTGGGGGGGGGGGGGGGGGGGGGGCCTTGGCGACGGGCCTGCTGGAGGTGTCGTTTCCAGACATATTTTGTTATCTGGTTGAATCTCCAGGTAAGACATCGCGGTAGCTGTAGCGGTAACATCAGCCTATAAACTCAATCAACTTTCATATATGTTGCATACTATTACTCCATAAAACCTTGTCACTTACCAATTGTACGTATGCTTTACTCCAAACTATTAATCCTTTTGTAAAACGGTGATCGTAGTACGAAGTTACCGAGGGACTGTGCTGACAGTTATCCCTCACAGTGTGCTTGAGTGTAGGCTCGCGTCAGTCTTTACGAGCCTTCAGCTGATAACGCTAATGTGAATGAGACATCCCTTATGAAAAACAACTATAGGAATCTTGTAGTATTTTAAGACAAAATATTATAGTAATCCTATAGGAATACTATGGGAATAATATAGTATTTTGGAACATACTATAGAGGACGTACTTTAGAGGTATTACAGAACATCACAGAAAGTATTATAAACTACTATAGTAATCTTATGATCTTATAGGATTACTATAGTTCTTTTTCGTAAGGGATGTAGACAAATCTGGCCCACTGCCTAACGTTACGAGTTTAACACCCACTACTATATCACACAGGGATCTACTCAGTAATCTCAAAAATTACAAGTCCCTGTCCTCCTTTCCGGTTCTGTGTGTTTATTAGGAAGGATGTAGAACTTCAATTCATAATTTGTTTGTTTATTGGGGGTACAGAAAACGACACAGCAACTCTTCAGCATGATTGTCTCGTGTATTTCAATTAGCGCCAAGGCACTAGGTGTGTTCGACATCGGCTGCGGCTGGATGTAACTGATCGGCGAGAGTAGCCGCGTGCAGGCGGGGAGGAGCTGCAAACGGAGACGTGAAGTCGGACACTTTCTGGTTCCCGTAGTGACCGCTCGTGGTGTTTGTATACTTTACCACAGCTGAAGTGAAATAAATTCAATATTTGCCAAATGCACAGATGTTTCAGACACATTTGCATTCAATACTTTATGTACTGCTTCATACTACATCTGTTTGAACAAGAATAAAGTTCAAAATAGCCACTATCAATGAAGTGCAGTCGACGTTTTTTAATCACTTTTATTTTGATAAACATAACACAATATAGCCTAACATCACGACTACATGAAAAGAGTGTTTACTGTTATAAAAAACTGATTTGTGTGAACTAAAGGTGTGAGAATAAACACGAAACGCACGTGATCGTTGTCATGCGGTGAACGCGGCCAATCGTGGAACAGCTGTGTCGTCATCAGAGCTCGTGCAGCCGCTCTTCAGAAGCTGCGCTGGCTGAGTTCTCCGGCTACTCTCGAATCGCTCTCGCGGTACTTTGATGGCATACGTCACAGTCACGTGGCGTCGGCGCTGTATCAAGTCGGACAAAATTTCTAACCGGCATGCACTGCTTCAAGTCTGCCGCCGATCGGTCTGCGCAGAGCTGCATGAAGTCGAACAAGCCTAATGTTTTCCCCCACGGGCTAAATTCACATCACGTGACGGGGTGTTCCCAGGGGCGTTCCCAGACAACCGTCTCTATGTATAATATAATTGCTTACTATAACACATGTAATGTGGAACTGCACCACTAGGGGCTCTAGAGGTAAATTGTTGAGTAATGCAGAAAAAAGAAAGAAGAAAGTTGGAAAGTTAGTTGTACACCGCATGGAGTGTGTTCTGTGAAAGGGTGAAATCACCACACACTGAAAGTTTCACTAGATATGACATTAAATAAGTTCCTGAACAGAAAAAACGGGATACGCTTAAGCTAGTGTAAGCAAGGCTCATATGTAATTTCGTTTGCACGTATTTTGGTTGCACACAATTTGTTTTGCACTAATGAGTTGATCCACAAGGTGGCAACACTGGGCCGTTGTTTCACAGTAGAAAAACGAAAGTAGACAGAAGAACAACAACAACATACCAGAGACAACAACAACATCAGACGCCCGCATTGACAAGTGCTTGTGTGAGGAGGTTATGAGAGACGCAACTTTAGCTTAAAAGAACACAAAGACGTTTTTATCCGTCATAAATTCAGGAGGAAAATAGTGCCGACACTGGGCAAAGTTTTAAGAGCATATTTGTTGATTCTCTGCGTTCGCGCATGCTATCAAATGTAGTTTGAAAGGCTATGTGTTTGACTGTACACACACACAAAAAAAAAGTTCGGGCTTTAGCCTCAAAGACCGATCTAAAGGAGAATTAGGCCCTGTCCCAAATGGCACCCTAATGCCGAGTTCAGACTGCACGATTTTCAAAATAATCGGGTCACTGTTGTTTTCACACAGCATGACTATCTGGGGTAACATTCAGTTGCTGCTGTGTTCACACTGCACGGTGGATCGGCGACAGGAGGTTTCACACTGCATGACTTTACAAAAGAAAGAATCGCCGACAACTTCTGCCTGGTCCACAAACTACGTTTCACAACCAAACAAACGCGAGAAGTGATGGGAAATAACGGAAGATCACGCGTGAGTGAGACCGGAGTTCTCGCGCGACAGTGAATTTGTTATTAAAAATGATAGTCTACAAATTGTCTGTGCACTGATTTGTAGCGAAAATGAAAAAGAAAAAATAAACAGTTTATGCTGGAAATGGTTGGGAAGACGAGGGGAGCAAGGACTGTGTTTTGCAAAGAGAGTTGGGGGTAAATAAATAATTTTGCAAATGTCCTGCTGTTGCTGCTGGTCATGCAAATGTTTGTGCTTTGTTTTTGTTTGATATAATTGTAAATATAGGCCTATCTATTAAAATACTGATATTCTGGTCTATAACTCCTCCTCCCTGTATCTTGCTCTCTCATTGGCTGTCGGTCATCGCCGATGTAGTTTTCAG
The DNA here is from genome assembly GCF_029890125.1 of Rhinichthys klamathensis goyatoka. NCBI lineage: Eukaryota > Metazoa > Chordata > Actinopteri > Cypriniformes > Leuciscidae > Rhinichthys > Rhinichthys klamathensis. The sequence goes on from NW_026607026.1 coordinate 254,264, forward strand.
TCAGAACACATTCACACAGCAGGATTGTGAATCGCCGACAGGTCCAGATATTTAGCATGCCAAATATCTCACGGGCGTCGGCGACTCGTCGGCGACTCTCTCAGATCGCGTCTTTGCTTATTCACACTGCGTGATTGTCATTCGTGTGAACGAGCACCGATTTGCCTATGATTTCGGGCATTTGTCGGCGATTTCTCAAAACCTGTCGGCGAGCCAAAATCGGGGCTAAAATCGTGCAGTCTGAACTCGGCATTAGCCCTCGCGGTCTTCCTCTGAGTCCACACTTTCAGTACGTAACGCCGCTTTGACTGTCGGGTAAGTTTGAAGTCTGTGGAGTTCACTTCAGTGCGGGCTCTGCAGAAGTGTGCATCAAGGGCGTATATCGGCCGCAAAGGGGGAACTAGCGGACACCCGAACCCTTCTAAAAAATAAACTGACAAATGGGACAATGTACGGTCTTGTGGACATAAAGGGATAGTTCACCCAAAAATGCTTTTTGTGTGCAAAAACAAAGCAAACATAAAGAATTTATTCAACTATTCATTTCCTTCTCTGTTGGCGTTCTGGTTTTACGTTACACGCATCACACACATGACCAACATCGGCCAATAGTGAGCATACGTGTGACGTACAGCACACGTGTTTTTGTTTGTTTTTTGCGCACAAAAAGTATTCTCGTCGCTTGATAAACTTAAGGTTGAGCCACTGTAGTCACTTGGACTATTTTAACGATGTCTTTAATAACTTTTCTCGGCCGGCAAGTTTCAATCCCTTAGAACCCTATGGAGGAGTGATCCAGCTCTCAGATTTAATAAAAAATATCTTAACTTGTGTTCTGAAGATGAACGAAAGTCTTATGGGGTTGGAACAACATGAGGGCGAGTAATTACTGACAGAGTTTTCATTTTTGGGTGAACTAACTGATAGATTTTGTATTTTCAGTCATCAGATTAATTTACATTGTGACTCTGCCTCAGATGTAATAAAGTCTATCTGTGTCTGTAAAGGTGTGAACCAAATGGCCTATACAGATGTATGGCCTATAGAAACTGAATAGCACATACAGGTGTATGGCCCACAGAACCTGATTGGCCAGAATGACAAAGAATCAGCATTGCTCAGAGTGGATTAGAAAGTTCGATCGATCTCCTGTGGGAGGTCCTAACAGGTTTCTATTGTTTGTATCCCATTTGTCTTTATGTATAAAGTTCTGTCTCACAGACAGAACATTGGGTTGAGATTGTTGAAGGGCGACATGCTAACATCGCTGCTGAAGGACTGCTACACTACAAACCTTCAATAAATTCTTCTCCCCACAAGAACTGGTCAAGCTTACTTATATTATGTATTGGAGAAATCTAATACATTGGCGAGCCACCCAAACCACTGCTCGGCCAAATACACCAAAACTAACCCTTTAATGGACATGAGCACACAGTGACCATTGTAAGTCCACAAGACTGCAAGAAAACATGAAATGTGCTATTTGTGACAGGGCCTTAGAGAGTGTGGATGTAGCATGTGTTATGTGTACTGCACTTTTCAGAGCTGAGACAGTCTTACACACTTACGTCATGTCACATACACCCACTGTCAAGTGGCTAAGACTGCAAGTGTGTGTATTAGGACAGACCTCAAGCATCAGTTCAGCAACTAGTTAATCAGATTGTAAACACGTACGTTGGCAGAGGGATGTGTGGAGTAGCGTAACAAATGAGTGAACGTATAAATCCTTTATTTTAAAGGGGTCATATAATGCCATTTTTGTACAAGCTAATATGATTCTTTAGGGTCTAAATTAAAAGTTTGTAATATACTTTAATTAAAAATTCTCATTAGTATTGTAAGAAAACACTTATTTTACCTGGTCAAAAACAGCTCTGTTTTCAGCACGCCGTTTCAGTGCATATGACTTTAAATGATCTTGAGCTTTGCTCACTCCGCCCCTCTGTTCTATGCTTATACCAGAGCTCTGGCGTACACCATTTGTAACTCAATAACCATAACGCGTTGTTCAGTATAAACATGGGATTATGAATTATATTGAGAACGTCATACATAGAAAACATGCCGTAATGTACCCTGAGTGTAAATCTTAGACGCATTCATTGTGAAGCGTGCAGCTAGCAATTTGCAAAGATTAATATATTAATATAAAGTTTGGTAACACTTTAGAATACGGTTCCTTCGTTAACGAATAACTACACAGGAACAAATGAGTAACACAATATTAACAATCTAGTAACTACTATTAACTAACAAGGAATTCTGATTAACGAATTAGTAAGTAACAGCGCACAGATGAAAGTGGTAGTTCACTATTAACTAATTGATAACTACTATTTTTTTTATGCTTCCCAGAGAACTACTGAAGAAGATTAATAGTTCATGCAAAACTAATCAATAACTATTCAGGACAAATGACTAGCACTACATTAACATTAATAACTGCTGTAAACAAATACACAAGGTTTATCAATATGTAATAGCATAGCAGACTTATGATTTGGGAAATAATCAGCCTATGCTCTCTCCTAGAGAACTATTTATCAACTGAATAATTTTAAAGAAATGGCTTTTTAAATGCAGTTGTCGGGACCTTACTTGTCCTGTAGTGATTCAATGCCAGTCCAGAGGAATGCCAGAAAATTGGCCAGAGTCACGGTGACGGCTGGAACATATTGAGTAACATTATCGATTATCGATATTGAGAACATATCGGCCATCCAAATATCATAGACAGTGATTTTATTATTTAACCTATACCTCGCAAAAAAAGAAGAAGATTTTATTAATGTCTCCTACCTCATACGTGTGTGCAAATATCTTGTGAAGGATTAGAAGATTCTACACTTTAGGATTGGCTTTTCATGTAATAATCATGATAACTAACTAGCAATGACTCAAGTGTTACTACATACTTCTAAAGGAATGACTAATTATTTGGATCCGTATTCTAAAGTGAAGATCATGGTAACTAACTAGTAATTACTGAAGTGTTACTACATAGTTCTAAAGGAATTACTAATTATTTGGATCCGTATTCTAAAGTGAAGATCATGGTAACTAACTAGTAATTACTAAAGTGTTACTACATAGTTCTAAAGGAATTACTAATTATTTGGATCCGTATTCTAAAGTGAAGATCATGGTAACTAACTAGTAATTACTCAAGTGTTACTACATACTTCTATGGGAATTACTATCTAAAACTTCACCAAAAACCTCAAAAGCTTAAAAGAATTAGTAATTCCTTTAGAAGTATGTAGTAACACTTGAGTAATTACTAGTTAGTTACCATGATCTTCACTTTAGAATACGGATCCAAATAATTAGTAATTCCTTTAGAACTATGTAGTAACACTTTAGTAATTACTAGTTAGTTACCATGATCTTCACTTTAGAATACGGATCCAAATAATTAGTAATTCCTTTAGAACTATGTAGTAACACTTCAGTAATTACTAGTTAGTTACCATGATCTTCACTTTAGAATACGGATCCAAATAATTAGTCATTCCTTTAGAAGTATGTAGTAACACTTGAGTCATTACTAGTTAGTTATCATGATTCTTACAGTAGTTCTCTGGGAAGCATTAAAAAAAAGTAGTTATTGATTAGTTAATAGTGAACTACCACTTTCATCTGTGCACTGTTACTTATTAATTTGTTAATCAGAATTTCTTGTTAGTTAATAGTAGTTACTAGATTGTTAATATTGTGTTACTCATTTGTTCCTGTGTAGTTATTCATTAACGAAGGAACCGTATTCTAAAGTGTTACCTAAAGTTTAATAAAACGTTACACTCACTTCCGTTCTTCTGGAGATTCAGCAGGAACACGAATATCTGGTAGCAGCTACCGATCCATTTTTCATGAGCAGCAGCTTAGCAAATCCAGCTTTATACTGATCCTCGTCTATAAAGCAGTCTGGTGAGAAATGATTCGCGCAAACATGAACGCATTGACGTTGCTCGTGGGGAATATTCCCTTCGAAAACAAACTCAGCCACTTCGTCTTCAGCGGTTCGGATTTAGGAACATTAAAATGACTGCTGTGTTCGTTATTACACCCAAGAACAGAACACCACAATCGCTTAGACGCCATTCTGCTCATAGACAGTGCTCCAGCATATCAACAATGACCGCGCCAGTCCGCGCAGACTATGATTGACAGCTCGCTCACGAGCGAGGGCGGGTCTGTGTTGAGACGCTCCTGTCAATCAACAATCGTGGGAGGGGCGTGCGAGCTTGTGACGTCACACGGTCGAACGGCTCAATTTGAGGCAGGGGAAAACATATAAGGAGATTAAAACAAAACGACTGGATGGATTTTTATCATTATATGATGGTTGTGTACAGACACTGCCAACACAAATTTCAGTACAATCAACTTGTAAAAGTGCATGCACCATTATATGACCCCTTTAAATGAGCTCATATGAATGTTGTTGTATGTGCTGTCCTTAAAACACGCTTGTGTGAAGGACTAATTTCTTACGCACCTAATCCAAAGCCTCTGTTGCTGATTCCAAAAAGTCATTTTAGAGCTAGTAATGGAGGTTTGACAACACGTTTCTTTGTGAGTTTGTGTCTGTACTGTATGTGTGTGTGCGTTTGAGTGAGAGAGAGTGAGCGGGAAAAAGAGAGTATGTGCTGTCTGGACATAATAAAACATAATTTTCTCAAAAAAAAAAAACTTTGAAATAATATGTAGTTTATATCTATTGTTTACTTTATTTATTTGCTTGTTCGGTGTGGCTGTGGGTTTTGATTCTTTTACTGTTGTAAGGGTTGTAAGGACTTTTGAAATAACTGAAATCACTTGGCGAAATGATATGGAACGGTAATGCGGTCAAAACCTGCTTGGATCTACTTTAGCTGTTTCCCTGAAAATAATTGAATCCTCCGAACGTTCATCAACCAATCAGATTCAAGCATTCAACAGCCTGGTATAAATCAATGTTATTCTGAACATTCTCTGAGCCTGTCAATCAACATTAGAGCGCCACCCTCAGGCTGAATTCATGTTCAGCAATTATTTAAAACTAGCGGCCAATCATAAACTAGTGTTACGACACAGAATCTAAATGTATTAATAGAGCCGCTACTGTCAATTTTCTGTGAAGAATGTAAAAAATGATCTGTACTCACCATTGACAGAAACATTGAATGTTTTTGATGACAGTTCAGATGCGATTATCTTTACTTCATAGAGTCCAGCATGTTCAGTTGTGGTGTTTATGATGGTCAGAGATCCAGTTTGATCGTCCAGCTTCAGTCTGTCTCTGAATCTCCCATCAGGAACATCATCATATGTGGAGAATATTCCCGAATCTCTGTTTATTTTTGCTATCAGAGACTTTTCTGCTCCAAATTTCCACAGTATGTCGTCGTGTGTGTGTATTTCAGTAAGTTCAGTGTGTAGAAGCACAGATTCTCCCTCCATCACTGACACTGACTGTATTTCATTTCATTTATTGTTCTAATCTCTTTTCATGGTAATGCAACACAAAATACCACAAGAACAACCTAACAAATCCAACAAACACAACAAAAGTACATTCCTTGACAAAAAGAACAGGAGTAGGATGAAGAAAAAAATCTTATAAACTCCTACCCCATTCCTACAAAAACAAGATTCACAAATTAGATGACCTCACCGACATAAAATGACAAACACCAAGAAATAAAAGGAAATATATATACACACATATACACATACATATACAGACTATAGCCCAGACCAGATATAATCTACTTTCAATTATAACACATTTTTTCTCTCTTTGTTTATTATTATTATTGTTATTATTATTATTTTTATCATCTATTAATACTAATTCTGCTTACATAATACTAAACAAACAAAAATAACAAAGATGTAATAATGGCAGGTTCAACAACCAAAATAACACCGAAACCATAATTGTTGTAATAATTTTATTAGTTTTCACATTCATCTTTATATAAATTAAGTATCTTTTGTTTATAATTATTTTTAAATTGTAAGATATTTGAACAACGTTTTAGATCATTTTCTAGAAGATTCCATCTTTTCACACCAGAAACTGAAACGCACATTTGTTTGAGGGTATTTCCAGCAAAAGGTTGTTTGAAATCATTATTTCTTCTGCTTGTCTCACTATTTAAAGTAAAAAGGGTTTGCAGTCCATGCGGTAACAGGCAGTGTTTAGCTTTATAAACAACTAACAAAGTTTGTAAAGAAACCAAATCCTTCAATTTGAGTAGTCCTGACTCCAGAAACAGTCCTGTAGTGTGTTCTCTTGGAGCAACTCCATGAATTATTCTTAAAGCCCTTTTTTGCAAAATAAATAAAGGCACTAAATTTTTAAAATAAGAATTCCCCCAACAAACAATACATCAAATATGGCAAAACAAAAGAACAATATAGGATTCTCATTGCCTTATAATTTAACATAAACTTTACTTTACTCATAACGGCAATGTTTCTACAAATTTTATTTCTTACATAAGCTATATGTGACTTCCATTTAAATTTTTCATCAATGAGTACACCTAAAAACTTAAATTCTGACACTCTCTCAATAGTTATTCCATTAAAACTCAAACTAACATTTTCAGAACATTTTTGATTTGTAAACAACATATATTTTTTGTTTTACTTAAATTTAATGACCATTTCTGAAGTAGGACCAATTCTTGTTCAATAGTTTTCATTAGTACGTTTAAGTTTTTCCCCGATGCAAAAAAATTTGTATCGTCTGCAAAAAGAACAAAACGTAAAATCTTTGATTCGTCACAGAGATCATTAATATATAAAGAAAATAATTTAGGCCCCAGCACAGAACCTTGAGGGACTCCACACTGTATGAGTTCCAACTTAGATTCATGGCCTATATACTCTACATATTGTTGTCTATTTGCTAAATAACTAATAATCCAATTTAATACTACACCTCTAATTCCATATGTCTGTAATTTAGATATCAATATACTAGGGGTGTAACGATACACGTATTCGTATTGAACCGTTCGGTACGAGGCTTTCGGTTCGGTTTTCGGTACGCATTTTTGAACCGAACGGTTCGTTGGACCATTTTTCCTGCCGACCAAAATTTCGTTATTTCAAATGAAGGCGCGTCACGCGTGGCAAGCGCGCTCATAATGTGCGTGACCACAACATTGCCCAACATCAAATGGCAAATGTAATGAAAGCGGAACGAAACCACACGTTATTGTGTGGTTGAAGGACCGTTTATCAGTTTGGACAAATACAGCGCGAGCCGATCTTAATCATCAGCACTGTTACTACACAGCCAAATCCAGTAAAGAAAGCATTTGAATTCGCCACTGAAGTAATAACATCGCTGCAAGATCTAGTGAGAAACATTCGCATTTCTCCGTTATTAACGGATCAAACAGCGCTGACGTGGAAACCAGGAAGAAACATTGTGCCATGAATGAACTATCCAGTGTCCACAGATCAGCAACATTCACCATGGGTTTACTGTAGTAACACTACTAACTGTAACCATGGAAGTTTGGCAGGAATAGTAGGCTATAATGTTTTCAAGTAACATCACGTCGGTTTTATTTTGACATTATGAATACAATTGCTGCCCTCAAATGTTAATCTGAACTAAAATAAACCTTTGTTTATAACTACTACAATATTACATTTAATTTTGTCCAAGGAGCTGTTTTGTTTTATAAGCTCCTAAGAAAAGTCAAGTATAGCTCCATCATTGCTCAAAGTTAAAAAATATCATACTTTATGATGTTAGTTTTAATAAAAATATAATTAAAAAGATTAAATCAAGGAAATTTCTCTGGCATTTCTTTCTTTTTGCTGTATCGGAAACGTACCGAATCGTACCGAACCGAACCGTGACACAAGTGTATCGTATCGAACCGAACCGTGAATTTTGTGAACCGTTACACCCCTACAATATACCATGATCAAGAGTGTCGAAGGCCTTTTTAAGATCAATAAAAACACCAATCGTATGATTTTTATTCCCCAATTCTGTAGTAATATCTTCTGTGATTTTCAACAAAGCCATAGTTGTTGAGCGGGTGCTTCGAAACCCAAACTGATTATCGTGTATCAAAGAATTTTTTTCAAGAAAACAATCAAGTTTTTTAACAAAAAGCTTCTCAAGAATTTTTGAAAATTGGGAAAGCAAGGATATAGGCCTGTAATTTGTGAGACTATGCCTATCACCAGATTTAAATAAGGGAATAATTTTAGCCACCTTCATTTTTTCTGGAAAGAAACCTATTAAAAGACAAATTTATTATATATTTTAATGGTCTACTAATGCAACTTATGGTTTCTTTGACAATATACATATCTAAGCCATCACTATCGCATGAATATTTACTTTTTAATTTAGATACAATAGAAACAATTTCATTCTCACTAACTTCATCAAGAAAAAGAGATTGCATAACTCTGCTTTAACCTATCCAGCTTTTATTTTCATTATGTAGTGGTATAGTTTTGGCAAGATTTGGACCAACATTGCAGAAAAATGAATTAAATTCATCAGCCATTTTTCCACCACTTATCTCGAGATTCTGTTCATTCACTAAATATGATGGCTGACAATAATTCACTTAACTGCCCATAACCTCCCTTAAGACTTTCCACATTCTTTTAATATTACTTTTATTATCTATCAACAAGCTTATATAATAATCTTTCTTTGCACGTCTCATTATAGAAGTCAGCTTATTTTTATAAGATTTATATATTTTTTCTGCATTAGCTGTCCGATATTTTACAAAATCCCGGTAAAGCTTATTCTTCTTTTTACACGATTTCAATATACCTTTCGTTAACCAAGGTTTTTTATTATTTCTTGCTCTCATTGTTTTTATAGGACAATTTTTATTATATAACCATAGATACTTTTCAACAAATAATTCATAAGCCTTATTAACATTGTTTGTACTATAAACATCATCCCATTGTTCTTTCATAAGAGCATCCCTAAATCTATTTCGTCTTTCCTCTGTTCTTAACCTAATAACTTTACTAGACTTTTCTTTATTTGTTTTTACATCACAGAGGTAAGTTACAAATATCAGTAAATGATCAGTAGTGTCATTTATCAAAAGACCACCTTTAACCGTTTTATCACTTATATTTTTTATAAGTTATATTATATTATTATTTAAAAAAATGTTGTCAATTAATGTTGCACAACTGGAAGTTATTCGGCTAGGCCTTGTAATGGTGGGATAAAGGCCTCTGCTATACATTAAATCAAGAAACTCTAAACTACCAGTATGATTAGACACATTCAAGAGATTTATATTAAAGTCCCCGCAAATTATAGACACTTTATTTTCATTAATCCCAAATAATAATTGCTCCAGCTTATTATTAAATGATGTAATGCTAGACCCTGGAGTTCTATATATACATGTAACAACAATATTCCTCTGTTTCTTCATTTCAATTTCAACAGTTAAACATTCCATTAAATCTTCTGTAGCATTAGTCATACACTCAATTGTTTTACATTTCAAATTACTACTAACATATAAAGCAACCCCCCCCCTCCTCTCTTATTAATACGATTAACATAAAACAATTCATAACCCTCAAAATGAAATTCCACACCTTTCTCCTCCGTTAACCAAGTCTCCGACAAAGCTATAACAGTAAATTTATTTTGTAATGTGTTCAAATAATCATATATTTTACTAAAATTGGAATATAGGCTTCTACAATTCAAATGAATAAGAGAAAATGAACCAGCCGTTTCAATCTTACTAGTAAACTCTGTGTCTGTATAGTATTTACATATATCATTTATATTTGGGAATAAATTTGACTCCGAGTCCAGTTCATCTTGATCATAGGCACATCCTTCTGAACTCTCAGCTTGTATAAGGATATGTTCACACACTGCAGCAGACATTGCACTGAAATATAGGCTACAAATTAGCGCTTGCCACAATGCAGTCTCCACATACCTTATTCATCGTGTGTCTTATCGTTTTCATAACTATCCAAAGAAAGTCGAAGAGATTCAACGCTAGCTGTTATTTCCCCAGAGGGTGCATATTTGCTCCTACTGCGGGGGGACTGCCATCCTACAGCCCGCAGCGCTGAATCCCAATCCGGCTCTTGTTTTGGGACTTCCATCGTTATGCCAAAGTCCTTTAGACCCTCAGCTGCTCTTCGTGGATTTTCAAAGATCTTGGTCTTTCCATCCTGTAAAAACAGCATGAGTTTTGCAGGGTACAGAATGCGAGACTTGATTTTTCGCTCCTGGAGCTGTTTCCTTGCACTCCTGTATTTTACGCGCTCCTTAAAAACGTCAGTGGTGTAATCCTCATCAAAATATATCCGTTGATCCTTGATCCGAATGTTCTTTGAAGACCATGCAGCTTGTAGCACTTGTTGTTTCTCCTTAAAGCTACGGAAACAAACGATGATTGATCTTGCAAAGTCCACGGCACGTCCCGTGGAAACACCTGTTGCTGCAGCGCGATGCGCCCTTTCAATGTGAATCTCTTCCCGGATATTAAGCTGCTCACGAATAAGCTTTTCTATAAACTCCATCATATTGCTTCCTTCTGTTTTCTCCGGTACAGAGTAAATTCTTAAATTATTTCTCCGTAAACGGCCTTCCAGACCCTCGCACTTCTCCTCAAGAAACTTTTGTTTGCGCATTAGATGAAACAACACCTTAGTCAGATCCATGTTTCGATCCTCGTTGTCTGCAATCCTTTGTTCGGCGTCATTCACCCTTGTTTTTAATTCTTCAAGGTTCAGTTTTATATCGTTCACCTCCTTCTTCAACACACCAAAGTTTTCAGCCGTTTCAATTCGAAATAATTTTAGTTCCTTCAATATTTCTGAAGTACTATCGGTGCTACCAGCGGCCTTTTCCTCCAGGCAGGTTTGGTTTGCTGGAACAGTATCCGACAACTCGCATCGTCTTGGTTTTGGCATTTTGAGCACTCTTTTTCCCTTTAAATAATAACTTGATAGTTCAAATCATAATACACTTTGTCTAACTCCACAAACAGCAATCAATCTTTAAAGTATAAGCTTTTGTTTGTCAGATGTTACACCCTGGTGTCGGCTTTTCGGCCATCTTGGAATTAACTTCCAAGATTGGGTATTTCATTTGTTTCAACAGCAAACAAACCTGAAGAACACGAACAAGAACAGATTGAGTCTATGTTTGTTTACAAAGCCTGACGTCAGTTTTGTAAAGTTTAAATGTGAACTGATACAAAAAGTAAAGAGAAATGCAAATTCATTATAGCAATTTCCATTATTCAGATCTCACAATAAGTTTAATTGGATTCATCTGTGAAGAACTGCAAATAAAAAAACATACTAGCTTGTTACTGATATTAAGCCATAAAAATGTTTCATAACTTACAGATCATATGCCACCAACACAAACAGAACAAAACAAGCATTTGAAGCATTTTCTTCAGTTGTTCAGTGAGAAGATCATCCACTGAAAACACTCTCAAGCTCTTCATCTGATGTGTGAATCCTCCCACGACAGAGTTTGACCCTAGTACACACACACACACACACACACACACACACACACACACTTCCACTGAACGCATGTTCTAAATGTAGTTAGGCAACATATAAATGTTCTTCTGACTCTTATATGGAATTCAGCTTCTGACAGAAACTGAAACCTGCTGCGGTTTGACTTCTTCAGAAAGGTTTTTTTTTTTTATCTGTTGGACAAACATCTTGTGCTGGATAGTGACCATTTATGTTTGTCTAATGTAGGTGAAGGTCTTCTTCCTGTCCTGCTATTAATGAACATCACAGTCTGACAGTGACATCATGTCACGGTGTGGTAGTGATAATAGGCTTGTTTGAGATGCGCCTCGGCTGAAGAGTAGTCGAGAGTAGGCGGCTGCAGTGAGAGGAGGAGTGAAGAAAGCGCAGGCAAGCCGGACAGATCTCTCTTCTCGCAGTGGATCAGACACCTGTGAGATCAAAGGCGGATATCGCGGGATTCACGGGATTCTCGCCCGTGCACGGTGTTGCTAATAAACTGGATGTAGGCCTAATTTAAGTTTTGTTGCTTTTGTATGAAAATAAATATAATGAACAAGACACCCAAAGTAGGCTACTTATTTAATTCCATTTTAAATAGGCCTACGTGTTTACTGTTTATCAATAATTCTTTCTTTAATACAGACATGTGTTTTTATAAAAAATAAAAATAAAAAAATACATCACATAGATCGCACTGTCAGAGAGTTTGGGAATATCCACACATAAAGCCCCGTTCACACTACACGCGACCAAGCGACGCGATACCATTCATTTCAATGGTGAGCGGGCGACTTCCGGCGACACGCGCGACAGCAACCGTTGGCGACTAGATGGGGCGTGTCTGGCGACGCGATAAAGTTGAGAAATGTTTAACTTTATGCAAATGAAGAGCGATTTTCGCGAGCGACAACCAATAGGAGTGGAGCGCACGTGATCCTTCTCATCAGCCCCTGGGCCTGCAGTGATAGCGGCAAGAAAGCTGATTCGCTGTCTTTTGGATGTCATACTAGTCAACCAGTAGTGGGAACGCCCACTAGCGACCTCATCGCCAGCGGCTGGCGACTTGCAGCGACAAAGTCGCGTGTAGTGTGAACGGGGCTTAATGTATACACAATATATTCGGTAGGCTACTCAACATGAATCTATTCGTGTCCAGGGGCATGAATTTCCTTCTTTTTTTCGTGTCACTCAGCGCGACTTTCAATCTAATGTATTTCAATGGGACGTATTTTTCGTGCCTGCACCACGTTTTTCTTTCGAGAGCACAGTATTGTTTTTTCTCAATTGTTATTCATTTTGCTAAGGGCTACATTACTCAACATTTAATCAGGATATTTTAATCCTTGTTTTATTGCTTTATAAAACTTATTCTTTTCTGAGAAATAGCTTGCTATGGTGAAGACGACAGATAAAACTGAGGACCCGCCGCCAATTCTCTTTTAATGATATCTGTAGGGAGAGTGGGGTAAGTTGTCACACGGGTAAGTTGTCACACTGTTCATAACTCCAACACTAGAGGCTCTATCTCAAAAATCAAATAGCCACTTTGTGTGACTTCTTCTTCTATAGTCAACTTCCTGTTCACATGTGGTCAACATCACTCTAATCTGAGGTTAGCACAATTTTCTTATTTTTCTGCTTAAAAAGTAAAAAATGTGCACTTTACATTTTATGCAATACAACATTGTTAGGTAGGAATGTTAAAAATAATTATTTTGCAAAAAATAGAGGAGACAGTAATGAGTCTTTTTGTAGAAAGTGCTCCCCTTTGGCACATGGACTCTCCCAGTCACCCCTGTCATTCAACGAGAAATGGACTGTTCCAAACTTTCCACCGGAGTTCGCGAAGTGAAGGGGAAGAGAGTAGACAGATAATAAAGGGAAAAGGAGATCGGTTGAATACTGTATATAGTTTGTAGAGTGAAATATAGTGCATTAGCCCAAATCGGAGGAGTTTTATCGATTGTGCGTGTGCGTGCATCACACTGTAAGTAATCACATAATTGTTGAACATTCTCAGCGAACGCTAATCCGCCTGTATCTGTGTTTACATTTAAGGTTGTTTACTTAATTATATTTTACTGCTGTGACATTACTGCCATTCCATGTATATTGATGTTATACGTATTCTAGTTATATTTATTCCTTATCACCAATGCACGGTTGTATCTCAGGTCGCGCGCATGCGCTCAGTTGTTTACATCTCGGTTCGACCGCACATGCAGCAGTAGTCATGCTCGCATGCACAGCTCGTGCACAGCGTTAGTGCACACACATCCAGTCCCACTTTTTCAAGTATATCATCATAGAGATTGTATTGTGTTATATTTCACCGCTATTAGTCAGTATTTTACCAAATAAGTTGTTTGTGTTTTATATACATTTATATATATTTATATCTTTATTTTGTATTCACAGAACCACACATCTATGCACATTTAATAAACCTACGATTTGGAATATAACCTGAGTGAGACATCATTGTTCTGACCGGACAAACTGCAGCCTTCAGCCAAAACCTGAACTAGCAATTAGAGTGAATACTCACAAGATTTTTCACTTTTGATACTTTAGCTAAAGTGGTATGTTGAACTAACCTTGAGATTTAGCCAACATTTACACACATGTCAGTTTGGGGCAAGTTGTCTCACTGACTTTGGGGCAAGTCGTCACGAGTGACAACTTGCCCCAATACAAATAAACATATAGAACATGCTCAAAAAAATGTGATATTGTAGGCTAATTTATTTGTAATTGCAATAAGGTTTTTGAAGGAAGGAAGTAAGGAAAGGCAGGAATTAAGGAAAGGCAGGAAGGCAGGAAGGAAGGAAGGAAGGAAGGAAGGAAGGAAGGAAGGAAGGAAGGAAGGAAGGAAGGAAGGAAGGAAGATGGTTCGAAATTACCAACGAAAGACAGAGCATGGCAGTACACCACCTGACATAATGTTAAAGGCAGTCAGGCAGGTAAAGTTGCAGAACAAATCAATCAGAAGTACAGCGAAGGATTTTGACATAAATTACCGTACCCTGACTCGGTATTGTCAAAAGATTACCAGAGAAGAAATTGAAAGTCAGACAGCCATGCCAACAACAATGGTTGGTTATACAAAGCCACGGAAGAATTTTTCACCTGATTTGGAAAAGCAACTTGCTGAGTATATTATTAGGTCAGCTGACATTTATTTTGGTGTGTCGCCAAGTGAGGTCAGAAAGCTTGCCTACCAGTTTGCTGTGCCACACCAGCTGAAGTTTGCGCCTTTGAAAAGGCCAGCAAAGAGTGGTTTACAGGCTTCTTAAAGCGGCATACAACACTGTCACTGAGAAAGCCAGAGGCTACTAGCCTTACCAGGGCAAGTAGCTTCAACAGAGAGAATGTTAATGCCTTCTTTGACAACTTAGAGAATGTTTTAACCAAATATGAGTTTGGACCAGGAGACATCTGGAATGTTGATGAAACTGGCGTCACCACTGTATATAAACCAGAGAAATGGGTGGCCAGACGTGGATTCAAACAAGTAGGGTCACTGAGCTCTGCTGAAAGGGGAACCCTTGTCACACTGGCATGTGCCGTCTCAGCCACAGGGAATTGTATACCTCCATACTTTATTTTCCCCCGTGTCAACTTCCGCGATCATTTCCTGATCAATGGGCCACCTGGCAGCAAAGGAGACAATGTGAAGGGAAGACAATGTCAATTTATGACATTCCTGGGATTGTGGCAATTGCCTATCCCCTGGCTGCAACCCCCTTGAACATACAGGCTGGCTTTAGGGTGGCTGGTGTTCAACCTTACAACAGAGATATATTTCTGTTAACCGAGTTTGCACCATCTTACGTCACAGATCGCCCCATTCAGGACCCTGCCCTGCCAGGCCCCAGCACCAGCTCTGGTCTGCCATGCCCCAACACCAACTCTCCTCTGCCAGGCTCCAGCACCAACTCTGCTCTGGCATGCCCCAGCACCAACTCTGCCCTGCCAGGCCCCAGCACTAACTCTGCTCTGCCAGGCCCCAGCACCAACTCTGCCCTGCCAGGCCCCAGCACTAACTCTGCTCTGCCATGCCCCAACACCAACTCTGCTCTGCCAGGCCCCAGCACTAACTCTGCTCTGCCAGGCCCCAACACCAACTCTGCTCTGCCAGGCCCCAGCACTAACTCTGCTCTGCCAGGCCCCAGCACCAACCCTGCTCTGCCATGCCCCAACACCAACTCTGCTCTGCCAGGCCCCAGCACTAACTCTGCTCTGCCATGCCCCAACACCAACTCTGCTCTGCCAGGCCCCAGCACTAACTCTGCTCTGCCAGGCCCCAGCACCAACCCTGCTCTGCCATGCCCCAACACCAACTCTGCTCTGCCAGGCCCCAGCACCAACTCTGCCCTGCCAGGCCCCAGCACCAACCCTGCCCTGCCATGCTCCAGCACCACCTCTGCTCTGCCAGGCCCAGTTATGCTTCTGGTATCACCAGCTCACCCTTACCCAGCAGTGCTATTGCTGACAGCGGGCTACCTACTCCAGAGGACATCCGGCCATATCCAAAAGCTGGCCCCCGAAAACCAGCCAGCAAAGGAAGAAAACGACGCAAATCAGCAATTCTTACTGACACGCCAGTGAAGCTGCAGCTAGAAATAGAAAAGAATAAGGCTCAATCTCGCAAAAAGCTTTTCCAAAAGAAAGGGAAGCAAGAGGGGGAGTCAAAATCTGGACCTACAAAGAACAAGGCAGCTAAAAGAAGAAAAATCATACAAGAGTCATCGTCAGATGATGAAGAGTGGTTCTGCCTCGTCTGTGTAGAGCCATTTTCAAACAGTCGTCCAAAGGAGACCTGGCTAAAATGTGTCAAATGCAACAATTGGGCCCATGATGCTTGCACCTCCGGCCAGGCAATTTATGTGTGCCAGAATTGTGACCCTGGAGATGAGTCTGATTAGTCAGATACAGGGCATCTGTTTTGTTCAGAGGTTGTTAAGTTAAGCGAGTTATCTGCAGCATTCCATTCAGTTATCATGGATCTATGTGCAAGCCAGACAACGTTTGAGTTTAAAGCTAAGTGGTCTTGCCACTTAATGTGTTTTGATTGAAATGTGCATTGTTTAGATTAAGTAATTGTTTTTCCAGATTCTCCAGGCACAAAAGTTTATATTTCCAGTTCTGGTTTGAAATAAAATAAAATCACAAATAATAAATAAATAAATATTCACAATTAAGTAGTTGTGTTCATATTTTTAGATAATCTAGTGTGACAACTTACCTGCCGATGGGGCAAATTGTCTCAAGTTCACACTCTCTATTCTACAGTTTACAACTCTATAATGAGATAAGATATGAAGATGTTATGACTACAATGTGCCCAAGACTTTCTTCTTTCATTTGGTATGACATTTATACCATTGTGATGTATGGTGCTCAGTAAATGTTAGACAGTGTGAAAAGTGTGACAATACCTCGCTCTCCCCCTACTGATACTGACTATTGTAACAGTTAACCAACAGAGTGCGCCATTAAGCGGTGTTGCTTCATGTTGCTTGTAAATGGAGTTTGAACAATAAAGCACTCTTGAAAATGGCAGTCTATGTGTACAGTCCAGTCAATACATGGTACCAGGAGTAAACTCGTAAAACATGTGTAATGAATAATATACTCCCACCGGACTAATTGAAGCTGACGGGTAACGTCCACGCTAACCTTTAGGCAAAGTTTTGAGCTTTATTTGTTAGTTATTGGGCTTGACGAAAGAAACGATCGACGGAAGATAGCTGTTGCTAACTGTAGCTGGACGGGCTGCGCTGGATGTATACAACACGTTCGTCTTTTCGGAAGAGGAAAGAGACACGCTGCCCGCAGTACTGAGCAAGTTTGAGGATGACTGCACGCCGAGAAAGAATGAAACATATGAACGGTATGTCTTCAGGAACAGAATGCAAAAAGAGACTGAATCAATAAAACAGTATGTGACAGACTTGCGCGAGTCAATCAGGGCCGGCGCTAGCCATTTGGGTGCCCTAAGCACAAATGCTTGGTGGTGCCCCGCCCCACTCCCAACCACCCACCCAAGGAATAACAAGCTTTCAGAATTTCTTAGTTAGGTTCTCTTTACTTCCAAAACAACTGCTGCAAATAAATCATTTTACATTAACAATGGCACCAAATATGAAAAGAAATAAGTAATATAAAGGTTAAAATTATAAATACCAAAAACCACCACAATTACTAAAAACACAGAGTTGGAACAAGAATGATATATGTGTGTACTGTGCATAATTATTTTGTATATATATAAATACACATTTGCATGTATGTATTTAAGAAATATTTGTTATTTATATATACAATATTTAAATTTATATATAATATAAATTATATATAATTATATACAGTATATACATGCAAATATTTCTTAAATATATACATGCATATGTGTGTGTATTTATATATACAAAATAATTATACCCAGTACACACACATATATCATGTAGACACAAACTTTTATTTTGGATGCGATTAATCTTTTCCCAGCCCTAATAATTTGACAACTCTGTGAATATGAAAATATACAAACGCTGAGATTGTGTTTTTTTTTATTTTTTTTATTGCAGTTTCACCAACAGATGTCGCCCTGGGGCCTTGGCCTATGAACCTCTTGAAAATTATCCGCATAGAAATACAACGAAAAAACGTATCTACGCGGTCTTCCTCTTTTTCTCAAACAAACTAACTGCATCTTAAACAGCCCAAGTTTCAAAATTTGAGAAACCCCCGGACCCCCGTTAAAATAAAAGATTCAACATGCAGGGCTAAAAAAGCCTCGGATCATTTGCACTACTAGCGACGCCTCCTGGACATGCATTCACGACGCAAGGGCGCCCGCGCTACAAAACTAACATTTTTATTTAAAACATTGTCTACCTGCAAGCGACGCGCGAGTATCATCCCGCTGTCTCTTTTTCCTTTTTTCCGCCCCCGACTCTTGGTGCCTTTTCGAGGCCATGTCTGAGGTTGGTGTCTGCCAAATTTGACATTGATTGAGGCATAATCGAACAGACCACTGGGAGGTGGGGAAGGGGGGCACCAGAGGGAGACTGACACAGGAGATTCACCTTTTTCTCGACTAATTTGGTCTAGGCCTATATTACTTTTGTATTGCTTTTGTATATTAACATGCTATATACATATTTTATTTGTTATTTATACTAGTAGCCTATTGTGATGATTTTTCACGACCCAGATTTTTTGGTGCCCCCCCCCCCCCCCCCCCCCCCAAGCACATGGTGCCCTACGCGCAGTGCGTGATGTGCGTGTGCGGAGCGCCGGCCCTGGAGTCAATCCTGCAATTTCGGCACACTGTGCGACTCCATGATAAGGGATCAAATTGTAATAGGAGTGCAGGACAAGAGAGTAAGGATGCTGTTATTAAAAGAAACAGAACTTACCATTAAGAAAGCAGTTGGTATTTGTCAGGCTGCAGAAAGTACGAAGATGAAATTGAAATCGTTTGAAAACGAAAGTGAAACTGCTGCTGTTGATACGGTGGAAAAACACAAAAAAGAGATTTGATAAGAGACAGCCACAAAAATCCAAATGGAAACCACAGGGCAGAGACCGTGAGAGATGTGGAAGTAAACATGCTCCAAAAGAATGTCCAGCTTATGGCAAAGAATGTCGAAAGTGTGGAAGAAAAAATAATTTTGCCAGGTCCTGTCTCACAAAGAAAAGGGTTCATGTCGTCGGACAGAAACAAGAAGAAGGTGACAGTGAGGACGGAGAACCACTGTAGCCTATGTAGAAGCAGCAATTCTGACTAATATGGACGGTAATGATGATGAATGGATAGCACCTTTGATGGTGGATGGTGTGGCAGTGCCAATGAAAATCGACACAGGTGCACAAGTAAATGTCCTGCCGAGAAACTACTATAATAAGGTGAACATTAAGCCAAAAGTGAGACCAAAGAAATTGGACTTAAGGGCATTTAACGATCAGCTGATTCCACATGGGTGTTTTCAGAGTGAGTCTTTCAGGAGAAGGACGCACCAAATGCACTGTTTGTTTTAGTAGAGGAGGATAGACAGCCGATTTTAGGTCTGAAAGCAAGTGAAGGACTTGGGCTTATAAAGAGATGTCATTGATAGCGCTCTAGTGACCACTAGGGGCACAGCACACAGCAAACGGATGGACATATGTGCAGATTCTACCGCTGAGATAATGAGAGTACAAGGAGGTATTCCAGGGTATCGTTTGCTTACCTAATCAGTACAAAATACGGCTAAAAAAAATGCAGAACCGGTTATCCATGCAGCAAGAAAAAGGGATAGTGAGAAAAGTAGAAGAACCTACTGACTGGGTTAATTCTCTCGACATTGTGGAAAAAAAGAACGGTGATTTGAGACTTTGTATCGATCCAAGAGATCTGAACAAATGGATCAAAAGAGAGCACTTTAGGCTGCCAACTAAATCAGACATCACAAGCGCAATGGCTGGTGCACAGTTCAAGCTTGATGCGTCACCAGGGTTCTACCAAGTTAAACTGGATGAGGAAAGTGCAGCATTGTGCACATTTAACACTCCCTTTGGTAGACATTGCTTCCTACGCATGCCTTTTGGAATTGCCTCAGCTCCAGAGGTTTTCCACAGGACAGTACAACAAATGTTCGATGGCATGGAAGGTGTGGGTGTCTTCCTGGATGATGTAGTCGTATGGGGTGCTACAAGGGCAGAACATGATGAGCGACTGAGAAAAGTGATGGCACGAGCACGAAAAACAGGACTGAAACTGAACAAGCAAAAGTGTCAGTTTGGGGTGAGAGACATTACTCACCTGAGAGACAGACTATCTGCTGCAGGGATACAGCCAGACCCTGAAAAAATAAGAGCTATAAAAGAAATGCCACAACCCAAAGAAAAGACAGAGCTGCAACGTGCATTGGGCTTAGTCAACTATGTAGGAAGATTTATTCCAAATCTGGCGGCTAACACGAAGGCATTGCGCAGCTTGCTGGAAAGCGGAACTGAGTGGCGATGGGAGCATGAACATGTGACAGAATGGGACATGCTCAAGAACAGCTTAGTTAGAGAACCGGCGCTGGAATCCTTTGATCCAGAGCTTCCAGTGAAAGTATCTACTGATGCTTCAAAGGATGGACTTGGAGCAGTTCTGCTTCAAAAACATGACTTGGCATGGTTTCCAGTGGCATATGCATCACAAACGATGACTGAGGCTGAAAGAAACTATGCACAAATAGAGAAAGAGACATTAGGAGCAGTTTTCGGATGTGAAAAGTTCCGTGAATACATTTATGGAAGAGAAGTGGTATTAGAGACTGATCATAAACCACTGATAGCGATCTCAACCAAGGCACTAGGAGATGCTCCTCCTCGCATCCAACGGTTAATGCTCCGTCTCCAGAAATACAGTCTGACGTTTGAGTTCACTCCAGGGAAGCACCTGGTGATGGCAGATGCACCCAACAGAGCATCTTTGAGCCATACAGGATCAACACAGAACATGATGTACCGGTTCATGTAGACTGCATACAAAAACCCCTACCAGTGTCTGAGGATAAATGGAGACAGATTGCTGAAGCAACGGCAGACGACCGTGAGCTACAAGCTGTAATAGACAAAATCCACCTGCCAGGAGATCAGAGGTTGACAACCCCATATCCGAACATTAAAGACGAGCTGTCAGTTGTGCATGGTGTGCTCTTGAGAGGCGAACGGATTGTCATACCTACCTACATGCGCTCACAAATGGCAAAACTCACGTATGAGGGACACTTAGGCATTGAGAAATGCAAGAGACGTGCAAGAGTTTTGATGTATTGGCCACACATGAATAGGGACATTGAACCACTAGTGCAGCGCTGCGAGACATGTCAGCGGCACAGGTACCAGCAACCTAAGGAACCCCTGATGGCCCGCAGTAAACCTGAGGAACCATGGAGAAAGGTCGGTACAGAATTATTTCACCTAGCAGGGAGGGACTGCCTTGTCATCATGGACTACAAGTCAAACTATCCAGAGCTGGCGATGCTGACTAATACAACAGCACAACAGGTGATAAAACACACTAAAGCCATCTTCGCAAGACATGGAATTCCGGTGACTGTGGTGAGTGACAACGGACCACAGTTCAGCAGTCACGACTACAGAGACTTTGCAGAGACTTAAGGGTTTGAACATGTAACATCAAGTCCACTGTACCCGCAGTCAAACTGTCACGGTATACAAGTTCATTGCTTCCTTCTCGTCTCGTGTTTATGTTGTTGTATGAGAGCACGTGTGTAGTGGGCGTGAATGAGTGTCATTCTTTGATCCGCTCCAGCTGTTCATCATCTCATCACCAGCTCTAGCCGATCTCATGTCGTCACTATATATTCTCACCGTTTTCTCATCCCCATTGTCAGATCGTTGGTTGATGTTTTGTGTGTGGCGTTCCTGTCCTGTCTTCCTGCTGTTCCCATTTTCGTGTTCCTGAGGATTCGTTGTCTTGGTGTTGGATCGTCGTTCGTGTCACTTCTACACTTCACGGGTTCATCACGCTGACCATCGAAGTCCCTGCGTCACCTGTCCATGCCCGTGTCTGTCCTCTGACCTCCTTATAAATAAAGAACTGAGTTACCTGCGATTGCTTCCAGTTTTGATTGACGATCATGACACAAACGGCTTGGCTGAAAAAGGAGTGCAGATTGTAAAGCGTCTGCTAAAGAAAGCTGCTGAGACTGGAGAGGATCCTTATTTAGCACTGCTAAACTACAGAGCATCCCCTCTTGAATGTGGACAGTCTCCAGGAGAAATTGTCATGAACAGAGGCTGAGAACACGGCTACCCTCAGCAGAACACCTGCTTCAAAAGAGACACGGAGATTATGCAAAGATGAACAGCCAGAGCAAAGCCTATGACAGGAATGCCAAACAGTTATGTCCACTGGAACAAAAGGACACGGTACGTGTCAGATGTGATGGAAAATGGGGACCTGTAGCGAAGGTCATCAAAGAGACAACACCAAGATCCTACGAGGTACTTACTGAGTATGGTAACACACTGCGAAGAAATCGCCGTCACCTGCTGAAAGTGCCAAGCACCTGTATTGAAAGTACAGACATAGTTATCTCTGATGGACCAACTGAGCAAACACGAGTAGAGGAAAACTCACCTCTACAGTTTTCACTGAAAACATCTAAAAAAAACTCACCTTCCACTGAGATAGGTGGGGGAAGACCACGTCGTCACGCAATGAAACCTAAAAGACTAATTGAAGATTGTTAAGTTAGGTTTGAAAAAAAAAAACCTTTTACTTAGTATTTACTATTTATTTAGTTATATGCAACAATGTTTTGTGCAGCTAATGTTAGAAATACGCAGCACGATTGTGTAGTACTAACTTGTTTCTTTTGTTGTTGCTGTTATTATGAGTAAGTGCTGTTAAAGTTGACAGACCTTGTTTAAGTTATTGTAAAAAAAAGAGAGAGATGTACTGATACTGACTGTTGTAACAGTTAACCAACAGAGGGCGGTGTTGCTTCATGTTGCTTGTAAACGGAGTTTGAGCAATAAAGCACTCTTGAGAATGGCAGTCTATGTGTACAGTCCAGTCAATACAATATCCTCATCTTTTTTTCAACACAAACGCGAAAGTGTGCTTGATAATTCAACAATACTATGATATGGCCATCAGTTTTATTTGTTTCCAGCATTACCCATGATCATCAGCTTCCGTTGCTATGGAGACGGAGCCAGCCCGCTTTGCAATTGGGTGATTTCTTCAGTGATATCTCATTGCGCTCAAACCACTTTCCAGGTAAGTTGCGAGGCTCATATAGTCATACGTAACGATCACGTTTTGCTTAAATGCTATACAAAATGTATGCCTTTCTTTGCTATTAGATTCACATACACGTTAGGGCAACGAATTAAAGCCCGTCCAAGGTTTCCTCATTATCATAAAAAAAAAATCCTGTGAAATTAGGCTTGCTAAATGGCTAGCCAACTTCAACGTAAGCTAACTCTAACGTTAGTTATCTAGATGATGTCATTTTTTCTCGATAATCGTGGTTCACCCACAACTTGCAGTAATAACAATATTATCACTTCACTTGATCTAACGTTATCTACTGCACATAACGCTGGATTTAAATCTTGGATGACGAACCCCAGACACATGTCCCAAACTCTCGGTGTGTCTCTGTGTCATGCAATGTACTTTTTATAAAAACACTCACAAAAAACACATGTCTGTATTAAAGAAAAAATGATTAATAAACACATATTTGAAATGGAATTAAATAAGTACTTTTGGTGTCTTGTTCATTATATTTACTATTTTCATAACAGAACTTGAATTACATCCAGTTTATTAGCAACACTGCACGAGCGTGAATGCCACGATCCGATCTCACAGGTGTCAGATCCACTACAAGAAGAGAAAGTCCGGCTTGTCTGCGCTTTCTTCACTCCTCCCCTCACTGTAGTCGCCTACTCTCGACTATATTTCAGGCGAGGCAAGGCGCATCTCAAACAATGCATAGTATGCATACGAAAGCGCGTTTGAGAAGAAACATGGAGACAAAAAAGTTTTTCGTTTTTTTGTTCACAGTGTCGGCATTCTTCGTGCACGGTAAGACATTTATTTATTTCTCTTTAGGTCAACGATAAAAAAAAGAATGCATTTATAGAGTTCCTTTCTCAAACCAGAGATTTATTTAAGAACAGGGCTGCGTTTTCCAAAAGCATTGTAACTTAAGTAGCACTTGAAAATCTTCGTAGAACTACGAGTGCTCTGGAGTAATCGTAAATCCCCAAGTGCATCGTAAGAAGACAGAGTTATGAGGTCTCCTGCAGGACAACCGGCAGATTCCACTTTTATCTAGATTTAACAGATTACACTGCAACGTGAGTATAATATAAGGTTTTGACTGTACTTTATTGTACACTTTGTTGTAGGCTACTCGTGTTTTGTTTAAATGAATAAATTAAAAAATTAAAAAGGGAAGAAAAAATAGAAATACACATCTAAATTAAACGAATGAACAAAAAAATCATAAAATAAGTAATCTGGAAAATATGCTTTAAAGACTGGGCAAAATAGGGATGAATTCAAAAAAAAATCTGTCAACGACTTGCTGACGTGCACGAAAACCAGCCATGTATTGGGCATTACTTGCGGACCTCTTTCACTAATCTTTGAACACGGTTGCAGTTAGTTTGCAATGTCCTCCCAGATGTTTTGTTTTTCCTTATTTGTATGGTGTCCTTTAAATCTGTTAAAAATAAAATCTTTGTTTCCCTCTATCTTCTCTAAAAGGACATTAATTTTATCTTTTTGAAAGGTATCTTCTCTTGTTTTTTTGTTTTTGTTCAGCCATTTTGTCAGCCTGTATAGGTGCTTTGGCTATATCTATATAGACTTGTCTTGATTTCTAATCCACAACAAATGACGATTATTAGGTTAAACGTTCAGAATACGATTCCATATAAGGTTTATTTCAGCACTTCGCTAATGGACAGCGACGCTTAAGTAGCACGTGGAACGCGTTCTCGCGCGTTCATGTTAAGCGCATTTTTGGGAAATGCCAAGGGGGTAAACCATCGGCCGGAAGTTGAAGCCGGCCGGGTGCCGCCATGTTGTAGCAGAACTTCACTTGCGTTAGCATTTCCATTGACTCCCATTCATTTTGGCGTCACTTTGACAGCGAATAACTTTACATCTGAGGCGTTTAAAGACTCCATTTGTCCATTATTTATTTCTAAAGAAACACGACAATGTATAAAGTGCTCCATTACCTTCTATGTTACATTATGGCCCCGTAGAAACAGTTTTAGTAAAAATAGGCTAACGATTGCGTCATAACCACTCGACTCTCTGTCGCGCTGTACAGAAATGACCGTACAGACAGGAGGAGAAGCTCGCAGGCAATCGGGGGGATGTCCCGTCAAGACAGAAGCCCATAGATAATGAGTCCATAAAAGCAACAGAATACTTACTCCTGCTCACTCACGCCAAAGAACTCTTTGCTCAAGTTCCCCGTCTCTGCAAGATTAACGTTGGCAATTTCACGCACAGCTACTAGAAGATTAACGTCTGTCAGACAGGTTGCTCACGTCATCAAGCTTAGTTTGAGTCGGTTTGAGTCTGCGCGTCAGGAACGGAAGTGCTCAGAAATCGCTAAAAATGGGCTTCAACTGTCTCAACTGAGTTCCAATGAGATGGCTCTGTCCACTTCTTATACTGTCTATGGGAAATGCGCGTGGAATTGCGGCGAGTGTTCGTAACCTTGCACGTAGAGAGCGCTCTTAAGAGCTAAGATACATGTTATCGGGAAACCCGACCCAGATCCAGGCAAAGACCTGTCAGTCCAAGAAAGTAGTCTATAGCCTAAATATTAACGAGCCAAAATAATATTCAATAACTTTTATTATTTTTATAATTACTTTACCTTCCAAGTCTTTCGTTCATTTGTCACGTGACATACGCAATGAACTGATCGATCATGAATCACCCATCAGGAGCCAAGTTTCCATCCACTTGTCAATCGAATTATCTGAAGTTCGGTAAAAAAAAAACTCATGCGAATAAAGCTGGTGAAAGTGTGTTCTCTTACGAGAGGTTCTCTCGTAATGCGTAAGTAACTTACGCTACGGGTAAAGTTATCTTTTCTCGAGATCTGAAGCCAAAAATGATCCTTAATTTTTCACACTTTGTCAACGCAGTGCAGCAGGCAGCAGACTAAAGCAGGCTAAGGGAGCGTGCTTATTGGCTGCCTCGCAGCAACTGCAGCAGCCTATCCATGAGCCTGGCATGACGTCACGCCCAATG
The DNA here is from genome assembly GCF_029890125.1 of Rhinichthys klamathensis goyatoka. NCBI lineage: Eukaryota > Metazoa > Chordata > Actinopteri > Cypriniformes > Leuciscidae > Rhinichthys > Rhinichthys klamathensis. Next base: position 280,617 of record NW_026607026.1, read on the forward strand.
AGGACACTTCGCGCCCTCCGCGCGTCACAGCCCGCCAAAAGGGTTGTGGTCTATGTGTATTAAGGGAAGGCTCAGAGGCTGATTCTCTGATTTTCTTCTCTTCAGCGAGCTCTGCGCACCGCTGGATCTTGAGAGCCGCCGCCGTGGAATCAAGCGATCAGCAAGCCTAGGAAGCGTCTGAGGAAGCCGGCCGTCTTTGCCACCTTCAGCCATCCATGCCTGCTACGCTATCCGGCGTCATATCCTTTTTCACTTACACTAAAATCTAAAAGAGCCGAGGCGTTTTTATCAAAATGCCTCGCACTTCCCGTGGCTCGTGCCGACCCCCGCTTAGCGTTGGAGACCGCCTTGATCTGCGTTCTCTGCCTGGGCCAGGACCAAGCAGCACTCGCCCTCGCTAATCGGGTGGCAGCGTGCTGTGTGATGAACCTCCGATGTCGACCCTGCGGGCTCAACTCGAGGCTTTCAACGTGGAAACTGTGACTCCACCCCCTGTTGGACCGCGCATTAGAAGCGCCGTGCACAGCGCTTCCCGCTCTCTCTCCCTCAGTTTGAGCCGCACAAACTGCACCGTTCACAAAGGATGTCAGAACGGACGGTCGTGGCGCTAGTTTTCTTTACGTTACAAGAAAGCTACCCCGCCCTCATGCACATTTCTCAGTCCCCTCGTAAGGTCAGGTGACTGGAAATGTCAATATTTCAGTAAACGAGCCTGTTATAATACACGCACGCCTGCAAACAAACGCCGTCACTAGACATGATGATGCTCGCTGGCTGTTCACCCCGTTTGCGTGCGTCACTCACCGGCGAAAGGAAGAAAGAGTGTTATTCCCGCCGAGGCCTGACTAACCTCCATTTCTCAGGCATTTCTCAGGAAATATCAATATTGCAGTAAACAAGCCTTTTATAACACACGCCCGCCTGCAAACAAACAACGTCACAAAGCGTGATGACGCTCTCTTATATGCTTGCGCTGACTGAAAGCTTATGTGTTTCCCCCTGTGGCTCAGTGGCAAAATCCTAGACTTTCGCGCCAGAGAGCCGTGTTCGAATCCCGGCTCTGGCGGCAGTTACAAACTATGCTGTTTGCGTCTCCAAGCATATGAGCCTTCGAAGCATTTCGCTCAGTCAGTCACCTTATACAAGGCTACTGCAGTGACGTTTTTTGCAGCCAACGAGCCGGTAATACAACCCGCTCGCCTGCACCCAAACACCGTTTCTACGGCAACCCAGGGAAATCTCAAAAGAGTATAATGTCTTCCGGCTCACGCCGTCTGTGTTTCAAGTGTAGTAAATGTGCCTACATCCCAGTGTTCACCCCTACACAAAAGCACTATAGCCCCTGGGTCTCCCACACTCACAGAGCACACTCTCTTTAAGCTGGCAAATGCCGCCCGAGTGCTGAATTTAATAAACGTGCCCACAAATCCGTGCTCATGTTTAATTTCTGCGCGCTCTGTCACACGGCTAAAATAGCCTCATCTGGATCATGTTATGAATGTATCATGAATGTATTTCTCCAAAAGCGAGGACGCGCTGGCCCAGACCTGGCCCAGCCGCCCGCTGTACGCTTTCCCTCCGATCTCTATGTTACCACAGGTAATCAAGAGGATCAGGGAAGCGCGCCACTCTGTGCTCCTCATAGCTCCACGATGGGAAAACCAGACCTGGTTCCCAGAGCTGGTGAGGTTGTCACATGGAGCCCCATGGCCGATCCCCGTGAGGAGAGATCTCCTCTCTCAGGCCAGCGGATCAGTTTGGCACCCCCACCCAGAGCGATGGGCTCTGCATGCGTGGGTGATCAACGATTACTCGTTGCTCTGCCAGAAGGGGTCGTGAACACGATCACACAGGCTAGAGCGCCCTCCACGAGAAGGCTCTACGCTTCTAAATGGTCAGTGTTCACTCAGTGGTGCTCCACTAAAGGCGCTGACCCACACACATGTGGTGTCGCACGGGTGCTTTCCTTCCTACAAGAGCTACTGGGCAAGGGCAGGTCCCCCTCCAAGCTCAAAGTGTACGTTGCGGCCATTGCGGCGTTCGCAGAGTCGACGCGCGGCCGCGCGCTAGGAAAGGATGAGCTCATAATCCGCTTCCTCAGGGGAGCTAGGAGATTGAAGGGATTTCTATTCACGATATCTGTACGGCGGCAGGCTGGGCCTCCCCCTCCACATTCGTGAGGTTTTATAACCTAGAAGTTCCCGCGTTGCAGGCTAAACTGTTATCAGTAGAAGTGATGTGTATGATCTGCCCATTATGCATGCCCACCTTAATTACAAACAAATATAGACCGGCAGCGCCGCTCTGTATTCTGTTATATGTTCAAGTGTGATTATTACATGTGTTGGCCCGCGTTGCTGTGCTGGCCACCTGTTCTCGCTTGTATGCTCCCCGGGCTCCTGGGATGTATGCAGCATATGCTTGGGGCGCACGGCGTTGACAAAGAGTTCCCGTAGCGTAAGTTACTTACGCAATACGAGAGAACCTCTCGTAAGAGTACTTACTCGGTTACCTAACGTAACCTCTGTTCTCTCTAGAAGAGGGAACGAGTATTGCGTAACCTGCCGTGCTCGCGCCACGAGCTCACTCGCTTCATAGAAGAAAATCAGAGAATCAGCCTCTGAGCCTTCCCTTAATACACATAGACCACACCCCTTTTGGCGGGCTGTGACGCGTGGCGGGCGCGTCGGGCGCGAAGTGTCCTCATTGGGCGTGACGTCACGCCAGGCTCATGGATAGGCTGCTGCAGTTGCTGCGAGGCAGCCAATAAGCACGCTCCCTTAGCCTGCTTTGGTCTGCTGCCTGCTGCACTGCGTTGACAAATTGTGAAAAATTAAGGATAATTTTTGGCTTCAGATCTCGAGAAAAGATAACTTTACCCGTAGCGTAAGTTACTTACGCAATACTCGTTCCCTCTTCTAGAGAGAACAGAGGTTACGTTAGGTAACCGAGTAAGTTTCCATCCAACGGCTTTAAAGCGAATAAAAACCTGTGCGTAATGATGTCACATGCTGTTTTGCAATCAAATTGGTATATCGAATTGATTTGAGACGTGTTAAGGTGTTTCCATTAATTTTCTCACTGAATTGCACAACATTCAAGCAAACATTTGCGAACAAAGTTTTGCTAGGCAAAATGGATCGCAGCGCAATAACGTTTCCATCCGCATTTATCGCATAAGCCGTATATCGATCAAGATGAAATCCGATGAGACCGAAAGTATTTCATTTGAGTCGATATTCATGAAATTCAATCGAATTTGACTGTTAAGGCATTTTTCATTTGATATCACTAAATGCGGATAAAAACGTGTGGATGGAAGGGACTACTGCAGGATGTCAAAACGACCGAAATTATCTGGTTGCGAATATAAAAAGAGGAGACTATTGAAGGAGAAAGCACACCAACAACAGTGGGGTTCGTTTTTAAAATATATTGATCCAGGGAGTAGGCTATTTGCGTGCTTCTGAAAGGTAAGTTAAGCTTTATTTGCTCTTTAGTCGTTGTTTAAGATGCTGAACCTGCTGATGATATAATGTGCTAGCGGACATTTCATTTGTGTGGGTTTTACGCACATAAGAAAGTGGTGTAAAGAGATTTGCAATGGTAATTTGAGGAGCAGAAATGTGATTATTTGGAAAAGTGCTGTCATGACTGCTTAGAAAAAAACACCAGCAGGCATTTGCCTCCTGCATAAACTTTAACATTGTTGACATTTTGGGCACACTCGCGTTGCGCAATATTTGTGCGTTATGTGTAGGCCTATGGCTTATTGGTCTTTGTGTGTTGTTGCTGTTTTGCAAATAGAGGGCCGGCACAATTGTTTTTTGCCTAGAGCGGCAGAAGTGCACTTAATAACACACTATGAGTCCAAAACTCTGAGCGCTGTGCATCCTTCTTTACTGAACTCTCATACAAGACCCAGACCTGAGCAATCAACAGATGATCAGTCTAACACATAAGTCAGTCAACTTAATCAGACACAGAGTGTCAAACCAAATCCACCACAATGCTCTTGTCTATGCACATTTTTCCGTTATTTGACAGTCAATGGGCCATATTTTAACGATCTAAGGGCATGGTCTAGAAACTAGCAAAACACACTAGTGTCGCGCTTGGTGCTGCATTGCGCCGGGTGTAAGATACGGCCCAGACTTTGAAGTTCAATTTCTCTCTGAAGCACTTTCTATGGATCTGGAGCCTGAGCCTTGCATTGGACTTTTAGGAGCAGAGAATGCTTTAAGTATCAGACATAGGCCATTTCACTATGTATGATGCTTGCAAAAAAACTTATTTTTAAAAGCAGATTCACCTTTGAGATGTGGGACGGACTATCCAGTCTAATTTTAAAGCTGTTAGTATAGCTCAAAGTAGCATGTACAATGGTACTGAACGTTTGATGAGTTATTTATCCTGTATACTATAGTTACTCTTTTGGTGGCATTGTGCGTCTGTTATCTTTAAGAAAATGAAAATAAAGGGATTAAAAAAAATCATTATATGAATCAAGATTTTTGTTTTATGGTGTTTATTATGATTTACAATAAACATCATATAACCTAAAATCTAATATGTAAGTTTGTCTGAGTGACTGTGTGAATCAATTGTGTTTTTATGCTGCTTGTTTGATCTAGAGAAACATTTTTATAGCATTTCCTCTTTTATTATTTTGTATGTCTGTCATAGACATTACATAATTTTCTGTTCATTTCTTCTCCAGGTGTGTCTGGTGTTTATCCAGAAGAAGTGTCAGTGATGGAGGGAGATTCAGTCACTATATGCACTGGTGTTAAAACAAACCAACAAACCAATATTAAATGGTATTTTAATAAGACTCACATTGCTCTAGTCACTGGAGATCTCAGTTATATCTGTACAGATGTTCAGTGTGAAAGTAATAAAGTTACTGAGAGATTCAGAGGCAGACTGAAGCTGGATCATCACACTGGATCTCTGACCATCATGAACATCACAGACACACACTCTGGAGAATACACACTAGAGATCATCAACAACAGCGACAGCATCAATGGCGACAACACTGAAACAATCTTCAAAGTTTCTGTTCATGGTGAGTCATTATGTCTGAAAGCATGTTATGTTTAAACCATATCATTGTGTTTTTATAATAGTGACATTCAGAGCTTTTCTCTTTATCTGCATCACTGAACACGAACCGAATTATTTTCAGCTGTTTTGTTTTTCCACTGATGATCCAGTAGTTTTTAAGTTTATTTTGTTCTGTTCATTCCAGTTCTTTTCATCTGTTTAAATGCATCTATTATTTCACACTCATTGTTTTTAGTTCACAATAAAGTGCAAAGAAATTGTAAATGTGTAAAATCTTGTAGTTTATCTCATATAATGATTATAAGTTTTTGCAAATCGTTATAAATACTTTAGATTTATAATGTGTTTATTTTGGAATAATATAATGTAGAAATGTATATTTCAATGTAATGCATTGTTCTAAAACATGTACGTGTGTAAAACCAACGCTATCTCACGACCAATTCGTACGAATTTGTACGAGTGATTAAAAGCTGGCTAATTCGTACGAATTTGTACGATTTGTCTTAACCCACGTGATGGGTAGGTTTAGGGGCGGGGTCAGAGGTAGGTCATTCGTACGAATTCATACGAATTGGGCAACTCGTAAAATATGTTCGATTTAACAAAAAACTTACTAATTCGTACGAGTGAAGTCATGTGAATACGTACGAATTAGCCATCTCGTAAAATTCGTACGAATTGCCGTGGGTCTGTAAAAAAATAAAAATCTAAACGAATAAAAAATTAGTCAATTCACCTTTATTTATATAGTGCTTTTTACAGAACAAATTGTTTCAAAGCAGCTTTACAGAGATAACAGGAAAATAATGTTGTAATAGTATTGTTAAATTCAAAATTATATGTCCTCAACTAAGCAAGCCAAAAGCCAATGGCGACAAAGGCGAAGAAAGGCGAAAAGGCGACAGTGGCAAGGAACCAAAACTCCATCAGTGACAGAATGGAGAAAGAAAGCTTGGGAGAACCCAGGCTCAGTCAGGGGGGCAGTTCAACAAACGAACAGTGTATGGTTATGATTTAGGCAGCATAATAGGTCAGAAGTCAGATGGGATCATAACTTTCACGATAATTATCCAGTTCATCTGGTTAGGGGTCGGAGTCATCACGCCGGTGTGGAGATGAGGTTGTTGAGGTGTCCATGAGGCCTTCACAGTGTTGATGAGGCTGGCACTTCAGGGATGCATTGTCGTCGTATCATGTGATGGTCCTTCATCAGATCCGGATACGGCGGTTTGCGGTAAACCTCGGGATAAACAGAGAGACTAAGGGCCGATCTCATTTCTCTGTCCCCTTTGTCTGCGTCTTCCCCTTGCCCCTCGATACCGAGTGAAAGGGGGTAGGGGTGAGAACGTTCCTCTGAGAAATGAGACACCACTCGATTACCGTTTGCGTCATCTTCCCTTGCCGCTAGCTGGCTGCTACGTCAACAGAGGCGACAAGCGTTGACATAAACAAACGAAGATTTACATTACACACATTTATTGCTCAACAGTAATAAATATTACAACATGTACATATAACAATAATACATATTCAAATATAAACTCTTAAAACATTAATATATGAAATTAATAGGGCCTAAACAGTTGTGCAATTGAACAGGTAATTTTTAAAACAATAATACATATTCAAATGTAAACAATATAAACTCTTAAAACATTAATATATAAAATTCATATGTAAACAGTTGTGCAATTGAACAAGTAATTATTTTCACATATTTTCAATCATTCTTTCAAAGAGGTCTAAAAACCTCTGTGACTTCGCCTCACTCTCTTCGTGGCGCATTTGCTCCTGAAGGGTCTCCTCGATCAGGAACTCCATGATAGGATTGGACCTCCTCCTAGATGTCGTGGCACTTGTTGCTGCGGGGGTACTGGTTATCATTCTACTGGGTCCTGTGTCAGGGGTCCAGGATGCTGCTGTGGTGCATGGCTCTGAGGTGGAGGGCTCCACAATATCCTAAAGAAACAAGGCAAATCATGTTACTTTTTTAGCCTGGCTAACGCCAGACCACGTATCATTGAGAATGATACGTGGTCTGGGAACCACATGTTCATTTTCTCGTATTTGAGGTGTGGTTTACGAATGCCCAGAGCCGTTTATTGGGTGCTACGAATGTCTATCAAATGCGCCTGTACGTAGCTCATAGCCAATCATTTCAATTATACCAGATGACGTAGAAGACGACGATGGGTCAGAGATTTATGTGTACACGAAACTACCATGAAACTACTTAGAACACTATCTAATTAAGGCTGCATCGAAAGGTAACTTTGCGTCTGCTGCCATGTTGGATCCATAGATATAAACAAACTGCTTCGGTGTGTCGTCATCGTCTTGCTGCTCCCTCCCCGTTCTGTGATTGGTTCCCTAGATGAGGCGAAAATCTGGACCATGGTATCCAGACTGCCTTGCAGCGTGAATAAAATTGCGATGGGCAAAGGCAGTATGGGGAAACCCAGGCTATTACTTTTTAGAAATTCTCAGCAAATATCTCCTCATGTTCTCAGGAAATATCTCCTCATGAAATTTAAAGAGAATGTTTATGAATCTGATGTTAGTGGAATTCATGAAAGTACTGAATTACATGGTAAATGATTAGCCTCACCATGAGGATTGTCATGGGATCCTCTGCTCCTGGTTGGAATGATGCCACCACCACAGGGGGGTCCATCGCAGGCCGGGCACCCAAAACCTTGTGCATGTCTCTATAGTACTGCCATGTAGCAACACTGACCTCACCCTGGTCTGTCCCTGAGCCGGTTTTTGGAGTCCTCAATTCCTGACACACACACACACACATACAATAAACAACCGGCTAGTTGATACATTCATTAGGCAATTGGAAATTATTTTAAACTTGACATCATATACCTTGTATTTTTGTTTTAAATTCTCCCATTTTTTGGAAGCCTGCTGTCCAGTCACCTTGCCCTCTAGGCCAATCTCTTTCACAAATTTCCTGCATCACAACCGACAGCTCAAACATTCAGCATTTTAAGCACAACACAGAAATTAAAATTCAGAAAAACAGACGCAAGAATATGATTGAACGATGAATTACTCACTCCCATTGTTGTTTTGCCATTGTTTTGGACTTCATGAAGTCTTTTACATTATCTGCCCTGAAGCAGATGAGTCGCCGAGTCTCCTCAGGTGTCCCTGAGGGAAAAGGAAAATATACGTTACTGATAACTTGCTAGGTGAATCACGTAGGGTAAGATAGCTCTACCAATATCAAACCAGTCCACCGGTAAAATCAGTCAAGGAATAGTAATGTCAAGCAAATTCACTTCACACTGATTTCACCTAAAAACCATAATATGAAGTGTCATATCAAGGATTATCAGATAGCTCAGCTCGACAAATAGCGCATAGCTGCTAGCTAGCGGTTTACTACCGATTCATTCAAAACATAAACATTGCAATTAAAACCGCTTGAACATTTTATTAAAAGTATCATGAAACACGAGTGTCATAATTATATTATCAATTAAACTGCTGAAAATACTTACATATGTGCGACTCCTTGACAGTTCGACGTTCAGCCATGGAAAAAATTTGATGCCGGCACTTTTGAGAAATTCCTATGTTGTTACCCCTCTTATTCAAGTGTGGTCCTCCGCAAACTTCGTTTCAAGGGCTATGTAGCCCTACGCCTTGGCCCTAGCCCTTAATCAAAATGAGAATTGAGACACCACTTCCCCTCACATGAACGCGCTAAACCGAGGGGGAGGTGTAAGGGTAAGAGGTAAGACAGAGAAACGAGACGCAGCCTATTAGCGTAGACGCCATCCTTCATATGATGTACAAAGTACATCAGGATTTATGCGAAGTGTTCCCGGTTCCAGCTGATCTAAACTATGCAGCCTAACATTGAATTATAGAAGTCTATAATGTGTTATGTGTATGCTAAGCCAAAAAGATGTGTTTTTAGTCTAGATTTGAACTGGCAGAGTGTGTCTGCTTCCCGGACAATGTTAGGAAGATTATTCCAAAGTTTTGCTGCTAAATAGGAAAAGGATCTACGGCCAGCAGTCGATTTTGATATTCTAGGTATTATCAACTGGCCGGAATTTTGAGATCGCAATAGACGTGAAGGACTATAATGCATTAAGAGCTCGCTCAAGTACTGCGGAGCTAAACCATTTAGTGCTTTGTAAGTAATCAGCAATATTTTTAAATTTATACGATGTTAAATAGGCAGCCAATGCAGTGTTGACAGAACCGGGTTAATATGGTCATACTTACTGGTTCTGGTAAGAACTCGAGCTGCTGCGTTTTGGACCAGCTGTAGTTTGTTTATTAAGCGTGCAGGGCAACCACCCATAAGAGCATTACAATAATCTAGCCTTGAGGTCATGAACGCATGAACTAATTGTTCCGCATTTGTCAGTGAGAGCATGACGTAATTTAGATATATTTTTAAGATGAAAAATGCGGTTTTACAGATACTAGACACGTGACTTTCAAATGAAAGATTGGTCTCTCAGAGCACACCCAGGTTCCTAACCGACGACGAAGACTTGACAGAGCAGCCATCAAGTGTTAGACAGTATTCTAGGTTATTACGTGAGGAAGTTTTTTGTCCAATAATTAGGATCTCTGTTTTTTCAGAAATTAGTAGTACATTTCTGGTCATCCAATTTTTTATATCAGCTATGCATTCCGTTAATTTTGTGAATTTGTAAGTTTCGTTAGGTTTTGAAGAAATATACAGCTGAGTATCATCGACATAACAGCGAAAGCTAATTCCATGTTTCCAAATGATATCTCCTAAGGGTAGCATGTACAGGGTGAACAGCAGCGGTCCTAGTACTGAGCCTTGTGGTACGCCATCCTGAACTTGTGATCGATAAGACATCTCTTCATTTACTGCTACAAACTGATAACGGTCAGATAAATATGATTTAATCCATGCTAGTGCAATTCCACTAATGCCAACATAGTTTTCTAGTCTATTCAAAAGAATGTTGTGGTCAATGGTGTTAAATGCAGCGTTAAGATCGAGTAACACTAATAGAGAGATACAACCACGATCGGATGATAAGAGCAAATCATTTGTGACTCTAATGAGAGCTGTCTCAGTGCTATGGTACGGTCTAAATCCTGATGGAAAATCCTCGCAGATATCATTTCTTTCTAGAAAGGAACACAGTTGTGAGGAGACTGCTTTTACGAATATCTTTGACAGAAAAGGCAGATTCAAGATCGGCCTGTAATTGACTAATTTTGTATGATCAAGTTGCGTTTTTTTAACAAGCAGTTTAATCATTGCCAGCTTAAAGGTTTTTGGTATCCTAGAGACAAAGACGAATTAATGATATTAAGAAGAGGATCTATGAAATTTGGAAGCATCTCTTTCAGTAGTTTAGTCGGTATAGGCAGGGGTAGGCAAGTTCGGTCCTACAGAGCCGCTGTCCTGCAGAATTTAGTTCCAACCCTAATCAAACACACCTGAACAAGCTAATCAATGTCTTCAGGATTACTAAGGCTATAGCCAGGTGAGGTTTTTTTCAGTGTTGGAGCCAAACTCTAGGACCGAACTTGCCTACCCCTGGAGGGTCTAACATACAAGTTGTCGATTTAGATGAATTAACGAGTTTGCAAAATTCACCCTCTCCTATAGCAACAAATGATATTAAGTATTAATAACAAGATAATTCTTGTTGTGGAGTTTTTTTCCTCAAAAGATCCTCCAGCATCTGTTGGTTTGTGTTTCAGGTGTTTCTGCTGCTGAACGAGATAAAATAAGGAGAAAGTCAGTGAAGGAGGGAGAACCTGTTACTTTAAATCCTGGTGTAAGAAACCCCGATGATTTGATGAGATGGTATTTTAAAGACACTCTCATCGCTGAAATCACTGGAGATCAGAGTAAGATCTGTACAGATGAACAGTGTAAAGAGAGATTCAGAGACAGACTGAAGCTAGATCAAGGATCTCTGATCATCACTAACACCAGAAACACACATTCTGGAGAATATAAACTGAAGATCAGCAGCTGCAGATTCTGCGTCATTCGGAGCTTCAGTGTTTCTGTCACTGCATGTGAGTATCATTTAGTCATTACAGTATAAGAATACATCATTTTAAGTTTTATTTCATAACAAATGCTTTGATTTGAGTGACAATTTAAAGGAAACCTGTGTGAACAAAGACTCTTGTGTTTCAGATTCGCCTGTGTATGCGTGCATGTGCATGTGCATGTGCGTGTGTCTGTGTGTGTTGTGTGTGTGTGTTTGTGTGTATATGTGATTATCTCGTTATTTCAAAGGAGACCACGTGAAAAAGAAGGATTAGGTAAAGCATTTCACTTTTATGTCTTTGTAGAATTCTTATGAGATTCTCAGTAGAGTGCAACAAAACTCCATTCATTTTATCCGTAGGGAAATTTATTTTTACTGATAACTTATAAACCTTTAAAATACAGCCCTACTGTGAGCTACGAGGTTATTAATCGATAATATTTGCTTTTGTTGAAGCCGTCAGTCTGCATTATTTCAACTTATTTACAAAATAATCATGTTTAACTGTGAAATTTGTTATGGAAAACTACATTACCCATGATGCTGTACAGAACATTCCACCAATCAGGGAGTGGAAACAAGCCAAATGTGCCAAAAGATCCGCCCACTTATATGAAGCAATTTCTGTAATCGAGTCGATCTCCATACGCTCTCAAAATACTAAAATACACTCTCAATATTTGCATATACTGTATATATAATATTCTGCTCTTATTTACTGTAGTTACTTCAATATTATTAAATTCAACATTAACCTACTTATCATCTTGATATATTCATAGAACAAATGATGTGATATTTAGGAAGATGGAAACACTCAAATCAACATTTAACACTATATTTGCACTGTGACAACTGAAACCTTTAAGACAAACATGAGTTCTCAGGACAGTCAACATCATTATTCCATTTACAAATGTATTTAATGCACAAATGTAAAGATTTGCACTACACAACTTGTACTGTCAGTTTTTACTTGACGTATATAATGAGAATGATATGATTAAATTAAACAAAGTTCAATAAAAAAAAATCACAAATATATTATAAATATAATTTCATTTGCATCTTTACAGATTAAAACTCTGAGATATGTCACAATGTTTATGATATCAGTTTCTTGATCGTCTGGATCTGATGTCATAAAGCAGAACAGCGACAGTAGCCACGCCCACCAGAGCAGAGACGACCAATCGGATCACAGCTTCAGTAGATCCACAGCAGTGAACATGGACTTCTGAGAGAGAAAAAGCAATGATAAAATAGGATTGTGGTTTTCAACAAGCTGGCTTTGTTTGGAAATTACGCAACATTCATTTATTTCACTTATACTGATATGTTAAGAAGTATACAATACGTGATGTTCAATTAATATTCATATAATTGCTTACTATAACACATGTAATGTGGAACTGCACCACTAGTGGAAAATTGTTGAGTAATGCAGAAAAAGAGAAAGAATAAAGTTGGAAAGTTAGTTGTACACCGCATGGAGTGTGTTCTGTGAAAGGGTGACATCACCACACACTAGAAAGTTTTAGATATGACATGAAATCAGGTCACGTAAGTTCCTGAACAGAAACAAAGGGATGGGATACTCCACCCAAAAATGAAAATTCTGTCATCATTTACTCACCCTCAAGTTGTTGCAAACCTGTACGAGTTTCTTTCTTCTGCTGAACACAAAGGAAGATATTTTGAAGAACGATTGGAACCAATCCATTGATTGAAAAAAAATACAGAACATACAACAACAAAATACCAGAGACGACAACATCATCAGACGCCCACATGTGCTTGTCTTACAGTCTAAACACACTTACGTCATGTCGCATGCACCCGCTGTCTGATTCCAGAACGTCATTTCAGAGCTTGTAACGGAGGTTTGACAACACGTTTCTTTGCAAGTGTGTGTCTGTCTGTACTGTACATTTGAGAGAGAGAGAGAGAGAGAGAGAGAGAGAGAGAGAGAGAGAGAGAGAGAGAGAGAGAGAGAGAGAGAGAGAGAGAGAGAGAGAGAGAGAGAGAGAGAGAGAGAGAGAGAGAGAAATGGGAAAAACGGAATATGTGCTTTTTGGACATAATAAAACATAATTTTGTCTGAAAAAAACATTAAAATATTTTTTTGTTTTTACCTTCTATTGTTTATTTTATATATTTGCTTGTTCGGTGTGGCTGTGGGTTTTGATTATTTTACTGTTGAGGGTTGTAAGGACTTTTGAAAGAACTGAAAACACTTGGCGAAGTGATATTGAACGGTAATGCGGTCAAAACCTGCTTGGATCTACTTTAGCTGTTTCCCTGAAAATAATGTAAGCTTCGGAACGCTCGTCAACCAATCAGATTCAAGCATTCAACAGCCTGGTATAAATCAATGCTATTCTGAACATTCTTTGAGCCTGTCAATCAACATTAGAGCGCCACCCTCAGGCTGAATTATGCAAATACACTAGACATCTACTAAAGTGTGTCTGCATGTTCAGCGGTTATGTAAAACTATAGCGGCCAATCATAAACTAGTGTTACGACACAGAATCTATGTAGTATGTTGAGCCGCTACTGTCAATAAATGTGAAGAACGTAGAAATGATCTGTACTCACCATAGACAGAAACATTGAATGTTTTTGATGACAGTTCAGATGCGATTATCTTTACTTCATAGAGTCCTGTATGTTCAGTTGTGGTGTGTGTGATGGTCAGAGATCCAGTTTGCAGTAAGGGCTAGCGCAAAATGCGGCATCGGCATCTCGAAGCGGCACTTCCGGTGGCATCTCCAGCGGCCATCAGTGCAGCGGCATCTCCAGCGGCCATCAGTGCATCGGCATCTCCAGCGGCCATCAGTGCATCGGCATCTCCAGCGGCCATCAGTGCAGCGGCATCTCCAGCGGCCATCAGTGCATCGGCATCTCCAGCGGCCACCAGTGAGCGGCATCTCCAGCGGCCATCAGTGCAGCGGCATCTCCAGCGGCCATCAGTGCATCGGCATCTCCAGCGGCCATCAGTGCATCGGCATCTCCAGCGGCCATCAGTGCATCGGCATCTCCAGCGGCCATCAGTGCATCGGCATCTCCAGCGGCCATCAGTGCAGCGGCATCTCCAGCGGCCATCAGTGCATCGGCATCTCCAGCGGCCATCAGTGCATCGGCATCTCCAGCGGCCATCAGTGAGCGGCATCTCCAGCGGCCATCAGTGAGCGGCATCTCCAGCGGCCACCAGTGAGCGGCATCTCCAGCGGCCATCAGTGCAGCGGCATCTCCAGCGGCCATCAGTGCATCGGCATCTCCAGCGGCCATCAGTGCAGCGGCATCTCCAGCGGCCATCAGTGCATCGGCATCTCCAGCGGCCATCAGTGCAGCGGCATCTCCAGCGGCCATCAGTGCATCGGCATCTCCAGCGGCCATCAGTGCATCGGCATCTCCAGCGGCCATCAGTGCATCGGCATCTCCAGCGGCCATCAGTGCAGCGGCATCTCCAGCGGCCATCAGTGCATCGGCATCTCCAGCGGCCATCAGTGCATCGGCATCTCCAGCGGCCATCAGTGCAGCGGCATCTCCAGCGGCCATCAGTGCATCGGCATCTCCAGCGGCCACCAGTGCATCGGCATCTCCAGCGGCCATCAGTGCAGCGGCATCTCCAGCGGCCAGGACTTTCCGGTGCAGCGGGATCTCCAGTAATCAATATTTTTTATTTTATTAACTGCATTTTAACTAAATAACATTATGTAGCTACCACAGAGTAGCATATATATCATGTGTAACTTAGCATATCCTTTGTAAATAAAGTTTTGAGTTTCTGATTCTCCATTACATCAGAGAGCTGCAACTGTTCTGAGTAGCCTATTGATACAGGCTAGGTAACGTTATAGGTTTCCAGCAAGAAGTGTCAATCAATATCACTTAATGTTTCAGAAAATGCTGTTTATTAAATTAATTTGAAATGTTATTAAATATGAATATAAACGGTTATTCCGTATACAGAAATGAGTTCCGTTAATACAGAATAGAGAAATGAGTTTCTGATGTGCTGCACAATTCTGAAATTAATTCAAATAAGCTGTAGGCCTACAAAGCTGAAATTGCGGCGGCATCTCCATCTCCAATTCCAGCGGCCATCAGTGCAGCGGCATCTCCAGCGGCCACCAGTGAGCGGCATCTCCAGCGGCCATCAGTGCATCGGCATCTCCAGCGGCCATCAGTGCATCGGCATCTCCAGCGGCCATCAGTGCATCGGCATCTCCAGCGGCCACCAGTGAGCGGCATCTCCAGCGGCCATCAGCGGCATCTCAGCCAGGGACTTTTCTCCGGCAGCAGAAGCCGCTGGACATATATTTTGTTTTAATAGCCTATTTATTTTTACAATACATTCTTAAATGATTATCAAGTGATGCTAACATTTTTATGTGTTTTTTGTGAATTCCGTTTGAGAACAAGTAATTTACAAGCGATTAGTAATTGATTTAGTTGATTAATTAGTTATGAAACATGACTATAAACAACAGGACAAATGTGAGACCGAAAATAAAACACAAGGACAAACAGTAGATAAGTAGCCTATATGCTACATTTTAATGAGCAATTACATGATGGGGCATTTGGGAACAGAAGAATGAACAGGACGCCATATGGGTGACGTTATATAGGCTATGAATTGTCTGCCCGGTTCCTCGTCCTCCCTGTTCCCAGTCTCTCTAGTTCGTCGTCATCGTCTTCATTCAGATAAGACAACTCTCCATGTGATCTTCAACCAGTTACCGTTTATATTCATTTATCATTCACCCTGCTTAATCCGTACTGTGCTCGTTCAATAAACCTATTTGTGAATTACCTGTTTGTGTCCTGACATTCTATGATAATGGCTTCCGTGCATTGGATGACATGCTGTGTAAGATTAATTACACAATCTATGATCCCAGTTAGGATGACCCTTTCAGGTAGATAAAACTGTCTGCTTGAGAATCAGCCAATCAGGAGCGTCAATGTGCTAGTGGCAACTTCGGCGCGCGGAAGGAGAAAGTTTAAGTTCCGGTTTCGGCGCGCGGAAGGAGACAGTTTAAGTTCCGGTTTCGGCTCGCGGAAGAAGTTTCCATAGACAGTAAAAGAAGTTTCAGTTTCGAGAAAGTTTGGAAGAGAGCGCTGGCGTCGAAAGACTATATATCTTTATTTATATAGATTATTTAAGAGAGTGTTGCTGACTGTACTGATTCACAAGTTCCTAGAATTGTGTGCGTGCAACTATCAAAACACACACACTAGCCTATACATTTAAAGTTTTTCAATAAAACACCTAACGGAACATCTTGTCTGCATTCTAATCGATGCCCCCTGGTGGCCACAACCATTTAAAGACAAATTATAGTCAAAGTCAAACGTATACAGTCCTTTCCAATCACCAAAACAGTTATTTGTAAAAAAAAAAAAATTATATACATCCACATAATTTGTTTGAATGTATGGATTCAATGCATGTGAAATAATCTGTTAACAACTTTCAGTGTGAAGCTTAAAGTATCATAATATAATATTAATTCAGATTTCAAATTTGTATTATTTATGAGCTGTATAGTTTCCAACATCAGGTGGTCAAATGGTCTTTAAACAGAAAAAGAATTGTGTTGGGTATAGTGTTGCTTTCGTCAACGAAAATTATGACTAAATATCGTCGTCAACGAACCTTTATCACGTGACGAAAACGAGACGAGACGCAACGTAAATGCTGGTCATGTGACGATGACTATAACTAAATGTATAATGCAATATCGTTGACGAATAAAAACGAGACTAAATGTGGTTTACAAAATAAAAAGTATGCTAAAATGTCTCTTAATTTTCGTTGACCAAAATGAGACGAGACGAAATGTTATTTAACGTTATTTCGTCTCGTTTACTTGCATTATTATTATGCAGCATTTCTGTTTCCTGTGTCACTTCAGGGGCTGTATCAGATCGCACTGCGCAGACGCAGGCGACTTCACATCCTCAAGCCTATGCTCGAGCCTCACCGCGGCATTATTTAGAAGATCCAGCTGCGTGAGTTACGGCTGTTTCACACATACTCTGTGTGTAGTGCGTATGCGGTGCGTGTTGCGGTGTGTATGCAGGAGCAGCACGAGCTATTTTGCTTTCACATGTGCTCCGTTTGCAGTGCGCAACTGATCTACGGCTGTACCCACAATCACAACATTTAATCTCTATTTTTTATTTCAAATCAATATTTTTAGCCTACATCCATTATGTCGCGTTGTTGAGGTACTGTAGATCTCTGTTCTGTTATGCACGCACGCTCCTGGAGCGCATTGACGGACCGCATCCGCGTGCGTGTGAGCGCTCTAACCATACATGGCTCTACATGGGTGCGGGAAAAAAAATTC
Source organism: Rhinichthys klamathensis goyatoka (assembly GCF_029890125.1). NCBI lineage: Eukaryota > Metazoa > Chordata > Actinopteri > Cypriniformes > Leuciscidae > Rhinichthys > Rhinichthys klamathensis. The sequence goes on from NW_026607026.1 coordinate 298,084, forward strand.
GGAGTATGTGTGAAACAGGCATTAGCATAAACGACAACAAACAAAGTTAAGTCTGACACAGAGAAAGGGATTCGCCTTTGGGAGAAAAAGAAGAAATGACATTAGGAAAAACTTTAATTTCATCATGTGTGTAGGCTACTTCTAACATGTTTGGTTGGTAAAATAAATATGTTGTAAATTCAAATCAGAGCATTTTCCGTGTCTGGAATAAATGTATTCTTGAGTCTATAAGGTAACAATAATATAATAAGATAACAGAAGATAAGATTGTTTGAAATGGGTTTGGCTAAAAGAAAATTTTGGTTTCGTCTATACTATAGGTACTTATAGGCTACTATATTGCCTTGGTTAAATAGAATACTAAAAAGAGACTAAAATACAATTTTCATTGACTAAAACTAGACTATGTCTTTCGTCGACTAAAACTAGACTAAAATGTCATCAGTTTTCGTCGACTAAAACTAGACTAAAATGTCATCAGTTTTCGTCGACTAAAACTAGACTAGACTAAAAAGAGTATGAATGTGACTAAAACTAATAAAAACTAAAATGACAGCTTGACACAAAGACTAGACTAAAACTAAAATTAAAACAGGCCGCCAAAAACAACACTAGTTGGGTAAGAGCAACTATACCAGCCTGTGTCGTGTGCCTCTGGCATCAACACATGCAAAGCAGTCTTCTATTTTTACTTAAATTGTTGCTTGTAAAGAAGTAATGCAGTTTGGATTCAAATTCAAATGATTAAAATACTATTAGAGATACAATTGTGTTATATTTTCACTGATGGCCGCTGGAGATGCCGCTGCACTGATGGCCGCTGGAGATGCCGCTCACTGGTGGCCGCTGGAGATGCCGCTGCACTGATGGCCGCTGGAGATGCCGATGCACTGATGGCCGCTGGAGATGCCGATGCACTGATGGCCGCTGGAGATGCCGCTCACTGATGGCCGCTGGAGATGCCGATGCACTGATGGCCGCTGGAGATGCCGATGCACTGATGGCCGCTGGAGATGCCGCTGCACTGATGGCCGCTGGAGATGCCGCTCACTGATGGCCGCTGGAGATGCCGCTCACTGATGGCCGCTGGAGATGCCGATGCACTGGTGGCCGCTGGAGATGCCGATGCACTGATGGCCGCTGGAGATGCCGATGCACTGATGGCCGCTGGAGATGCCGCTGCACTGATGGCCGCTGGAGATGCCGCTCACTGATGGCCGCTGGAGATGCCGCTCACTGGTGGCCGCTGGAGATGCCGATGCACTGATGGCCGCTGGAGATGCCGCTGCACTGATGGCCGCTGGAGATGCCGATGCACTGATGGCCGCTGGAGATGCCGCTGCACTGATGGCCGCTGGAGATGCCGCTGCACTGATGGCCGCTGGAGATGCCGATGCACTGATGGCCGCTGGAGATGCCGATGCACTGATGGCCGCTGGAGATGCCGATGCACTGGTGGCCGCTGGAGATGCCGATGCACTGATGGCCGCTGGAGATGCCGATGCACTGATGGCCGCTGGAGATGCCGATGCACTGATGGCCGCTGGAGATGCCGATGCACTGATGGCCGCTGGAGATGCCGATGCACTGATGGCCGCTGGAGATGCCGCTCACTGATGGCCGCTGGAGATGCCGATGCACTGATGGCCGCTGGAGATGCCGATGCACTGATGGCCGCTGGAGATGCCGCTGCACTGATGGCCGCTGGAGATGCCGCTCACTGATGGCCGCTGGAGATGCCGCTCACTGATGGCCGCTGGAGATGCCGATGCACTGGTGGCCGCTGGAGATGCCGATGCACTGATGGCCGCTGGAGATGCCGATGCACTGATGGCCGCTGGAGATGCCGCTGCACTGATGGCCGCTGGAGATGCCGCTGCACTGATGGCCGCTGGAGATGCCGATGCACTGATGGCCGCTGGAGATGCCGATGCACTGATGGCCGCTGGAGATGCCGATGCACTGATGGCCGCTGGAGATGCCGCTCACTGATGGCCGCTGGAGATGCCGATGCACTGATGGCCGCTGGAGATGCCGATGCACTGATGGCCGCTGGAGATGCCGCTGCACTGATGGCCGCTGGAGATGCCGCTCACTGATGGCCGCTGGAGATGCCGCTCACTGATGGCCGCTGGAGATGCCGATGCACTGGTGGCCGCTGGAGATGCCGATGCACTGATGGCCGCTGGAGATGCCGATGCACTGATGGCCGCTGGAGATGCCGATGCACTGATGGCCGCTGGAGATGCCGCTGCACTGATGGCCGCTGGAGATGCCGCTCACTGATGGCCGCTGGAGATGCCGCTCACTGGTGGCCGCTGGAGATGCCGATGCACTGATGGCCGCTGGAGATGCCGCTGCACTGATGGCCGCTGGAGATGCCGCTGCACTGATGGCCGCTGGAGATGCCGCTGCACTGATGGCCGCTGGAGATGCCGATGCACTGATGGCCGCTGGAGATGCCGATGCACTGATGGCCGCTGGAGATGCCGATGCACTGGTGGCCGCTGGAGATGCCGATGCACTGATGGCCGCTGGAGATGCCGATGCACTGATGGCCGCTGGAGATGCCGATGCACTGATGGCCGCTGGAGATGCCGATGCACTGATGGCCGCTGGAGATGCCGATGCACTGATGGCCGCTGGAGATGCCACCGGAAGTGCCGCTTCGAGATGCCGATGCCGCATTTTGCGCTTGCTCTCTCTCCCAGTTTGATCGTCCAGCTTCATTCTGTCTCCGAATCTCCCATCAGGAACATCATATGTGGAGAAGATTCCTGAATCTCTGTTTATTTTTGCTATCAGAGACTTCTCAGCTCCAAATTTCCACAGTATGTCGTCGTGTGTGTGTATTTCAGTAACATCAGTGTGTAGAAGCACAGATTCTCCCTTCATCACTGACACTGACTGTGTTTCATTTGTTTCAACAGCAAACACACCTGAAGAACACGAACAAGAACAGATTGAGTCTTCTGTTGGTTTACAAAGCCTGACGTCAGTTTTATAAAGTTTAAATGTGAACTGATACAAAAAGTGAAGAGAAATGCAAATTCATTATAGTAATTTCCATTATTCAGATCTCACAATAAGTTTAATTTGATTAATCTGTGAAGAACTGCAAATAAAAAAACGTAGCACTTGTTACTGATATTTAGCCATAAAAATGTTTCATAACTTACAGATCATATGCCGCCAACACAAACAGAACAAAACAAGCATTTGAAACATTTTCTTCAGTTGTTCAATGAGAAGATCATCCACTGAAAACACTCTCAAGCTCTTCATCTGATGTGTGAATCCTCCCATGACAGAGTTTGACGCACTAAGTTCACACACTCAAACACACTTCCACTGAACGCATGTTATTGATGTAGTTAGGCAACCTATAAATATTCTTCTGACTCTTATTATATGGAACTGAAACCTGAACATCCTGCTTTCTTCAGACATGTTTTTTAATCTGTTGGATGGACAAACATCTTGTGCAGGATACTGACCATTTCTGCATGTCTTTTGTACGTGAAGGTCTTCTTCCTGTCCTGCTATTAATGAACATCACAGTCTGACAGTGAAACCAACTACTGAATCAAAGCATGTTTGGCAAACAGTTAAATAGAAGTCGAGGGTTAAACTCTGAACAGAAATATATCCATGGATGCTTTATCGGAAGATACAAACTGCAAAAGTTGTTCTTTTTCCATTTTCTGTTCTTGCATATCTCAAAAGCAATTCTGTTTTTTGATGAGTTATTAACTGATTAGAAATCAGTCCAAGTGTGGGTTTGATGTCATGTTAACTTATGATGTCATGTTAACTTAAATCTTGAAATAGCCTGAGACGGCGGACGGCTGCTTTCCATTGACTGAAGCCTACTGATGATGACGCAACTAAAAAGAAAAATTGTAAATATTCCCAAACGCTAACACTGCTATCTAGGGTTGTTCTATAGCAACCATCTAAAATAAGTGTCTTTAGTTTATTAAACTTAGAATACATTAAAAACATGTATTTTAAATAACTGAAAGTGTGCCAGACAGCAACACAGTGTCGGCCAGGATCCGGCCCACACATGGATTATACACACGTACCAGATGTAGGCCGGATCTGGGCCGATTGTGTTGCTGTCTGAGATACTTTCAGTTATTCGTTCATTAGAGACCCGATGTCACACAGAGACTCACATCGGCCGAGTTACGTGGATCTCACAAATACAAACTCGTCTGATCTTTGAGTCGAACACATTTGAACATATTTGAGTCGAACCGCTTCATACTTGTTCATACAAAAAAAAGTAGTTTTCTTAGTCACGATGCTGCAACTTGCTAAATCAGTGACTGAAACCAAAAGGTCCCACACGATGTGCCACACACTCCTTTCATCGGGCCTTTAGTTTGATCTATCCTGGACACATGTACTAATACTGGTCATTATGATTTCAAAAGAATTCAGAATAAATCAACATTTGAATTCATCAGGTATAAATGAATCATGCAAATTACACAATTAGGGCGTGTTCACACTTGCCGTTTTCTTTGACAAGAAAAGTTGATACGGGCACTTTTTGTGAACATGTCATTTAAACGCCACCACAGATGTCTTTTTCTGCAGCTCCAAGTGTCTTTTCAAGTTGAATAAAGTTCAACTTTTCTGAAAAACACCCCCTATGTCAAGCGCCTTTTTCTTTTTTTTTTCTTTTTTTCAGTATGTTTTATTGAGCACCAAGCATACAAAGTGTACACAATGTAAAACAGTACTGATAAATATGAAACAGTACCCAAATTTGGGTTGAAAACAAAGCATTTTTTAGAGTGTAAGTATAACACAGTAAAGCAGTCGTGTGTTTAAAAAGACTAAACTCAGTATATGTAGAAGCAGTGTTTCTTTACAAAGTGACATCGCCACCTACTGGCCTGACATAAATAATACAGCATTTTTAGTCATTTCCGTCGATCCATGCGAACGGGATTGTTTTGATAATGTTGTCTGTGCGTGAAAAACGCATTCAGTTTAAACTGAAATCAGACTCATAGGCTGCATCCCAATCGCATACTTCCCTACGAAAAACAGTATAAAGAAGTCTTGTTTTTTGCCATAGTGTTTGTTATAGACACAAACTGTAAACAGACTGACAACAGCAGGTGTCGCTGTTCTTCTTCTCCTGTCTCTAACAACTGGTGTGATGTATCGCCACAGGAGCTCTAGAAGAGGCAAGTATTACAGATATTATAGAGAGAGGAAAATATTGTCTTTATTATGCAAATTAATTGTGTGTGTGTTTATCTTTTAAAGTGAAAAAGCGTCCAAGGATGAGGTAATTTACTGTAGGCTACTAGTATGTCTTTGTAGAATCAGAAAATATATTAGCATTCTGCTGGAAAAAACAAACAAACAAACAAACAAACAAAAAACAATTGGGCACATATTCCTTTATTCATCCACTATCTTTCCACTTACTGGATAGAGTTTCCATCAAAATGATAATAAACATTTCAGACTGAATCTTATTGACTGATTTCGTGAGTTTCTGTGACAGTTACTGCTGTTCATTTCTCTCTCTTTAACAAACTGTAGTGTTTCCAGACGGAGAAAGATCACGTGATCGGAAATGATCCCAACTGGATAATTGTGTATCTGACTATTCCCATTGGATCAGCAAAAACACACTTCATCTGTTGAGGTGTAACGTTACTTATTATTAAATAACACAGTCTCATCCCAAGACGTCATCTTTTGACCATACGTCAACATCCGACGTTTTAGGGTAGCCTACCCTTTAACGTCAGTTAGATGACGATCCTAGGGCGTCATATGTCTGACGCTTTACCTTTAGCGTCAGTTAGATGACGCGGGTAGGTTTAGGTCTGGGGTAGGGTTAGGATTATAGCGTCATATACTGACGGTAAAGGGTACCCTAAAACGTCGGATGTTGACGTATGGTCAAAAGCGTCAGCATATGACGTATTGGGATGAGACTGAGCTGTATTAAACAATTATTAATATGTGTTATGGTTGAAACATGTTATGTAAATAATAACCTACCTGTTACAGGAAACATATAATTTAGGATATTTAGAGAAACGTTACTTACATTATCTGATAGTTTCAGCTTATAAACCTGAAATACATTAACATGTATCATGCTTATTATAATAAGAGTCTTGTTTGAGATTATGTATTAGTGGAAGAGGTTTGTTTTCAGCGGTTTGTTGAAGGTTGAGAGAAGGACTTCAGTGTTTTGCTGTTTCTGGTCTGTTGAAGATGAGCAGATGGAAAGGATATTATTGTATAGAGTTTATATAGATTATCTATGACTATAATGTAAAAAGTTGTAAAAGACAATTGTACTGTAAAATAAATTATTTAATTATTATTATAATTGTATTTATTCTAATATGTATGTCTTAAATTCTACATTCTAACTTTTATATTGGCAGAATAGCTACTGCTAAAATGCTGTAAACTTTTATCTGTATTTTCTTTTAACTCAGCTTAAATCATTGGTGTTTGAGCCTGACCTGAATGAAATCATAGAAAATAAAATGTTATTGCAACTGTTGTCCAGTTTGTTAATTGTAACCCAGACTGGTAACTGTGGTCATAATATTTTACTTATTTGCAGAAAATAGATCGCAAATATACATGATGGTCAAACAGCATCAGTGTATAATGATGAATCTACAGTTCCTCACCGCTAGAGGTCACACACGTCACAGATTACACTATAATATTTACTCTGACACTACTCAGATCAGACCTCTAAATACAACTTATATAAAATAGGCCATAAACCATAAACAAGAGGCATTTTTTTCATTATAAAATGAATGTGATTAAACTAAATACAATATAAAGCAAATGATACATTCAAGAATATCACATAAAACGTGTGCAAAATGCACTGTTTCTAGTCTATCCCATGTTTTTGAGAGAACAAAATCGTCACATCCTGGGAATCTGGCGCAAAGTATCAATTATAAAAATTAAAGTTTCAGAAACTGGCAAAGCCACGGTGGCTCTTTCTTCTACATAAATGATATGTGTGTCTTATATTTCATTCCTCAAACAGTGTGGTTTATTTTGACATAAAATCCAAAATATATATTTTTTACTAAACTTGATAAATCAATTTGCAAATATAAACCTTGTGTTGATTTTATTGATAACTATTTTCATTTAAATCCTTGCATATATCTGTTAAACTTTGCAGACAATAGGCTTGTTTGAGATGAGCAAAATCTGCGCAGAACCGATCACCGGTGATCAGCGCGAGATGCATGCCGGTTAGAAATGTGTCCGAGTGCGGTCCGCCTTGCTCTGATGTCATGCCGACGTATGTCAAAAAACTCTCGCGACTGCAAGGCGCACGTGTCGGATTCTGCAGTCGCGCGCAGTTGCTCTCCACTGACTGCACTGATCAAAAGCACGATGGGAAACGACTTGCTGACGGCACAGCTTAATGCTCATTGGTTTAAACAACCGTGATGTATTGTTCTCTTTTAAAATGTTTGATTTTAAAACTCTGACATCATGTTTTATGTGTATAAATTATGTGTGGATATTCCCAAACTCTCTGACAGTGCGATCTATGTGATGTAATTTTATTTTTTTAATAAAAACACATGTCTGTATTAAAGAAAAAATTATTGATAAACACGTAGGCCTATTTAAAATGGAATTAAATAAGTGGGTGTCTTGTTCATTATATTTTCATATAAAAGCAACACAACTTAAATTACATCCAGTTTATTAGCAACCATGCACGAGCGTGAATCCCGTGAATCCCGCGATATCCACCTTTGATCTCACAGGTGTCTGATCCACTGCGAGAAGAGAGATCTGTCCGGCTTGCCTGCGCTTTTTTCACTCCTCCCCTCACTGCAGCCGCCTACTCTCGCATACATTTCAGGCGAGGCAAGGCGCATCTCAAACAAGCCTTAAAACTTCACGATATTTCACAGTGTTTATGATGGGCCTATCAGACTCCTCTTGTAGATCTGATGTCATAAAGCAGAAAAGCCACAGTAGCCACGCCCACCAGAGCAGAGAGAGCCAATCGGATCGCAGCTTCAGTAGAACCACAACAGTGGCCATGGACTTCTAAAAAAAGAAGAACAAAAAAGAAAGAAGAACAAAAAGAAAATGATCAAATAAGCTTTTCAACAAGCCGACTTTGTCAGGAGAACAAAATTGAAAATTACAGACTCTGTCAGTATGCTGAAAATGATCCTAATTTATCAATATAAGTGTCGTACCTGCACATGTGTGGCAGAGTGTGTTGATGTCCAGATGTGTGGTCTGGTTGCTGATGGGATTGTTCAGCACACAGCTGTAGGGGTTTTTATCCTGATATTCCACCTCCAGAGGTAGAGAGAGACTGATGCTGAGATCAGACGCACTGATGCTGGACAATACACTCATTCCTGCGTACCAGGAGAGAGTCACATGACTCACGTTCACCACTGATGAACACACCAATGAACAATTCTGGTGTGATAATGATGAAGAACAGTGTGAAGAGTTTCTGATGATGACAGGAACAGGCAGACGAGCTGGAAAACATGAGAGAATAAAGAGAAACGTGGATTATAACAATAAATAACAACAGATTGTCATCAGTTTAATCATTAAGTTACAAATAAACCTCTCAACTCACCATAGACAGAAACGTTAAATGTTTTTGGTATCAGTTTCACTCCCCTAATCAGTAGGTGATAAAGTCCAGCATGTTCAGTTGTGGGGTTTGTGATGGTCAGAGATCCAGTTTGATCGTCCAGCTTCAGTCTGTCTCTGAATCTCCCATCAAGAACATCATCATATGTCGGGAAAGCTCCAGCAGCTCCACTGATTTCAGCGATCAGAAACTTGTCATCTCCAAATTTCCACAGTATGTCATCGTTTACAAGTAATTTAGTAACATCAGTGTGTAAAGTGACTGAATCTCCCTCCGTCACTGACACTGACTCACCGAACACACCTGACGAACATGTTTGTCACATTAATGCTCTTGTTGTTTTACAAAGCCTAAAATCAGTTGTGATTTGTAATGTTTGTTTTTATACAGAGTTCCATTTGTACGTCATACCATCTGCTAAATAAATAAATAAATAAATAAATAAATAAATGTTTCTGTAATAATTTTTCAAATTAAGATATTCTGAGAAAAATGCATCAATCTTAAAAAACTTTAGACTACAAATTCACTATAATAATTTTCATTATATTTCTGTGAGACCATGCGCACCTAAACAAAGATCACAAACACAGACCACAGACATTAACCCATAAAAATGCTGTTATAACTTACCAATCAGACGCCACCAGCACAAACAGAACAGAACAAACGTGTGAAACATTTTCTTTAATGGTTTAATGAACAGTTTGACCTAAAAAGACGATCCGCTGATTTAAACAAAACCAGCAGATCTGGTGTGAATCCTCCCCTAAGACCCTCCTAGTTCACACACACACACGTACACGCACGCACACACACACACACACACACAAACACACACACACACACACAATGAAAGTATGTATAGTTATCTACATATGTTCTTCTGAGACTTTAACTGTTCTTAATGGGCAATTTTTTTTTTTTTTTTTTTTATCATTTAACATTGATTATATTTTAAAGGAATTTTAAATATGTAAAGTATGAATGAAATATTGTATAAATCTTCCTAAAATTTCATGGTACATTTTTATTTTATTTTAAAATTGTAATAATTCTCAGTTGTTCTAAATGGCAAAGCGTACAAATAAAAAACAACTTTATACCATTTCTCACTGCCAGTCTTGCTAAGGTTAGACTCCAGCAGCTCGTCATTCAGTCAAACTGAAACCAGTTGAGGTCACTTTTCTACGGAAATGTGGTTTCTTACACATAGTTTGCATGCTGTGGCCATTGGATTGATGTGTGTTTTAGTTTGTAGGTAGGTGGAGAGCTTCTTCCTGTCCTGCTTTTATTAACCTCACACTGACTTCCTCTCTTCAAGCCGTCTAGACAAAACGGCTTGAATCAAACCTCTAAATAAAGTCCCAACAGCTGATAATCTGAACACTCTGAACTGAACAGAAAAGGACCATTTATCCTTTAATCTACAGCCATTAAACATTGATGATAAAATTTTAAAAAGCACATTGCTGCGGTACACTGGCGAGGAGACAAGAATATCATCAGAAAAAAGGAATTTCTGGGGGGTGGAGTAAAAAAAATAAAATAAAAAATAGTAATAATAATAAAATTAAGTGGAATATTCTGCTTGAATGGTTGGTTGCATAATCTCAACGTGCTTGCCTATCAGTTTGAAGCCAATGGACTATCAGTTTGTATCTTATTCTTACTTTTCCTTTACTGTCTGATTTGGCTGAGCCTCACTCTTTGAGCCTCATCTTGAATAGAAACTATTAGACATTAAATTTAATATTACACAGCATAAATGTTCTACACTATGCTGAGATACAACACATTTAGAATGTGTATTGTAAATTAGCCACCTTTTTAAAATTATGTATAGGGTAAAACCGCTTGCATCAGCAACAAAACAATGATTGGGAGGCAAACACAAGGCATCTTGGGAGGTGGTCCGGCAGCAATTAAAGGGTTAGTTCACCCAAAAATGAAAATGATGTCAGTAATGACTCAGCCTCATGTCGTTCCAAGCCCGTAACACCTCCGTTCATCTTCGGGACACAGTTTAAGATATTTTAGATTTAGTCTGAGAGCTTTCTGTCCCTCCATTGGAAATGTATGTAGGGTATACTGTCCTTGTCCAGAAAGGTAATAAAAACATCATTAAAGTAGTCCATGTGACATCAGTGGGTTAGTCAGAAGTTTTTGAAGCATCGAAAATACATTTTGGTCCAAAAATAACAAAAACTAAGACTTTATTCAGCATTGTTTTCTCTTCCGGTTCTATTGTCAATCTCTCTTCACGAGTCCGTGGTGACGCTGCTGACGTAAGACCAGATAACTGGTTACCAGATAACACGTGAGCAGCGATCTCTGGTGTAGCTTCTCATGTACACCAAGTCCTTCGGTCTAAACTCTCTGACTGTGCCAGGGCATTTTTCAGCATTAAGCTCCTGTCTGCGAAGTATATCACCATCATGGTCAGGATGCAGACGATCCAGGGCAGTGGTGAGTCGCCGATTCATGAGCAACTCAGCAGGACTTTTTCCAGTTGATGAATTGGGTGTGACGTGCTGTGACAACAAGAAGCGAGCGAGCCTGGTCTCCCACTCGCCCTTGGTGATGCGAGACAGGGCCTCCTTGGTTGTCTGCACCATGCGTTCAGCTTGACCATTTGAGCTTGGGTGATATGGTGCTTTAGTGAGATTGTCGAATGCCGTTGCGCTCTACAAACTCTTGGAATTCCGCAGAAGTGAACGAAGCACCATTGTCTGACACTATGACGTCAGGCAAACCATGTGTTGCAAAAAGTAGTCTCAGTGTGTTGATGACGGCTGATGATGACATGGAACTCATCAGAGACACCTCCAGCCACTTGCTATGTGCATCAACCACTATGAGAAATACTTTGCCCTGAAAAGGGCCTGCAAAGTCAATATGCAGCCGGGACCATCTTTTTGTCGTCCACTCCCAAGGGTGCCCTTTCGCCTTAGGAGGTGCATGACGAGACATCTGACAGGTTTCACATACCTTGACAGTCTCCTCAATGTCCCGGTCCATGCCCGGCCACCACACATAACTCCTTGCGAGTTCCTTCATGCGTACAATGCCCGGGTGCGTGTCATGCCACATAGCCAGTACTTCTCTCCTTGCCAAGCAAGGAACAACCACACGGCTTCCCCATAGCAAACAGTTCTAGTGTGCAGAGAGTTCATGGCGGCGCGAAAGGAATGGTTTGAACCGGCTATCCATTACATCAGCCGGCCACCCATGCAGCACCCAGCGCATTACTCGTGATATGACAGCGTCTTTGAGTGTAAGGTTAGCAATTCGCTCAGCATGCATAGGTGCATCTGGCACCATTTCAAGTAGCAACACTTTCAATGGTGGTGGTGTAACAGCATCAGATGCCGGCAAGGGTAAGCGACTCAGCATCAGATGCCGTCATCTGATGGCGTCAGCATTGCCCATTTGTTTGCCTGGTCTGTAGCACACCTCATAGTCGTAAGCTCCAATGATCAAACTCCAACGTAGCATTCGTGGTGATAGGATGGCAGGCATTGGCTTGGAATAGTCCCAGCAGGGGTTTGTGATCTGTAAAAATCACAAAATGGTGGACTGCGAGATACTGGTGAAACTTTCTGACTGCAAAAACAACCGCCAATGCTTCCTTATCAATTTGGGCATAATTCTGCTCAGTGGTGGACATTGTTCTGGAAGCAAAACAAATGGGCCTCTCCTGGCCATCACATTCCATGTGGAACAATAAAGCCCCCAGCCCATAGGCTGAGGCGTCGCAAACCACTGCCAGGGGTTTCTTTTCATCATAGTGGACCAGCACTTTATCCATTTGCAGCAACTCTTTCGCCTGAGCATATGCCATCTTGTGCTTCGCAACCCACTGCCAAGTAGCAGACTGGTCTAGAAGGCGATGCAGGGGTTCCAGGACGGTGGCCTTATTGGGAAGAAAGCAGCTGTAAAAGTTAAGCAGGCCCAAGAATGCATGAAGTTCTGTTTTGTTCTGTGGGGGCGGAGCTTTTTGGATAGCATCCACTTTTTCACGGGATGGTTTGATGCCATCTTTATCCACTCTAAACCCCAAAAACTCCACTTGAGTAGCAGCAAAAATGCTTTTCTCTTTTTTTAGTCGCAGCCAAGCTTCAGCTAAGCACTTCAGTGCGGCCCGTAGCCGTGCATTGTGTTCTGTTGGACTCCTAGAATTTCTGCGAGCAAAGTGTCCATAAATCTTTGAAATATTGAAATGGCCGTTGACACCCCAAATTGCGACCGTCAAACCCAGAAAAGCCCACGGTGACTGTTAATAGTCAGTAAGTCGGCTGCGTCATCATCCACTGGAAGCTGCTGATAAGCCTGTTTCAGATCAAGTTTAGTGAAAACTACTCCTCCAGCTAGCTTCGAGAACAGTTCGGATGCTGTGGGTATAGGGTACACATCAGGCTTAACAGCTATATTCACAGTACAGTGGTAATCACCGCAAATCCTCAGGCCCCCATCTTTTTTGCTACAGCCACTATAGATGTGGCCCACTTTGCATGGCGAACAGGTTCAAAAATTCCTTGAGCCACCAATTTGTCCAACTCCTCATCAAGCTGGGGCCGTAAAGCAAAAGGAACTGGGCGGGCTTTGAAGAAACGTGGAGTTACTGTTGAATCAATGTCAATAGAGATCGGGGGGGTCCGGCAAACCCCAATGTCCTTAAAAACCTCTGAGTATTCAGCCAGCATTTTCTCCATGGACTGCAGCTGTACCCTGTGTACACCTTCCACTGATATTCCCAGGGCATCACACCAGTCCCGTCCCAACAGACTAGTTCCCTGGCCCTGGATGACGAACAAAGGCAGTGTTTTTCGTGTTCCTTTGTATATTACTTCCACAAATATTTTTCCTTTCACTTCCAAGGTTGCCTGTGACCACTGCTTAATTATTCCATTGTTGGCATGTATTTCAGGGGGTTGGGAGGGCCACAATGAGTGATAGGTATGCTCACGAATCAAGGAACAGACCGCTCCTGAATCCACTTCCATTGTGCGTGCTTGTTTGTTTAGTATAACAGTGGCCAGATATGGCCTCTGCCCCCCTCTTTCTGATTTATTAGTGGTGCTGTAAATGGAATAATCATTTTGTTCTTTGTGAGTTATAATGTTTGTGTACCGTTCTGCTGTGATGCAGTGCACAGACAAACGTCGAAGCTCAGCAATGTAGTTTGAAATACTTTGATTAGATTTCTGCTTACAATTGTGAAAATGAAAACGTTGAACAATCTCTGATGGCGCTGAGCTGTAATGTCGTTTTAAGGCAGCGACAATGTTTGCATAAGACACAGTAGAGGGCTGCGTTGGGGCAAGCACTGAACGTAACATGGAATACGTTTTTGCACCACACACACTGAGCAGAACGGAACGTTTTTTTTTTTGCATCATCCTCAATATCATTTGCATGAAAAAACACATTCCAGTCTTTCTGTGTATTCTTCAAAAGAGTTACTCGAACATTCGTCAAACTCTTCGATATGGCCAAGTGTAGTCATGTTCGCTTCCAGATGCAGATTATTTTCACTCACTTTTACAGTCGCATCATATGGACTTATCTGCACACAGTCGGTTCGAGTCCGCTCGTCGCCAGTGTAATATCTTTGAAGAACATGAGGAGACGTTCGTAACTTTGTGAATCTTTACTGAACTCAAAGCAGCATATAACATAGGCCACATCTAGCTCGGCCAACTCCAGAAAACACTCTGGCGAAAAACACATATTCCCCCAAGAACAGACACGCCCTCCCCAGGCTTTTAGCCTCTTAGGCCCCATCCACACTACTGCGTTTTCGTTTAAAAACGGAGATCTTTTGCTACGTTTGCACCTCCCGTCCACACTAGAACGGCAAAAACGGAGACCCAAAACGGAGAAGTTTAGAAACGCTGCCAATCCGTTTTTCGTTCTGAATCTCCGGAGGGCGTTTTAGTGTAGACGGGTCAAAACGGAGAAATGGAAGCTTTAGCGTTAAGTTCTGCCGGGAAGACTCAATTGCAACGTCACTTATTACCTTCTCATCTATCCAATCGTGTCTAATACTTGCGGTATAAAAGACCAGTACTTACACATGTCTGAGTTCGCAGATGCTGACGCTTTCATTCACCTCCATCCTCCCCACCACCACCAGGATGGTCCCTTCCCCTCCATCCTCCCCACCACCACCAGGATGGTCCCTTCCTATACCTCACAGGGGGTCGGCTGCGCCCCTGCCTTCGTCTTCAGGCAGGAAATGCAGAGTCCGGACCCTCGGATTGCGAGCTATGGACGGGGCCTACGCCAAAGAACTTTATTGCTTGCTGGGCTATCAATAAATGTATTTATTGTTACAGTATTTATTCTCCCGAGTCTTTCTGGTAGAACTTTAGAAACGATGAAGTAGTAGAGGCTCACGCTCGGCTCTATGATTGGGTGTCATCAGTCATGGCGTATATCTTTGCTAGCAGCTGTTGTACAAGTAAAATTAGCATTTAACAACGCTATAACTGCCTACATGCGCCGGAGTCAAGCTATTATTCGAGCGATCTGTGACAATTCCCGTGTGCAGCGACGGCGTTGACCGTACATGGAGCGTCGGTTTGGGGTTAACCCAGAGCATGGTGGGATCATTTTATCAATGAAGTTGTGTTTACACCGGGACGCGCATGCCCAGTGTTGGTGAATGGTCACGTGATCGACGTTTTCAGTCGTTTTAATGTGGACGGAGATCAATTCTAATACGCAGCTAAAACGCTGGTGTGGACGGAGATCGTATTCGTTTTAATTATCCGTTTCTAAACTAAAACGCAGTAGTGTGGATGGGGCCTTAAAGGAACCTCACACTTACAATAGTCAGTCAATACATTACAATAACGATAACTATATGTGCGTCCACACCAACGAACGATAACGTATGTTTATTCTAACCTCGCGCTCTGCGGTTTCAAAGTGTGCAGAACGTCATTTAACATGTTTTTGCTGTTCTTGTTGCATTTACACGGCTTTAACCAGCAGGTGTCCTCAGCATGCTATGCTTTGAGTGAAGCTAGTGTAATCGATCTAATAATCTAACAGTGAAGTAAAAACATCACCTGGGGCCTCATTTATAAAACTTTGCGTAGGATTTGCGTCAGAAGTGGCGTACGGATGAAACCTAGGACGTGCGTACGCACAGAAATATTCGGATTTATAAAACCGTGCGCATCGATCTAATAATCTAACAGTGAAGTAAAAACATCACCTGGGGCCTCATTTATAAAACTTTGCGTAGGATTTGCGTCAGAAGTGGCGTACGGATGAAACCTAGGACGTGCGTACGCACAGAAATATTCGGGGCCTCATTTATTAAGGGAAAATCCTACGCATTTTCCCTTAATAAATCACAATCAATTCTAAATGTAGCGCAGCTTTTGCGGCTTCATGTCACGCCCATAGTTGCCCATAAATCGTCCGTGAAACGCCCATAAGTTAATATTCATCGATTGCGAAATCATGGCAAACATAGAGAGGAAATCAAAAAAACGTAACTTCACTCAATGTGAAGTACAAGTTATCGTTGGCGAGGTGGAAAAGAGGAGGAAAAACTGTTGTTTGGAGGGCACAGTGTGGGCATTAGCCTACTAATGCCAAAAAGCACTTGAGTGGCAAAAGGTTGCAGATGCCGTAAATGCTGTAGCCTCACAACCTTGGACTGTGGCCGAAATAAAAAAGAAATGACAAGCTACAGATGTCGGTTATAATCTACTTGGAAATGGGAAATAGTTCAGCGCAAATGTAATTTCTTGCAGCTTTCTGAATGATTGAGATACGTCATAAGTTATTTTATCAAAAATAAAACAAACTAAAGGCATATGCATGAATACCATGATTCCGTAGCTGATGAAGACATTTTTACTATGAAAACAACTTTCCCCAGTGGACAAATAATACATCTATCTATTTATCTATCTATCTCTCCCTAATTATCTATCTATCTGACTGACTATCTAGCTATATCTGCTCCGCCAGACGGACACATTGGCGAGAATATCAGTTTTGTACATTATTTCGTTCTGTTTACCATCTTATTTATGAGGATGAATTGTATAACATGCCAATATTATTGCAGAACATATTTCACTTTTCTTTTTGCAAATATGTGTTAATTTGCATTTCTGTTGCAGATCGATCAAACGGGTGTTCGTGTAGGCTGTTAATTGTAAGACTTGCTTTGTGAAGTCTTCGTGTTATTTATGAGAGGCAGTATTGCCATTTATTTTACACAACGGTCTACAGTTTCCCACACTTTCATGTGTTTCTTCCATCTGCCGACGGTGTCGCCATTTCTCATTTCACCCGTTTTTGTGCGTACGCCTGGGTCAGAGCTTGCCTGAAGGACCGCACATTTTACCGTCAAGTTTGCTTTTTATAAATACCAATTATTGCGTAGAGATCTGCGTACGCCTTCTTTTGTGCGTACGCAACGTTTATAAATGAGGCCCCTGGTCTTTTTCACCGCAACTTCAAAAGTAAGACAGTTGTGGAAACGAGCGCTGGATTGCCGAGGTAATACTTCTCACCGTTTATTCAGAGGGTATGATTGTTTTTCATATCAATTTTCTTGAAAAGGGGCTTGACTTTTCAAACAGTGGTGGATTTTTCTGGACCTCAAGGGAACTTCTCTGCAATGTCGTCTGCCATTTTAAATGCGTGTAAGAAATTGTAGTCTGCCTCGACCCAGATTCCACTCCAAAGTATATTTTAGAATAAGCTCATCCCCAAAATGGCTTAATTATCATAGAGATGAAGGAAGTGAAGTTATATTGTTTCTTCACCATTTGGGTTGATCACATCCTGAACAAATGGTCATCATCAATTGTAGAATGGGAATGGGTGTGGGACACAGAGAACCTTCTCAGACAATGGGGTGTCTCAACTTCATTAACATACAGAACACAGCTGTTGCAACAAGAGCAACTTTAATTACATTAAGTCCAGGATAAAAGCTTTGAGATTTAGATGTTCTGGGTTCATTCTGACGCCGGTGAACCCAAGGTGCTTTGTGTACCTTGCCACTGCTATGCTGTAATAAACTTCATTTTTGAGATCTTCGACATCCACATCATTTTTTCTTACATGCGCGAGCCCTTAAATTAGAATAGATTCTGATTGGCTGTCAGTGTTTTATCGCTCAACAGCTGGGTAAAAAATCGTTCTGAAAGTGATCCCAATGATATCGTTTGTCGTTATCGTTATAGCTGTGGTGTGAACTCTGCTATTCTTTAAAATTGAGAACGATTTTTAGAACTATATCTTTATCGTTATCATCCTTGGTGAGAACGGGCCTTTATTAGCCTTCCCCTCTTCAAGCCTGACGCATCAGGACTGCTTTTGCTGTGACCCATCTAACGCTATCTTCAGGGAGACCTGGCTGGCAGTTAGGCCTGTTGTCTACACTAGTGCGTAACGTTTGCAGGGCCGTCGCTAGAGGGGTGAAAGGTGGTGACAATTATAGGGGCCCCCGCTGCCCAGAGGGCCCCACAAAATCCAGCAGTTATACTATTTAGGCCCCTGTTGTATTAATAATTCTAATATTTATATTAGTTGTATGCCTGAGATTTAAATGAAAACCACAAAAACGTGCAATTTGGGTAAATATTTTTCCAAATATCTGCTTCTCTTACCTCCATAAAAAATGGTTTAGTCCGACCTAAAGTATTTATTAATTATTCAGTCAGAGTCAGTGACAAACATCAGATGGACCCAATAAAATTGTAAGTCCCGCCCCAGCTCGTGAACAGAACCAATCAGAGTTGAGGCGGCAGCCTGAAGTTAACAATGAACTTGGTGGAAGAGCAGGAGACTGACTGACTGAAAAATGTCGGGGAAAAGAAAACATAAATCAGGGAACCAGAAATGCCAGGAAAAGACGGAGAGGGAGGCAAGGAGAGTGGTTGTATCCCAGTCGATCAAGACGTTCTTAAAGACCGGTTATTTATTGTTATTTCGCTGGGAGTTAGAAAACTTCCGTCTACAGTCTGCCGTGTACAGTCATTTTTTATTATCGGTGCGCGCCGCAATCGACCGAATGATTACGTGGTCTAAATTCCTGTCTTTTTACACTATTGTAAATAGAGTTTTAAAAAAATTACACGAGTCATGACGCATTGCATTATGCATCTGACCTGCCGGCTGATGATATTTAAAACATCGAGAAAACACGAATACAACACACTGCACTTGGATGAATAAATGTATTCGCTTTATTTAATAATATTACCAGTTCCATATTTTCTTTATTAAAAAATAAGACAATGAATGGTTTTATTTTTTTAATTAGACTGCATTCTTGTCAATTTCTAAATGTTTACTTTTTGATTTATGAATTATAACAGACTGATGGGGGGGGGGGGAAAGTATTACTTTTTAAAAATTGGTTTTATTATTATTGAACAATTTCTTGCTTTTTTGTTAGTTTTTATTAGTTGTAATTTTTAAATAAACATTTAACTTTTAAAATAAAGGTTTTACAACAACAGCACCATCTTCTGTTATATATGGGCCTCCATGTCCAGCTATTGTACAGTATATGATATTGGTGGAGGGTGGTGGGGGCCCACATCAATATTTTTTCAGGGGGCCCCGAATCCTCTAGCTACGGCCCTGAACGTTTGGTACGATTACGCCTGTCATTTACTCCAGCTTTTCCGACCCTCGAAAACTGAGACATTTGGGAACGCTTAAGACCTTAGACCTTTAGTTCGAAATCTCTGGGGTTGCATTTCAGTGTAAAAGGACCAAACTGAGACTTTTAGAAACGATGGCATGCTTGCCCTCATTCCTGTATCCTTGACGGCCGTGTAAACAAAAACATGAAGACTGAACTGCAAGATTTGCTGGCTTTGTTGTCATTTTTAGCAGCCATTGTGCAGTTAAATTCAGTATTTTATAATAGTGCAGCTGCCTAAGTATACAAAACCTAGGGAAAATGTGTTTCTTTGCACATAAGCCATTTAAGCAGCCTGCTTTAAAAAAAAGCATATCCCATATCGTCTTATACATGAGTGTTTGACTACTTTGTGACCAATGCATCTGTTTTTAACATGATGTATCGTTTATGTTTCTACTGCAATGTGCTAGTGTACTAATAGTACAGATTTATTTATTGATTTGAAGTGAGTTACATTGAGTTTGATTAAATGCATACTAGTGTACATGCTATTGAAAATACACAAACAATCACTACACAAACAGATCACACCTGGAACTATTTTAATGTGCAGATATAAATATAAGTAGCGCAACACAAAGGAAACCAAAAATGTTATTTTGTATGTTAGGCTACAAATGTGTGTAGTCATAGAGTGAAGGTGAGGTGCTGTGTGCAGGTGGATTTAACTCCCCAAGAGGTCTTCTTGTGGGTGTGTGTGAATATGAATACTGGTTTTGGTGAGGACACAAGTTTGGCGTCCACACCAGGCCTGACATCATGCAGAATTTAGGCCGACGTGAGCTAACTCGGAGCCTCGACTCTGCTCTTTCTTCCACTGAGGCTCCTGAGAGGAAGAAAATGAGGGAGTGTATGAGGAGCAGGATTGCTATCTTTAAAGAAAGCTTGTCTCAATGAGCACAGGCTCTGCATGGGCGGCCCAGGAAAGGTCAGCCGGGTTCACACTGCGCGATGTATAATAGTCCTTTACTATTGTTGCTTGTCAGACTGTACGAACATGATCCTCGCTGTAAGCCAAGAAGCCATTGAAATGGTGGCTACAAAGAAATCTCTAACGTTAATTTTGGTCATGGCTTGTCTTGAAAAACGAAGACAATTTGACTGTCGTTGTAGGAGAGTCACACTGCAGGACTGAGAGTCAAATCTTCTGACACTGCCAGAATTTTATCTGAGGTAAAAACATTATCACAACGGTCAATAATCAGCTGTCGGTGAACGTGTCAAACTAGCGATCAAAGACTTCAGATTTTAGCCAAGGATCAGAGGAATCTTTTAGAATTTGCAAAATTTGTCTCAGACGGACAAATCATGGCCAAAATCATACAGTTTGAACCCGACTTTAGGCGACGCACTCAAAGTGCTCATCTAAGGGGTGCAAGATTCCTTGTTGAAATATGATGAGTATGGTTAATAGCAAAATGGATATGTTTGCACAAGCTCTGCAATTCGGCACTCTAGTAAAGTCGACACGTTTGTTTAGGCTAGCACTTTCTAAAATAGATTGCTTAAAATCAAGCAAAGTATAAAAAATATAACCAAAGTACAGTGCCCTGAATTCACACTAAACCGACACCATCCCGAATACCGCTTTGTGTCGGTTTTCGAGTGCCCTGAAATCGCGAGATGAGGGCACTCGAAGATGATGATTGTTTGGGGAAAAAATAGGCGCTTCGCTAGAATCGCAACCTCATCTGATACATAAAAAGGTAAATGATTATAGAGGAGGTAAATGATTATAGAGGAGGCATTATTTAAATGATTTAACACTACACTTTCTTATAGCCTAACATAATTTATTTATATTTTTTAAACCGAACACCCAAATATTTTTTCAATTACAATTACTATAATTATGACCACATAGGCTACTTGTATGATCAATATGTGAATCTGTTGACCAGGCTACACATGACACGATTTGTGGTTTCATTGGCAGATGTTAATTTCGATGAGATTAGATAGCTGTAATCAGAGAATGTCTAATATGGGGAGAACTCAAGGGGGTAATCCACCAGCAGGAAGTTGAAGCCTCGCGGGAGCCACCATTGTAGCAGACCATCACCTGCTGTTAGCATCCCATTGACTCCCATTCATTTTGGCGTCACTTTGACAGCGAATAACTTTACATCTGAGGTGTTTAAAGACTCCATTTGTCCATGATTTATTTCTAGAAAAACACGACAATGTATAAAAGGCTCCATTACCTTGTATCTTACGTTATGGCCCCGTAGAAGCAGTTTTTTTAAAAATAGGCTAAAGATTGCGTCATAACCACGGGACTTTCTGTCGCACAATCGAGACATTACCGTATAGACAGGAGGAGGGGACATCGAGGGGACATGGAGGCACAAAGTCAAGGTAGGAGCCCATAAATAGAGAGTCCATAAAAGCAATGGGACAAAATATTTCAACAAAGTTTTTGAGGAATTAGGTGATTCAGATTTGTCTTGGCACAGCTACTAGAAGATTTACAACTGTCAGACTGTCGTCAAGCTCAGTTTGAGCCTGCAGCAGTCGCTCAGACATCAGACAGGAAGTGCAATAATCGGGCTTCAGTCTTCTCCGTTGAAATCAACCAAGGGGGTAATCCATCGACCGGAAGTTGAAGCCGGCCAGGTGCCGCCATGTTGTAGCAGAACTTCACTTGCGTTAGCATTTCCATTGACTCCCATTCATTTTGGCGTCACTTTGACAGCGAATAACTTTACATCTGAGGCGTTTAAAGACTCCATTTGTCCATTATTTATTTCTAAAGAAACACGACAATGTATAAAGGGCTCCATTACCTTCTATGTTACATTATGGCCCCGTAGAAACAGATTTAGTAAAAATAGGCTAACGATTGCGTCATAACCACTCGACTCTCTGTCGCGCTGTACAGAAATTACCGTACAGACAGGAGGAGAAGCTCGCAGGCAATCGGGGGGACGTCCCGTCAAGGGAGAAGCCCATAGATAATGAGTCCATAAAAGCAACGGAATACTTACTCCTGCTCACTCACGCCAAAGAACTCTTTGCTCAAGTTCCCCGTCTCTGCAAGATTAACGTTGGCCATTTTCACGCACAGCTACTAGAAGATTAACGTCTGTCAGACAGGTTGCTCACGTCATCAAGCTTAGTTTGAGTCGGTTTGAGTCTGCGCGTCAGGAACGGAAGTGCTCAGAAATCGCTAAAAATGGGCTTCAACTGTCTCAACTGAGTTCCAATGAGATGGCTCTGTCCATTTCTTATACTGTCTATGAAATCAACGGGGTCGCTCTGTCCATTTCTTTTACTGTCTATGGGAGAACTGCCAATCTCACTAAACTTCCGGGTTCTGAACTGGTTGCAGTTCCACTCTGATTCCATATGAGGGCGCTCACAGGACGAGTGCAGAATGAATGGAAGTCTATGGAGCTAAACCCCTCAAAATCCACTTTTCTCAGGATATAATTTTTTGTCTAGTAATTTGAATGTTGTTTTCGAAAGGAGATGCAAAGAAATTACAGATTGCTGGGTGTTAGATTTTTTAGAGTCACTTATTTGCTTTAAAAAGTCTTTTAAAATGTCAATGACGTCATACACATTGTACGACCAGAGACCTGCTTTACGGCAATCCTTCAGACACTTTGGTGTTTTCGCGCATAGACTGACGCAAAATGTAAAAATACTACTGTTATTGTGTCACGAAATGTAGTTGAATAGTTTTTCAGTCGACAATGTAGTTGTTTAAAGCTCAAATCTGTGGTTTATTTATAAAGATGGCGCCTATTTAAAAATAAATTCTGACGGCGTCGGAGTTGTGAGATCCAGGGATCAGCGGGTCTCAGCACTCATGTACCCCGCCTGGAACAGCCTTATCTCGGCTAGTGCATCTTATGTTTGCTGCTGGCTGCCTGGCTGATGTTTCTTGTCTAGTGGTTACATGAGATATAATTCGTCTTGTGTAACAGGCGGTCTTTGGTTTCATTAATCTATCATTTGTTCCCAGGCAATATCGTTTTGGCTGAGGGCAAAGTGAAGTTTCATAACTTTATATTTAGGCTATTTTAACGTTGTATCATGCTGTTTGTCTGAATCGTTACTTTATGTATTGTCTTGTTTAGGCTACTTTGTTATAATGGCTATTACTGATCAATAAAACTGAAATGTAACAAAAAATAGACAGGGTTGTGTATATAGCCTATATTTTATATAGCCTTTTCATTACCATTTTATTTGCTGTATACTGTTTGTTTATTTTATTGACTAAACTATTTACTATTACTTCTCACTTTATCTTATATTTACTATTTGCATTTTGCATTGCACTGCAGTTGTACCATATAGTATTATTACCATAGATAAAGGATCCATCAGTTATCTTTGTTAATGCTTAAATCGGGTCAATCTAAAATAATTTTTTCCACAATAAGAAAACTATTGCAGCAACGTTACAAAGCGGCCAATAGGGCGTCTATGTATTTATATCTATGCTTTTGCGCTCTGCACTTTCTTTTCTTTCAAGGCATCGACAACACAGCTGACAGGTAAAATACATGTGTTAGAAGAGTTAAAGGGTTAGTTCACCCAAAAAATGAAAATGATGTCATTAATGACTCACCCTCATGTCGTTCCAAGCCCAACATTATCAAGCCCGTAAGACCTCCGTTCATCTTCGGAACACAGCTGGGGTGATGAACTGAGAAATCAAATTTTCCTTGAGCTTTTGACATCTAAGAGGTCATCATATTATAAGAATATCCTGTAAGTTTCAGAACTGAAAACATCCTTTTTAGTCCAATAAAAGCTTTTATTGACACCAGGTTCAGCAAACGACTCGTTTTTCAAAGTGGGGAACTATGACGACAAAGAGGATAAAACACCACCCCCCGCAGAAGAAGATCAACGCCTACTTCAACACGGACGGTTTAGCCCCGCCCATCGATTCGCGCATTACACGAAACTCATTATAATATGCAAAACTGTTATCCACTCACAGCAGTGGGCGTTTACTTCCAAGTCTTCAATGCGAGAGACGCCCATAAAAACCAGTGTTTTTGAGCTAGGCTCAAAACTAGGGTGGAAAATAGCCTATTACATTACCTATTCATTTTGATGTTTTTGAATGTAAAAACCAAGCGAACGTCATAAGTTGACCTCAGACAACAATTAAACAATTTAAAAAGCCAGTTCATGACCCCTTTAAGATATTTTAGATTTATTACTAGAGCTTTCTGTCCCTCCATTGAAAATGTATTGTAACGTTCTCAGGCAAGGACGAGACGGTTTTGATAACAAAGGGTGTTTATTAGAGGCTGTTGTCGGCCACAGCCCACGCCATACACACCCGACTTATAAGAGAACCGCACTTGAACCAGCGAGGCGCTCTTCTCCCCTCCTCCTCCCCAGATTTCCCCATCACTCTCACAAGGGGTGGAGCCTCTTTCCATATTAAACTAGACAACGAATCAATCGAATCACATAAAACGAATAAAGTAAAACATGAACATTAAATGCATCCTTATTTGTAACAGAACAGCATTTTGAACACGTTACAGTATGTACGGTATAGGCTACTGTCCTTGTCCAGAAAGGAAATAAAAACATCATCAAAGTATGTGACATCAGTGGGTTAGTTAGAATTTTTTGAAGCATCGAAAATACATTTTGGTCCAAAAATAACAAAAACTAAGACTTTATTCATCATTGTATTCAGCGTCTTACGTCAGTAGCGTCACTGAATGCGGATTGACAACAGAACCGGAAGACAATACAATGATGAATAAAGTCGTAGTTTTTGTTATTCTTGGACCAAAATGTATTTTCGCTGCTTCAAAAACTTCTGACTAACCCACTGATGTCACATGGACTACTTTGATGATGTTTTTATTACCTTTCTGGACAAGGACAGTACACCGTACATACATTTCCAATGGAGGGACAGAAAGCTCTCGGACTAAATCTAAAATATCTTAAACTGTGTCCCGAAGATGAACGAAGGTCTTACGGGCTTGGAACGACATGAGGGTGAGTCAGTAATGACATAATTTTCATTTTTGGGTGAACTAACCCTTTAAGTCCGCCTTAACATTGGTCCCGCTTCAGTCGCCACAATGCTAACAAGCGGTGTCTCTGGTCGTAATCAGTCCTTCACTGACCAATCAGCGTCCATTAGCAGAATGCTAGCGTGTTATGGGCAACAACAACTCAACCTCTAAGAAATCGAAAGGACATAAGCACTCGTTCATTCAACTTTCGACCTATAACTCATGTTGAACTTGCACAACCTAGAATCAAATCTGAGATTTCTCAACGGCAATCGGGTGAAAGAGACAAATTTAGCTGTTTAGCCCCATAGACTCCCATTCATTCTGCACTCGGACGATCGCCCCCAGTGGAACTCTGGTGGAACTACAACCCAAATTCTGTACAATAGGACTTAGGGCTTTCCGTAGCCGGGCTTTGCTGTAATTGACCCCACTCTTGTATGTCATGGACTTCCGAAGTTTTGTTTGGTTACGTGCTTTTTCTGCTCTGTGGTGATTTGTTATATATGGTGGAGAAAACAATTCTGACCACCAGATGTCACTGATGCACGTTTGCACAATTTGATGAAAACCTCAAATGGTTCAGAAAGCCTCGGTTTCCCATCACTAATCAAAACACTTGCAGCCACTTGCAGGAAATGCGTCATGCAAGTAGTCAAGGGAAAAGACCGCAAGGCCGCTTGATTGGTTCATCACGCGGAGGAGGAGCGAAGAGGGAACGAGAAATAGTTGCTAACCGCCATTTTAAAAAAAAAAAAGAAGAAGAAGAAGAGGGAACGAGGAAGCGTCAAGCCCCCTTGGTTATATCCTATGCCAGAAATTGACATATTCATACATAAGGAGATAAACAAGAAGAAACAAAATTTGCCACTAAAAGTAATCGTTCAAAAATATTAATCAAGCATACAACAACATAACTCAAATATTCACAGATGGATCAAAAGATCCCAAAACAGAGCAGCTGCAGCAGTGTATTCCTCAGTACAATATTAAATTATCAGAAAGAGTAACAGATCATATATTTGTTTATACAACAGAACTGATAGCCATATCATTAGCATTACAATGGATAGAAGAAAAGCAGCCTAATAGAAGTGTGATATGTACAGACTCAAAATCAGCTCTGCAAAGTTTAGAAAGTGGGAAATCTTTAGCAAGACAAGATATTTTAAATGAAACATTACAGAAGTTATAGCATAAAACACTTAGGAGTAAGGGTGAGTTTTTTGTGGGTGCCAGCCAGCCCATGTTGGAGTAAAGGGGAATGAGGAAGCTGTTAAACTGGCAAAGAAGTCTTTGAAAGATCCTGATCAACATTAGTAAAGATGAGTAAAGCGGAAATTAAGGGGCTGATTGGGACTGAAGTGAAAAAGAGGTGGCAGACGATTTGGGACCACCAAACAAGAGGACGATATATGTATAGCATACAAAGAAATGTGGGGATAGAAAGAATAAGTGTTAATAATAGGAAAAAGGATGTGATAATAACAAGATTACGGATTGGGCTTACAACATTAAATCATAATCTACATAAAATAGGTAAACATGAAAGTGGGAATTGTGATAAATGTGGATATCCAGAAACTCTAAATCATATATTACAAGAATGTATTGCATACAATAGAGAAAGAAATGAATGAATTAAGTCACTAGAGGATATGGGTATAAGCAACTATTCAATTAAGGACATATTAGGAGAAGGAATAAATAATATAATACACGAGAAAATATTAAACATTTTAAGTGATACAGAACTGGTAAAAAAGATATACTTTTATTATTATTATTTTTTAATTATTATTATTAAAAAGCGTATTCAACTTCATAGCTCCATACTCCAATCCAGTAGGTGGCGGACAATGCACATTTAGGTTGGTTTGCCAACCACCATTTAAACCATAGAAGAAGAAGAGAAAGCGTCAGAGAAAGCGTCAAAGCTTCAATCTCAATAGATGATGGCCTCGTAACTCACCGGAGAGAATGGTGAAAAGGTGTTTGTTTTTTGTGCTCACAGTGTTTGCATCCTTTGTGCACGGTAAGACTGTTTTTATTTTAATATTATTATATCTATTTTTTTTTAGATTTCATCGTCAACAATGTAAACCAAGGATGACTAGGTAATTTTAGACACACCTGCTGAACCTGCTCGGACCAGTCTGTGCATAATGAAAGTTGAAACGCAAATCTGAGGGAATTTGTTAAATAAAACCATACACTGAATAAAAACTCGAAATGTATAAATAGTTCTAATTTGGTGGACAAATGTAAAGTTTTTTTTATTTTTTTTATTTTTTTTATTGAATCGTATATCAAACATACAAAAAGGCATATCGCAATCATATTCAGTCAAATCTTACAACATGAATTGAACATGGAGTACAACATTGTACAAATAAAAATAAATGAATAGAAAACAAACAAATAAATAAATAGAATAAAAAGATAATAATAAAACAAAATAAATAAAAAAGGAAACCAAGAGACTCAGCAGTAGACACTAGGGAATAAGTTTGCATAAGTATTCATGCAAATTTAGGGCTTTTTTTGTTTTGCAACATTTCAGGGATTGTTTATGCAGAATTATATCATTTCGAAAGGCATTAAAAACAGGGGATGTTTTTAGAAATCGACATTTATGTATGAAATATTTGGCCATTAAAATCAGATTATTCACTCCAAACTCCGTTTTTCTGTTCTCCATTTGAAGTCCAAATTTAATGTATTCATATGTTAAATTTGGAATATTTTGTGTATCATACATGATCCAGTACTGGAAAGCATCCCAGAAAGTCTGGGTTACACTACAAGAGAAGAAGAGATGTTCTGCGGTTTCAATGTCAGAATTACAGAAAGTACAAACATTCACATCCATATTAAATCTTTGATGCAAGAAGTTGTTACATGGATAAATCTCATTCATCACTTTGAAGTGAACTTCTTTTACCTTCGGTGAAATAGGAAAAGAAAGGTAACTGGTTCTTATCTTCACTAAACAACTGCTGGTGAATTTCTCGAAGATATGTTTTCTCTTGAAAGGTGAGGGGAAGCAGATCGAAGTGAGAACATTTCTAAAAAATGTATTATTCAATTTATTTTTATCTAAGAAATGATACGCATCTATGGTTAAAGTGGGCTCTCTTGGAATAACCACAGAGTATGTTAACATGCCTTTTACTAAAGTGATCAGGGCTTGTGGGATTGCCTGAATTACAGTTTTAAATTGCCTCTCAGAGCACATCAAATTGTATTTCTTGGTGAAGACATCATATGTTAAGAAGTTACCATAATTATCTAATAGATGAACAATCGACCAGACACCCTTTTCCATCCATTCACCGTAGAAAAAAGATTTTCTCTTAATTAATATACTTCTGTTATTCCATATTGGGACAGTGTGAGGAGTAAAGTTATGTTTGTATATGAGTTTCCAGTATTGAAGAACCTGTTGATGGAAAGCTGAAAGCTTAATCGGTAGTTTGGAAATGTTGAAGTCACATCTTAACAAGAAATGTATACCACCAAACATTTTGAAGATTTTGAAGGGGAAATCAAACCAGAAATTATCACCTTTTATAATAAAATTTTGTAACCATTTTAATTTGATGGTACCATTCATTGGGTCAAAGTCAATGGCATTTAACCCCCCTTCTTTGGCAGGTTTCACTGTATCGCTTTTATTTATATAATGATATTTATTTTTCCATATAAAATTGAAATTATCTTGATTGATCTTCTTAATTAATTTGTCGGGTATATCCAGTGAGTAGGCTGGGTAGGTAAGTCTTGACAAACTTTGCATTTTAGTAAGTAAAATGCGTCCAAAAACAGATAAGTCTCTTTGAAGCCAACTGTTAAGAATAGTTCTATTTTTCTGAATGATATTTTCTATGTTGGATGTTTCTCTAACTTTTTTATCTTTTGAAATTATTATACCCAAATATCTGACTTCATTTTTAACTGGGATGTTGTACATATTAATCATGTCATGGTCTTGAATAGTTACAATTTCACATTTGTCCATATTCAACTTTAAACCAGATGCTTTAGAGAACAAAGAAATCTCCTGTAATGCCACTGGAATTTGTCTTGCATTCTTTAAAAAAAGTGTGGTGTCATCTGCCAGTTGACTTATTACCAATGAATTTCCCATGACATTTAGGGGTTGGATGTTCAGGTTATTTTTAACATGGATAGCTAGTAATTCGGTTACAATGATAAATAACAAAGGTGAGGTTGGACAACCTTGTCGAATGCCTCTCTTTATATCAAAGCGCTTAGAAGTTCCAAATGGCAGAGACACTGAACTATTGATGTCTGTATATAGAATATTGATTATGTCAATAAATTTATTCCCAAACCCAAAACACTCCAGAGTCTTTAAAATAAATCTATGTTCGACCATGTCGAAGGCCTTGTAAAAGTCCAAAAAAAGAATAATTCCATCATCCTTAATTAAATGTTTATAGTCTAACAAATCTAATACCAATCTTATATTGTTATGTATAGATCTGTCTCTGAGAAAACCAGACTGAGTATCACTTATAACATCAGCCAAACCATTCCTCAACCTGTCGGCAATCACATGAGAAAACAGCTTATAGTCAGTGTTCAATAAGGTGATAGGGCGAAGATTATTGATATGCCTTTTGTCTTTGCCTTGTTTGGGAATGAGAGTTATTAGCCCCTGTTTCATTGTAGGTGTAGGTGTCCTATTACTCAAAATGTCCTTTATAGCCTCCAATAAGAAACCTTTCAGGTCAACCCAAAAGAATTTGTAAAAATTGGATGTCAGGCCATCTTGTCCTGGTGCTTTCCCTACTGCTATTTTCTTAATTGCTTTATCTAATTCTGCCATTCTGATCTCAGAGTCACATATTTCTTTAAAGGCTAATTCTATTTTGGGGATATACGGCCTCAAACCACCAAGGAAAATATCTGAGTCGTATCTTGAATATTCAGAGCTATAAAGTTTGGAGTAAAATTTATAAATTTCTTCAGATATTATTTTATGATCTGTGCACTCTGTATCATTAATCATTAATGAATTAATTATCTTTCTCTCTTGTCTCCTTTTCTCTAATCCACTAAAATAAGACGTGTTTTTCTCCCCTTCTTCTATCCATTTAGCCCGAGACCTTACATAAGCACCCTGAGCTTTTTTAAGATATAAATAATCTAATTTTTCTTGAAGGTTAATGAAAGTGCTTTTATCCGCATCGGACATTAGAATTTTATCACAGTATCTATTTATGTCCTGTACCAATTGGATCTCATATTGCTTTTGTTTGCTATTTTTGGATTTACTGTATTGTATCGAAAACTCCCTTGCCTTAAACTTAAAGTACTCCCATCTACTACTATAACTGCCTACATGTATATCATTTTTAATTTTCTCTATCAAATTTCTAATAGTTTTAATATATTCCTCATCTTTTAGAAGGTCTGCATTAAATTTCCAATAATCTTTTTTCTTTTTGGGCCTATTATCTGGATTTAATACAAGATTTATCACACAGTGATCAGTTAAAGGTGCACTATTAATCGACACATTTGAGACATTGCTAGAAATTTCAGGTGTTGCTAACCATAAATCTATTCTGGATTTACTACTACCATTGGGTTTAATCCATGAGAATTGAATGACCTCTGGATTCCTATCCCTCCAAATGTCTATTAAATTGTTTGAATTTAGGAAATCACATAGAATAGTATTCCAGTGGTTAGTATTGTATTTAGAAGGATATCTATCCTGCCATTCATCAGGTGTCAGATTTAAATCTCCACCAATCAAAATAAGTTCGGTATGGTATATTTCCGTATATTCAGTGACTACATCCGTAA
Organism: Rhinichthys klamathensis goyatoka; assembly: GCF_029890125.1. NCBI lineage: Eukaryota > Metazoa > Chordata > Actinopteri > Cypriniformes > Leuciscidae > Rhinichthys > Rhinichthys klamathensis. Next base: position 329,300 of record NW_026607026.1, read on the forward strand.
CTTCAGATAACAGCATTTTGTTCTGATTACTAGCATTAAAGCCATAAATGTTTACTAAAATAACAAAAATCCCTTCTATATTTAACACAACTGCAAGCCAGTGACCCAATCCATCAGCTTTAAAAGTGATTACTTTCCCTGGACATTTATTAAAGCAAATAGCTACACCGCCAGATCGATTGGAACCATGACTGAAGATAATCTTTTCACCCCACTGGTTTGACCAGAAGGTGGCATCAGCGTCACAGGAGTGAGTCTCTTGTAAGAAAGTGCAGTGGGCATTTTGTCCCTTACAAAATAAAAATACTGCTTTCCTCTTCACTGAATCTCTAAGGCCTCTTGTGTTCAAAGAAGTTAACAATAAACTCGTATTTAACATAGAAAAATAAATTAAATAAAGGAGAGAGAAAGAAAAAGAAAACTGCTGTAACAATAAAGCAGTAACAATAGAAACAAAATATATCGCCTAACTATGTTATTAAAGATCTCTTTTTAGTTCTTTTAGAAATATATCTAATGGGTAATCCTCTAACATTCAAAACAAATAGGGATGTAACGTTACCCTTACCCTGCCTTCTAATGATCATTTTCAAAAGTCTTTCCATGCCTATGATGATTTTTTTTTTTTTATTCTTTGGCATATATGCGACGACCGTTTATGTAGCCAAAAGGTCCCCTGTAATATGCCTTCTCACCCGCTTTTCTTGCTTGCAGAATTTGCGGCCAGAGTTTTCCCCTTTCCAGCATATCGTCCTTCGTCAAATCCTCAGCGAACCGGATCCCTGCAGCCTCACAGACCTGCGACTTTTTAGTCATTCTCCAGATGGCATCTCTATGTTGACGCTTAGTGAACTGCACAATCACCTGGCGCGTCTTGTTATCCTCCTTCCTCCCCAGGCGGTGTACAGTGTCCACGTATTCCTCCATTTTCTGGGACCATTCTTGTGCGATTTCCCCCAGAAGTCGTATCACCTCTTGCCTGATGTTTTCATCCACCGTTACCTTCTCTTTGACTCCCTTTATTCTCAAATTCCAGCGTCGTCTGTATCTGTCTTGCTCCTTTGATCTTTCTGTGATTTCGTCAACTTCTTTCCGTAAAACAGACACTTGGGTTTCCAAAGTAAAAATCTTGTCCTTACATTCCTTGACCCCTTCAGCGTTGAATTCAATTGACTTCGTAAGATTAGCAATCATCGCAGTGTTCTGAGTCAGTTTAACATCAAGCTCCGCCATCTTTTGGTCTTGACTATCAAACCTGGAGTGAAGTGCTTGAATTGCTTCTAAAACCTCCATCGCAGTTGGATTTTGCTTGGCTATTTTCTTCACATGTGCTCCTTTGGATGGAGTTAATGGCGGGGAGTTAATTACCTCGTCATGGCCTCTTTTCCCTTCACTGTTGGGCGCAGTCTCCACCTCCATGCCATAATCATGGTCTGAATATTGCGTAGTTCGGGTTTTTTTTTCATCGTCTTTTTTGTTTTTTTGTTCGTTCGGCATGGTCAGGTAGTCAGTTCCAGCTGTTTAGCAGGGTAAGTAATATAAAAAACTCAAATTGAGGAACTTCCCCAGGTGCACTAATTTTCTCCAACCGTTCAATCCGCCATCTTGCCGGAATTTCCTAGCCGGAGAACTCCGGACAAATGTAAAGTACCTGGGCTACTTTTCCCAGCCCTGTGAATTTTCATCAGGGGGCGAAAAGTTTGCAACTTCCGGTTCACGGGGACTTTAAGTCTTAAAATGAGATCTGACCTGTTAATTTAGGATTTTTCACACATTCGTATTACAGAAGCCAATATTTTGTCGATTTAGGATTCTTATCCTGACTTTCTTAAAAATATATCTTCTAGTTAGGAAATCTTAAATCGCTTCATCGAGTTCGGTAATCAGCTCTCAGGTCTGTTACCAAGCAACCAACGACGAGTCCAGCAGTTTCTGTGAAGTAAAACGCTAGATTAAAATGGAGAAACGATAGACGTGCTTTAAATTAAGTTCTGCGGAAAGAAGTTTTTATAAGCTTGGTAGAAAAGGTAAAAGCATATTACTGTATTTCTAAGGTGTTTGTAATCATGTATTAGTGTTTTGTCGTCAAAAAGTCTTTACTATGAAAACAACTTTCCCCAGTGGACAAATAATACATCTATCTATTTATCTATCTATCTCTCCCTAATTATCTATCTATCTGACTGACTATCTAGCTATATCTGCTCCGCCAGACGGACACATTGGCGAGAATATCAGTTTTGTACATTATTTCGTTCTGTTTACCATCTTATTTATGAGGATGAATTGTATAACATGCCAATATTATTGCAGAACATATTTCACTTTTCTTTTTGCAAATATGTGTTAATTTGCATTTCTGTTGCGGATCGATCAAACGGGTGTTCGTGTAGGCTGTTAATTGTAAGACTTGCTTTGTGAAGTCTTCGTGTTATTTATGAGAGGCAGTATTGCCATTTATTTTACACAACGGTCTACAGTTTCCCACACTTTCATGTGTTTCTTCCATCTGCCGACGGTGTCGCCATTTCTCATTTCACCCGTTTTTGTGCGTACGCCTGGGTCAGAGCTTGCCTGAAGGACCGCACATTTTACCGTCAAGTTTGCTTTTTATAAATACCAATTATTGCGTAGAGATCTGCGTACGCCTTCTTTTGTGCGTACGCAACGTTTATAAATGAGGCCCCTGGTCTTTTTCACCGCAACTTCAAAAGTAAGACAGTTGTGGAAACGAGCGCTGGATTGCCGAGGTAATACTTCTCACCGTTTATTCAGAGGGTATGATTGTTTTTCATATCAATTTTCTTGAAAAGGGGCTTGACTTTTCAAACAGTGGTGGATTTTTCTGGACCTCAAGGGAACTTCTCTGCAATGTCGTCTGCCATTTTAAATGCGTGTAAGAAATTGTAGTCTGCCTCGACCCAGATTCCACTCCAAAGTATATTTTAGAATAAGCTCATCCCCAAAATGGCTTAATTATCATAGAGATGAAGGAAGTGAAGTTATATTGTTTCTTCACCATTTGGGTTGATCACATCCTGAACAAATGGTCATCATCAATTGTAGAATGGGAATGGGTGTGGGACACAGAGAACCTTCTCAGACAATGGGGTGTCTCAACTTCATTAACATACAGAACACAGCTGTTGCAACAAGAGCAACTTTAATTACATTAAGTCCAGGATAAAAGCTTTGAGATTTAGATGTTCTGGGTTCATTCTGACGCCGGTGAACCCAAGGTGCTTTGTGTACCTTGCCACTGCTATGCTGTAATAAACTTCATTTTTGAGATCTTCGACATCCACATCATTTTTTCTTACATGCGCGAGCCCTTAAATTAGAATAGATTCTGATTGGCTGTCAGTGTTTTATCGCTCAACAGCTGGGTAAAAAATCGTTCTGAAAGTGATCCCAATGATATCGTTTGTCGTTATCGTTATAGCTGTGGTGTGAACTCTGCTATTCTTTAAAATTGAGAACGATTTTTAGAACTATATCTTTATCGTTATCATCCTTGGTGAGAACGGGCCTTTATTAGCCTTCCCCTCTTCAAGCCTGACGCATCAGGACTGCTTTTGCTGTGACCCATCTAACGCTATCTTCAGGGAGACCTGGCTGGCAGTTAGGCCTGTTGTCTACACTAGTGCGTAACGTTTGCAGGGCCGTCGCTAGTGGGGTGAAAGGTGGTGACAATTATAGGGGCCCCCGCTGCCCAGAGGGCCCCACAAAATCCAGCAGTTATACTATTTAGGCCCCTGTTGTATTAATAATTCTAATATTTATATTAGTTGTATGCCTGAGATTTAAATGAAAACCACAAAAACGTGCAATTTGGGTAAATATTTTTCCAAATATCTGCTTCTCTTACCTCCATAAAAAATGGTTTAGTCCGACCTAAAGTATTTATTAATTATTCAGTCAGAGTCAGTGACAAACATCAGATGGACCCAATAAAATTGTAAGTCCCGCCCCAGCTCGTGAACAGAACCAATCAGAGTTGAGGCGGCAGCCTGAAGTTAACAATGAACTTGGTGGAAGAGCAGGAGACTGACTGACTGAAAAATGTCGGGGAAAAGAAAACATAAATCAGGGAACCAGAAATGCCAGGAAAAGACGGAGAGGGAGGCAAGGAGAGTGGTTGTATCCCAGTCGATCAAGACGTTCTTAAAGACCGGTTATTTATTGTTATTTCGCTGGGAGTTAGAAAACTTCCGTCTACAGTCTGCCGTGTACAGTCATTTTTTATTATCGGTGCGCGCCGCAATCGACCGAATGATTACGTGGTCTAAATTCCTGTCTTTTTACACTATTGTAAATAGAGTTTTAAAAAAATTACACGAGTCATGACGCATTGCATTATGCATCTGACCTGCCGGCTGATGATATTTAAAACATCGAGAAAACACGAATACAACACACTGCACTTGGATGAATAAATGTATTCGCTTTATTTAATAATATTACCAGTTCCATATTTTCTTTATTAAAAAATAAGACAATGAATGGTTTTATTTTTTTAATTAGACTGCATTCTTGTCAATTTCTAAATGTTTACTTTTTGATTTATGAATTATAACAGACTGATGGGGGGGGGGGAAAAGTATTACTTTTTAAAAATTGGTTTTATTATTATTGAACAATTTCTTGCTTTTTTGTTAGTTTTTATTAGTTGTAATTTTTAAATAAACATTTAACTTTTAAAATAAAGGTTTTACAACAACAGCACCATCTTCTGTTATATATGGGCCTCCATGTCCAGCTATTGTACAGTATATGATATTGGTGGAGGGTGGTGGGGGCCCACATCAATATTTTTTCAGGGGGCCCCGAATCCTCTAGCTACGGCCCTGAACGTTTGGTACGATTACGCCTGTCATTTACTCCAGCTTTTCCGACCCTCGAAAACTGAGACATTTGGGAACGCTTAAGACCTTAGACCTTTAGTTCGAAATCTCTGGGGTTGCATTTCAGTGTAAAAGGACCAAACTGAGACTTTTAGAAACGATGGCATGCTTGCCCTCATTCCTGTATCCTTGACGGCCGTGTAAACAAAAACATGAAGACTGAACTGCAAGATTTGCTGGCTTTGTTGTCATTTTTAGCAGCCATTGTGCAGTTAAATTCAGTATTTTATAATAGTGCAGCTGCCTAAGTATACAAAACCTAGGGAAAATGTGTTTCTTTGCACATAAGCCATTTAAGCAGCCTGCTTTAAAAAAAAGCATATCCCATATCGTCTTATACATGAGTGTTTGACTACTTTGTGACCAATGCATCTGTTTTTAACATGATGTATCGTTTATGTTTCTACTGCAATGTGCTAGTGTACTAATAGTACAGATTTATTTATTGATTTGAAGTGAGTTACATTGAGTTTGATTAAATGCATACTAGTGTACATGCTATTGAAAATACACAAACAATCACTACACAAACAGATCACACCTGGAACTATTTTAATGTGCAGATATAAATATAAGTAGCGCAACACAAAGGAAACCAAAAATGTTATTTTGTATGTTAGGCTACAAATGTGTGTAGTCATAGAGTGAAGGTGAGGTGCTGTGTGCAGGTGGATTTAACTCCCCAAGAGGTCTTCTTGTGGGTGTGTGTGAATATGAATACTGGTTTTGGTGAGGACACAAGTTTGGCGTCCACACCAGGCCTGACATCATGCAGAATTTAGGCCGACGTGAGCTAACTCGGAGCCTCGACTCTGCTCTTTCTTCCACTGAGGCTCCTGAGAGGAAGAAAATGAGGGAGTGTATGAGGAGCAGGATTGCTATCTTTAAAGAAAGCTTGTCTCAATGAGCACAGGCTCTGCATGGGCGGCCCAGGAAAGGTCAGCCGGGTTCACACTGCGCGATGTATAATAGTCCTTTACTATTGTTGCTTGTCAGACTGTACGAACATGATCCTCGCTGTAAGCCAAGAAGCCATTGAAATGGTGGCTACAAAGAAATCTCTAACGTTAATTTTGGTCATGGCTTGTCTTGAAAAACGAAGACAATTTGACTGTCGTTGTAGGAGAGTCACACTGCAGGACTGAGAGTCAAATCTTCTGACACTGCCAGAATTTTATCTGAGGTAAAAACATTATCACAACGGTCAATAATCAGCTGTCGGTGAACGTGTCAAACTAGCGATCAAAGACTTCAGATTTTAGCCAAGGATCAGAGGAATCTTTTAGAATTTGCAAAATTTGTCTCAGACGGACAAATCATGGCCAAAATCATACAGTTTGAACCCGACTTTAGGCGACGCACTCAAAGTGCTCATCTAAGGGGTGCAAGATTCCTTGTTGAAATATGATGAGTATGGTTAATAGCAAAATGGATATGTTTGCACAAGCTCTGCAATTCGGCACTCTAGTAAAGTCGACACGTTTGTTTAGGCTAGCACTTTCTAAAATAGATTGCTTAAAATCAAGCAAAGTATAAAAAATATAACCAAAGTACAGTGCCCTGAATTCACACTAAACCGACACCATCCCGAATACCGCTTTGTGTCGGTTTTCGAGTGCCCTGAAATCGCGAGATGAGGGCACTCGAAGATGATGATTGTTTGGGGAAAAAATAGGCGCTTCGCTAGAATCGCAACCTCATCTGATACATAAAAAGGTAAATGATTATAGAGGAGGTAAATGATTATAGAGGAGGCATTATTTAAATGATTTAACACTACACTTTCTTATAGCCTAACATAATTTATTTATATTTTTTAAACCGAACACCCAAATATTTTTTCAATTACAATTACTATAATTATGACCACATAGGCTACTTGTATGATCAATATGTGAATCTGTTGACCAGGCTACACATGACACGATTTGTGGTTTCATTGGCAGATGTTAATTTCGATGAGATTAGATAGCTGTAATCAGAGAATGTCTAATATGGGGAGAACTCAAGGGGGTAATCCACCAGCAGGAAGTTGAAGCCTCGCGGGAGCCACCATTGTAGCAGACCATCACCTGCTGTTAGCATCCCATTGACTCCCATTCATTTTGGCGTCACTTTGACAGCGAATAACTTTACATCTGAGGTGTTTAAAGACTCCATTTGTCCATGATTTATTTCTAGAAAAACACGACAATGTATAAAAGGCTCCATTACCTTGTATCTTACGTTATGGCCCCGTAGAAGCAGTTTTTTTAAAAATAGGCTAAAGATTGCGTCATAACCACGGGACTTTCTGTCGCACAATCGAGACATTACCGTATAGACAGGAGGAGGGGACATCGAGGGGACATGGAGGCACAAAGTCAAGGTAGGAGCCCATAAATAGAGAGTCCATAAAAGCAATGGGACAAAATATTTCAACAAAGTTTTTGAGGAATTAGGTGATTCAGATTTGTCTTGGCACAGCTACTAGAAGATTTACAACTGTCAGACTGTCGTCAAGCTCAGTTTGAGCCTGCAGCAGTCGCTCAGACATCAGACAGGAAGTGCAATAATCGGGCTTCAGTCTTCTCCGTTGAAATCAACCAAGGGGGTAATCCAGGGCCGGACTGGGACCAAAATTCGGCCCTGGCATTTGTGGTTTTCACCGGCCCAACTAATTGATGACGTTAAAAAACGTCCCCAGAATCTGAACATTTTTCCCACTGAGACACACCATACAAGGCAGCAATTTAGGCGCGTTTCCATTACAGATTTGCGCAAAACTTTTGCGATTTTTTGTAAATGTCGATAAAAAACTATTGCGAAATGACGGCGTTTCCATTAACTGATGTTTGCGATTACAACGTCCTTTTTTTTTCTCTCGCGATAAGTCATTTAAACATCATGGCAACGGGTCTATCAGCCACCACCACACTAGACATTAGGCTTGTTTGAGATGCGCCTTGCCTCGCCTGAAATGTATGCGAGAGTAGGCGGCTGCAGTGAGGGGAGGAGTGAAAAAAGCGCAGGCAAGCCGGACAGATCTCGCTTCTCGCAGTGGATCGCGATCTCATGAAAGTGCGTATCTATACCACGAATGTCATTTCTCGTGCCATTTATACGCCAAAAATGTTTTTTTGCGTCTATATGATACGCAGTTTTCGCGTGCATATGATACGCACTTTATGGCGTGTAATACGCACGCACTCCCCACCCCCCTCCCCCCTAAACCTACCCAAGGGGTTTTCAGTGCGTAGCATATGCACGCAAAAACCATTTTTGGCGTATAAATGGCACGAGAAATGACATTCGTGGTATAGATACGCACTTTCATGAGACTGTGTTGGAGGATCAGACACCTGTGAGATCAAAGGTGGATATCGCGGGATTCACGGGATTCACGCTCGTGCATGGTGTTGCTAATAAACTGGATGTAATTTAAGTTTTGTTGCTTTTATATGAAAATATAATGAACAAGACACCCAAAGTACTTATTTAATTCCATTTTAAATAGGCCTACGTGTTTATCAATATTTTTTTCTTTAATACAGACATGTGTTTTTATTAAAAAAATAAAATTACATCACATAGATCGCACTGTCAGAGAGTTTGGGAATATCCACACATAATTTATACACATAAAACATGATGTCAGAGTTTTAAAATCAAACATTTTAAAAGAGAACAATACATCACGGTTGTTTAAACCAATGAGCATTAAGCTGTGCCGTCAGCAAGTCGTTTCCCATCATGCTTTTGATCAGCGCAGTCGGTGGAGAGCAACTGCGCGCGACTGCAGAATCCGACACGTGCGCCTTGCAGTCGCGAGAGTTTTTTGACATACGTCGGCATGACACCAGAGCAAGGCGGACCGCACTCGGACACATTTCTAACCGGCATGCATCTCGCGCTGATCACCGGTGATCGGTTCTGCGCAGATTTTGCTCATCTCAAACAAGCCTATTATTATTAATGGAATGAGACGTGGTGTGTTATCCAAGCATTAATGGCAGGGAAAGACGCATAGCCTACTGCTAAGGAGTTTCTGGGTGTTTCTCTCTCATTTCTGCCCCGAGGTCTTGATTGTGGCATTTCTTTGAGGTTTAGAATCCAGTATTCCTGAAGCCTAATTATTGTTTATTTTATGAATTTAATAAAGAACTCTGTCCAAACGGTCAGTGTACATTTGTGTCCATTCGTTTTTCCTTTTTTAACCCGTATTGCAAAACGAAAAATGAACGGTGATTTTTTTATTTAAAATGCAAAGTTAACCAGCAATTTTTTTAAAATTTGAACTGTACACAAATGCTGTGCAAAAATAATAATATATCGACTAAATTTCAGATGTTTCTTTGACTTTTTGCCCCTTTATTGAACATTTAAAATATTCACAATTTAATACGAAAAAAATGTAGATTTTAATGGTTTTCTAAGGGCAAATTAGAACCTGGAAATTATATTTTTCCCGCAGTGCTGAATGAGAAGAGCCATATTTATGTCTCTGGAACCACAAGGTGATTTAGGTGAGTTATAGGCTAATGATAATAAATCTGTCTGAAAAAATAACGAGGCATTTTAATTGTTTATTAATAAACTATTGTTTTCTAAATCAGTGTCGGCTAAAAACATATCTCCATCTCCGCTGAGGCGCGCCGCGCGAATGCACATTTCGAGAGAAATACACCTTTCATAAGGATTACATCATCAGAATGTATTAGCTTTCGATTCGAATTTGTTCGTTTTAAAGTGGACACTTCAAGCTTTAGCCTAGGCTATACTTTGTTTCAGTTCTCGCGCTCCAGTTCACGGAGATCATGAAAGCGCGCATTATTGTTTTATTTTATTTTACAAAAGCACAACGTTTTCTTGTTATTGTGAGTTTACACAAATAAAATCATAGTGGCGAATAATGTATTATTATTTTCTGTATGACCAGAAATTATAGAGTAGGCCTATTTTAAGTTGTTTGTTGATAGGAAAAAGCAAGTGTTCGCGGCCGCGCCTCCGTGCCATGCGCGCTCAGCAAACACTTGGATATGCGTCAAAATCTTGTGTTTATTTGTGATAATCTTAGCCCTGTATTATTATTGTCTAACCATTATGAATGACATTTGACGAATTGCTTTGTTCCTTTTTTTGGATAAAAGCGTCTTCTAAATATGTAGCCTAATAACTGTTATAATAATGATGATATTTATTAGCCTATTATTTGCGTATATCACGGACCCCAAACACACCGCGTCTTCAGGTGACTGTAAATGCGCAAAAACTGTTTCCATTGCAGTTTTGCGAAATATTCCTTTTTCGAATTGCCTGAAAAACCTCCTCATGCGAGCGTAAAAACTTTTTTGTGATAAAGGTGCAGCAACGTGGTCAGCTCGGCCCAAAACAATAGAAAATCACACCGGCCCTTCTGGCATGTGCCAGAATTGCCAGATGGCCAATCCGGGCCTGGGGTAATCCATCGACCGGAAGTTGAAGCCGGCCAGGTGCCGCCATGTTGTAGCAGAACTTCACTTGCGTTAGCATTTCCATTGACTCCCATTCATTTTGGCGTCACTTTGACAGCGAATAACTTTACATCTGAGGCGTTTAAAGACTCCATTTGTCCATTATTTATTTCTAAAGAAACACGACAATGTATAAAGGGCTCCATTACCTTCTATGTTACATTATGGCCCCGTAGAAACAGATTTAGTAAAAATAGGCTAACGATTGCGTCATAACCACTCGACTCTCTGTCGCGCTGTACAGAAATTACCGTACAGACAGGAGGAGAAGCTCGCAGGCAATCGGGGGGACGTCCCGTCAAGGGAGAAGCCCATAGATAATGAGTCCATAAAAGCAACGGAATACTTACTCCTGCTCACTCACGCCAAAGAACTCTTTGCTCAAGTTCCCCGTCTCTGCAAGATTAACGTTGGCCATTTTCACGCACAGCTACTAGAAGATTAACGTCTGTCAGACAGGTTGCTCACGTCATCAAGCTTAGTTTGAGTCGGTTTGAGTCTGCGCGTCAGGAACGGAAGTGCTCAGAAATCGCTAAAAATGGGCTTCAACTGTCTCAACTGAGTTCCAATGAGATGGCTCTGTCCATTTCTTATACTGTCTATGAAATCAACGGGGTCGCTCTGTCCATTTCTTTTACTGTCTATGGGAGAACTGCCAATCTCACTAAACTTCCGGGTTCTGAACTGGTTGCAGTTCCACTCTGATTCCATATGAGGGCGCTCACAGGACGAGTGCAGAATGAATGGAAGTCTATGGAGCTAAACCCCTCAAAATCCACTTTTCTCAGGATATAATTTTTTGTCTAGTAATTTGAATGTTGTTTTCGAAAGGAGATGCAAAGAAATTACAGATTGCTGGGTGTTAGATTTTTTAGAGTCACTTATTTGCTTTAAAAAGTCTTTTAAAATGTCAATGACGTCATACACATTGTACGACCAGAGACCTGCTTTACGGCAATCCTTCAGACACTTTGGTGTTTTCGCGCATAGACTGACGCAAAATGTAAAAATACTACTGTTATTGTGTCACGAAATGTAGTTGAATAGTTTTTCAGTCGACAATGTAGTTGTTTAAAGCTCAAATCTGTGGTTTATTTATAAAGATGGCGCCTATTTAAAAATAAATTCTGACGGCGTCGGAGTTGTGAGATCCAGGGATCAGCGGGTCTCAGCACTCATGTACCCCGCCTGGAACAGCCTTATCTCGGCTAGTGCATCTTATGTTTGCTGCTGGCTGCCTGGCTGATGTTTCTTGTCTAGTGGTTACATGAGATATAATTCGTCTTGTGTAACAGGCGGTCTTTGGTTTCATTAATCTATCATTTGTTCCCAGGCAATATCGTTTTGGCTGAGGGCAAAGTGAAGTTTCATAACTTTATATTTAGGCTATTTTAACGTTGTATCATGCTGTTTGTCTGAATCGTTACTTTATGTATTGTCTTGTTTAGGCTACTTTGTTATAATGGCTATTACTGATCAATAAAACTGAAATGTAACAAAAAATAGACAGGGTTGTGTATATAGCCTATATTTTATATAGCCTTTTCATTACCATTTTATTTGCTGTATACTGTTTGTTTATTTTATTGACTAAACTATTTACTATTACTTCTCACTTTATCTTATATTTACTATTTGCATTTTGCATTGCACTGCAGTTGTACCATATAGTATTATTACCATAGATAAAGGATCCATCAGTTATCTTTGTTAATGCTTAAATCGGGTCAATCTAAAATAATTTTTTCCACAATAAGAAAACTATTGCAGCAACGTTACAAAGCGGCCAATAGGGCGTCTATGTATTTATTTCTATGCTTTTGCGCTCTGCACTTTCTTTTCTTTCAAGGCATCGACAACACAGCTGACAGGTAAAATACATGTGTTAGAAGAGTTAAAGGGTTAGTTCACCCAAAAAATGAAAATGATGTCATTAATGACTCACCCTCATGTCGTTCCAAGCCCAACATTATCAAGCCCGTAAGACCTCCGTTCATCTTCGGAACACAGCTGGGGTGATGAACTGAGAAATCAAATTTTCCTTGAGCTTTTGACATCTAAGAGGTCATCATATTATAAGAATATCCTGTAAGTTTCAGAACTGAAAACATCCTTTTTAGTCCAATAAAAGCTTTTATTGACACCAGGTTCAGCAAACGACTCGTTTTTCAAAGTGGGGAACTATGACGACAAAGAGGATAAAACACCACCCCCCGCAGAAGAAGATCAACGCCTACTTCAACACGGACGGTTTAGCCCCGCCCATCGATTCGCGCATTACACGAAACTCATTATAATATGCAAAACTGTTATCCACTCACAGCAGTGGGCGTTTACTTCCAAGTCTTCAATGCGAGAGACGCCCATAAAAACCAGTGTTTTTGAGCTAGGCTCAAAACTAGGGTGGAATAGCCTATTACATTACCTATTCATTTTGATGTTTTTGAATGTAAAAACCAAGCGAACGTCATAAGTTGACCTCAGACAACAATTAAACAATTTAAAAAGCCAGTTCATGACCCCTTTAAGATATTTTAGATTTATTACTAGAGCTTTCTGTCCCTCCATTGAAAATGTATTGTAACGTTCTCAGGCAAGGACGAGACGGTTTTGATAACAAAGGGTGTTTATTAGAGGCTGTTGTCGGCCACAGCCCACGCCATACACACCCGACTTATAAGAGAACCGCACTTGAACCAGCGAGGCGCTCTTCTCCCCTCCTCCTCCCCAGATTTCCCCATCACTCTCACAAGGGGTGGAGCCTCTTTCCATATTAAACTAGACAACGAATCAATCGAATCACATAAAACGAATAAAGTAAAACATTAACATTAAATGCATCCTTATTTGTAACAGAACAGCATTTTGAACACGTTACAGTATGTACGGTATAGGCTACTGTCCTTGTCCAGAAAGGAAATAAAAACATCATCAAAGTAGTCCATGTGACATCAGTGGGTTAGTTAGAATTTTTTGAAGCATCGAAAATACATTTTGGTCCAAAAATAACAAAAACTAAGACTTTATTCATCATTGTATTCAGCGTCTTACGTCAGTAGCGTCACTGAATGCGGATTGACAACAGAACCGGAAGACAATACAATGATGAATAAAGTCGTAGTTTTTGTTATTCTTGGACCAAAATGTATTTTCGCTGCTTCAAAAACTTCTGACTAACCCACTGATGTCACATGGACTACTTTGATGATGTTTTTATTACCTTTCTGGACAAGGACAGTACACCGTACATACATTTCCAATGGAGGGACAGAAAGCTCTCGGACTAAATCTAAAATATCTTAAACTGTGTCCCGAAGATGAACGAAGGTCTTACGGGCTTGGAACGACATGAGGGTGAGTCAGTAATGACATAATTTTCATTTTTGGGTGAACTAACCCTTTAAGTCCGCCTTAACATTGGTCCCGCTTCAGTCGCCACAATGCTAACAAGCGGTGTCTCTGGTCGTAATCAGTCCTTCACTGACCAATCAGCGTCCATTAGCAGAATGCTAGCGTGTTATGGGCAACAACAACTCAACCTCTAAGAAATCGAAAGGACATAAGCACTCGTTCATTCAACTTTCGACCTATAACTCATGTTGAACTTGCACAACCTAGAATCAAATCTGAGATTTCTCAACGGCAATCGGGTGAAAGAGACAAATTTAGCTGTTTAGCCCCATAGACTCCCATTCATTCTGCACTCGGACGATCGCCCCCAGTGGAACTCTGGTGGAACTACAACCCAAATTCTGTACAATAGGACTTAGGGCTTTCCGTAGCCGGGCTTTGCTGTAATTGACCCCACTCTTGTATGTCATGGACTTCCGAAGTTTTGTTTGGTTACGTGCTTTTTCTGCTCTGTGGTGATTTGTTATATATGGTGGAGAAAACAATTCTGACCACCAGATGTCACTGATGCACGTTTGCACAATTTGATGAAAACCTCAAATGGTTCAGAAAGCCTCGGTTTCCCATCACTAATCAAAACACTTGCAGCCACTTGCAGGAAATGCGTCATGCAAGTAGTCAAGGGAAAAGACCGCAAGGCCGCTTGATTGGTTCATCACGCGGAGGAGGAGCGAAGAGGGAACGAGAAATAGTTGCTAACCGCCATTTTAAAAAAAAAAAAGAAGAAGAAGAAGAGGGAACGAGGAAGCGTCAAGCCCCCTTGGTTATATCCTATGCCAGAAATTGACATATTCATACATAAGGAGATAAACAAGAAGAAACAAAATTTGCCACTAAAAGTAATCGTTCAAAAATATTAATCAAGCATACAACAACATAACTCAAATATTCACAGATGGATCAAAAGATCCCAAAACAGAGCAGCTGCAGCAGTGTATTCCTCAGTACAATATTAAATTATCAGAAAGAGTAACAGATCATATATTTGTTTATACAACAGAACTGATAGCCATATCATTAGCATTACAATGGATAGAAGAAAAGCAGCCTAATAGAAGTGTGATATGTACAGACTCAAAATCAGCTCTGCAAAGTTTAGAAAGTGGGAAATCTTTAGCAAGACAAGATATTTTAAATGAAACATTACAGAAGTTATAGCATAAAACACTTAGGAGTAAGGGTGAGTTTTTTGTGGGTGCCAGCCAGCCCATGTTGGAGTAAAGGGGAATGAGGAAGCTGTTAAACTGGCAAAGAAGTCTTTGAAAGATCCTGATCAACATTAGTAAAGATGAGTAAAGCGGAAATTAAGGGGCTGATTGGGACTGAAGTGAAAAAGAGGTGGCAGACGATTTGGGACCACCAAACAAGAGGACGATATATGTATAGCATACAAAGAAATGTGGGGATAGAAAGAATAAGTGTTAATAATAGGAAAAAGGATGTGATAATAACAAGATTACGGATTGGGCTTACAACATTAAATCATAATCTACATAAAATAGGTAAACATGAAAGTGGGAATTGTGATAAATGTGGATATCCAGAAACTCTAAATCATATATTACAAGAATGTATTGCATACAATAGAGAAAGAAATGAATGAATTAAGTCACTAGAGGATATGGGTATAAGCAACTATTCAATTAAGGACATATTAGGAGAAGGAATAAATAATATAATACACGAGAAAATATTAAACATTTTAAGTGATACAGAACTGGTAAAAAAGATATACTTTTATTATTATTATTTTTTAATTATTATTATTAAAAAGCGTATTCAACTTCATAGCTCCATACTCCAATCCAGTAGGTGGCGGACAATGCACATTTAGGTTGGTTTGCCAACCACCATTTAAACCATAGAAGAAGAAGAGAAAGCGTCAAAGCTTCAATCTCAATAGATGATGGCCTCGTAACTCACCGGAGAGAATGGTGAAAAGGTGTTTGTTTTTTGTGCTCACAGTGTTTGCATCCTTTGTGCACGGTAAGACTGTTTTTATTTTAATATTATTATATCTTTTTTTTTTTAGATTTCATCGTCAACAATGTAAACCAAGGATGACTAGGTAATTTTAGACACACCTGCTGAACCTGCTCGGACCAGTCTGTGCATAATGAAAGTTGAAACGCAAATCTGAGGGAATTTGTTAAATAAAACCATACACTGAATAAAAACTCGAAATGTATAAATAGTTCTAATTTGGTGGACAAATGTAAAGTTTTTTTTATTTTTTTTATTTTTTTTATTGAATCGTATATCAAACATACAAAAAGGCATATCGCAATCATATTCAGTCAAATCTTACAACATGAATTGAACATGGAGTACAACATTGTACAAATAAAAATAAATGAATAGAAAACAAACAAATAAATAAATAGAATAAAAAGATAATAATAAAACAAAATAAATAAAAAAGGAAACCAAGAGACTCAGCAGTAGACACTAGGGAATAAGTTTGCATAAGTATTCATGCAAATTTAGGGCTTTTTTTGTTTTGCAACATTTCAGGGATTGTTTATACAGAATTATATCATTTCGAAAGGCATTAAAAACAGGGGATGTTTTTAGAAATCGACATTTATGTATGAAATATTTGGCCATTAAAATCAGATTATTCACTCCAAACTCCGTTTTTCTGTTCTCCATTTGAAGTCCAAATTTAATGTATTCATATGTTAAATTTGGAATATTTTGTGTATCATACATGATCCAGTACTGGAAAGCATCCCAGAAAGTCTGGGTTACACTACAAGAGAAGAAGAGATGTTCTGCGGTTTCAATGTCAGAATTACAGAAAGTACAAACATTCACATCCATATTAAATCTTTGATGCAAGAAGTTGTTACATGGATAAATCTCATTCATCACTTTGAAGTGAACTTCTTTTACCTTCGGTGAAATAGGAAAAGAAAGGTAACTGGTTCTTATCTTCACTAAACAACTGCTGGTGAATTTCTCGAAGATATGTTTTCTCTTGAAAGGTGAGGGGAAGCAGATCGAAGTGAGAACATTTCTAAAAAATGTATTATTCAATTTATTTTTATCTAAGAAATGATACGCATCTATGGTTAAAGTGGGCTCTCTTGGAATAACCACAGAGTATGTTAACATGCCTTTTACTAAAGTGATCAGGGCTTGTGGGATTGCCTGAATTACAGTTTTAAATTGCCTCTCAGAGCACATCAAATTGTATTTCTTGGTGAAGACATCATATGTTAAGAAGTTACCATAATTATCTAATAGATGAACAATCGACCAGACACCCTTTTCCATCCATTCACCGTAGAAAAAAGATTTTCTCTTAATTAATATACTTCTGTTATTCCATATTGGGACAGTGTGAGGAGTAAAGTTATGTTTGTATATGAGTTTCCAGTATTGAAGAACCTGTTGATGGAAAGCTGAAAGCTTAATCGGTAGTTTGGAAATGTTGAAGTCACATCTTAACAAGAAATGTATACCACCAAACATTTTGAAGATTTTGAAGGGGAAATCAAACCAGAAATTATCACCTTTTATAATAAAATTTTGTAACCATTTTAATTTGATGGTACCATTCATTGGGTCAAAGTCAATGGCATTTAACCCCCCTTCTTTGGCAGGTTTCACTGTATCGCTTTTATTTATATAATGATATTTATTTTTCCATATAAAATTGAAATTATCTTGATTGATCTTCTTAATTAATTTGTCGGGTATATCCAGTGAGTAGGCTGGGTAGGTAAGTCTTGACAAACTTTGCATTTTAGTAAGTAAAATGCGTCCAAAAACAGATAAGTCTCTTTGAAGCCAACTGTTAAGAATAGTTCTATTTTTCTGAATGATATTTTCTATGTTGGATGTTTCTCTAACTTTTTTATCTTTTGAAATTATTATACCCAAATATCTGACTTCATTTTTAACTGGGATGTTGTACATATTAATCATGTCATGGTCTTGAATAGTTACAATTTCACATTTGTCCATATTCAACTTTAAACCAGATGCTTTAGAGAACAAAGAAATCTCCTGTAATGCCACTGGAATTTGTCTTGCATTCTTTAAAAAAAGTGTGGTGTCATCTGCCAGTTGACTTATTACCAATGAATTTCCCATGACATTTAGGGGTTGGATGTTCAGGTTATTTTTAACATGGATAGCTAGTAATTCGGTTACAATGATTAATAACAAAGGTGAGGTTGGACAACCTTGTCGAATGCCTCTCTTTATATCAAAGCGCTTAGAAGTTCCAAATGGCAGAGACACTGAACTATTGATGTCTGTATATAGAATATTGATTATGTCAATACATTTATTCCCAAACCCAAAACACTCCAGAGTCTTTAAAATAAATCTATGTTCGACCATGTCGAAGGCCTTGTAAAAGTCCAAAAAAAGAATAATTCCATCATCCTTAATTAAATGTTTATAGTCTAACAAATCTAATACCAATCTTATATTGTTATGTATAGATCTGTCTCTGAGAAAACCAGACTGAGTATCACTTATAACATCAGCCAAACCATTCCTCAACCTGTCGGCAATCACATGAGAAAACAGCTTATAGTCAGTGTTCAATAAGGTGATAGGGCGAAGATTATTGATATGCCTTTTGTCTTTGCCTTGTTTGGGAATGAGAGTTATTAGCCCCTGTTTCATTGTAGGTGTAGGTGTCCTATTACTCAAAATGTCCTTTATAGCCTCCAATAAGAAACCTTTCAGGTCAACCCAAAAGAATTTGTAAAAATTGGATGTCAGGCCATCTTGTCCTGGTGCTTTCCCTACTGCTATTTTCTTAATTGCTTTATCTAATTCTGCCATTCTGATCTCAGAGTCACATATTTCTTTAAAGGCTAATTCTATTTTGGGGATATACGGCCTCAAACCACCAAGGAAAATATCTGAGTCGTATCTTGAATATTCAGAGCTATAAAGTTTGGAGTAAAATTTATAAATTTCTTCAGATATTATTTTATGATCTGTGCACTCTGTATCATTAATCATTAATGAATTAATTATCTTTCTCTCTTGTCTCCTTTTCTCTAATCCACTAAAATAAGACGTGTTTTTCTCCCCTTCTTCTATCCATTTAGCCCGAGACCTTACATAAGCACCCTGAGCTTTTTTAAGATATAAATAATCTAATTTTTCTTGAAGGTTAATGAAAGTGCTTTTATCCGCATCGGACATTAGAATTTTATCACAGTATCTATTTATGTCCTGTACCAATTGGATCTCATATTGCTTTTGTTTGCTATTTTTGGATTTACTGTATTGTATCGAAAACTCCCTTGCCTTAAACTTAAAGTACTCCCATCTACTACTATAACTGCCTACATGTATATCATTTTTAATTTTCTCTATCAAATTTCTAATAGTTTTAATATATTCCTCATCTTTTAGAAGGTCTGCATTAAATTTCCAATAATCTTTTTTCTTTTTGGGCCTATTATCTGGATTTAATACAAGATTTATCACACAGTGATCAGTTAAAGGTGCACTATTAATCGACACATTTGAGACATTGCTAGAAATTTCAGGTGTTGCTAACCATAAATCTATTCTGGATTTACTACTACCATTGGGTTTAATCCATGAGAATTGAATGACCTCTGGATTCCTATCCCTCCAAATGTCTATTAAATTGTTTGAATTTAGGAAATCACATAGAATAGTATTCCAGTGGTTAGTATTGTATTTAGAAGGATATCTATCCTGCCATTCATCAGGTGTCAGATTTAAATCTCCACCAATCAAAATAAGTTCGGTATGGTATATTTCCGTATATTCAGTGACTACATCCGTAACTTCAGATAACAGCATTTTGTTCTGATTACTAGCATTAAAGCCATAAATGTTTACTAAAATAACAAAAATCCCTTCTATATTTAACACAACTGCAAGCCAGTGACCCAATCCATCAGCTTTAAAAGTGATTACTTTCCCTGGACATTTATTAAAGCAAATAGCTACACCGCCAGATCGATTGGAACCATGACTGAAGATAATCTTTTCACCCCACTGGTTTGACCAGAAGGTGGCATCAGCGTCACAGGAGTGAGTCTCTTGTAAGAAAGTGCAGTGGGCATTTTGTCCCTTACAAAATAAAAATACTGCTTTCCTCTTCACTGAATCTCTAAGGCCTCTTGTGTTCAAAGAAGTTAACAATAAACTCGTATTTAACATAGAAAAATAAATTAAATAAAGGAGAGAGAAAGAAAAAGAAAACTGCTGTAACAATAAAGCAGTAACAATAGAAACAAAATATATCGCCTAACTATGTTATTAAAGATCTCTTTTTAGTTCTTTTAGAAATATATCTAATGGGTAATCCTCTAACATTCAAAACAAATAGGGATGTAACGTTACCCTTACCCTGCCTTTAAATGATCATTTTCAAAAGTCTTTCCATGCCTATGATGATTTTTTTTTTTTTATTCTTTGGCATATATGCGACGACCGTTTATGTAGCCAAAAGGTCCCCTGTAATATGCCTTCTCACCCGCTTTTCTTGCTTGCAGAATTTGCGGCCAGAGTTTTCCCCTTTCCAGCATATCGTCCTTCGTCAAATCCTCAGCGAACCGGATCCCTGCAGCCTCACAGACCTGCGACTTTTTAGTCATTCTCCAGATGGCATCTCTATGTTGACGCTTAGTGAACTGCACAATCACCTGGCGCGTCTTGTTATCCTCCTTCCTCCCCAGGCGGTGTACAGTGTCCACGTATTCCTCCATTTTCTGGGACCATTCTTGTGCGATTTCCCCCAGAAGTCGTATCACCTCTTGCCTGATGTTTTCATCCACCGTTACCTTCTCTTTGACTCCCTTTATTCTCAAATTCCAGCGTCGTCTGTATCTGTCTTGCTCCTTTGATCTTTCTGTGATTTCGTCAACTTCTTTCCGTAAAACA